>NC_135180.1:14220293-14526043 GCF_041146795.1 Maylandia zebra
GTTGAGTTTCCTGGTAATACATATATGAGATGCCAAACATAGCATCGAACTATAAGTGGTTTGCTTGAGTCTACCTAGGATTCATAAGATGTGACCAGACTTCTTAACACAAGGCAATAATTTAGATAGACTCAATGGATATAGAGGCATTAGATAGTGGAGCTATTGTAATGGTCATTTCATGTAGGTGTGTTTAAGGTGTCAAGTGTGCCAGTCTCTGATGGCATAGGTACACATGTACATATAGTCTGGGAGAACTTTCAGAAATTCAACATCAACACACTAAACAGATGAAATCTTAGCATGCATATATACTCAGAAAACATTGAGATCTGTGTAAAATGTAAACAAAAAACAGTGTAATTGTTACCAATCTCATAAATACATGTTTTATTCACAATACAACATGGAAATCATATCCAATGTTTAAGCTGAGAAAATGTACAATTTTAATGTTTTTGATGGTGATCATCTCTGCTGCTGTATTTCTGTACTATTTCTTACAAATGTAATTTTTCTTTTGATAAAAGTTGTTCTTGGGCTAGTCTGCCTCTTCTTCACAGCATGGTGCTCTCTGGCTGCTCCAATCTATCTCCAACTTAGTGAAGAAAAAAAAAGATTGTGAGGTCAGGGAGGTTGGTTGCATCTTGTTAAACATATCAACCAACACCAATCACACCACTTTCTTTCAAGTCAATTTGTTAAACCCCTTTTAATTCATAATTTAACCTCTATGACATTTAACAAGAACGGGTGAGTTGAGTGCGGCTTAATGCCAGTTTGTTGGCCTTTTGGCTAACAACAAGCTTGCCAACTACTTGTGATCAATCAGGTAATTCCTCACATATTGATAGATACAGTCAGAAAATCTCTGAACTTTATGTCAGATTAGCTGAAATGAGGGGTCAATAATGTATATAACAATAAAGTATTAAATAAACAATTTTGCTGAAGAAAATGACAAGATAATTACTTTATTGTTGTGACGAATTGACAGTCTGGAATAGTTTACAAGAGAGATGTAGCCATAAGCAGACTGGAGAGCACACAACTTATGCTAGTCCAATGAATAAAAGTGGAGATGTGCACACACTGGACCAGAAAAGCATATCAATAACTTATTTGAAAACAAGAACATTGAAATCACAACAATGCAGCAGCCTGTTACACCTAATGCAAAAAGTCAGGAAGACAAAGCTCGTAAAAATAGTGGGGTTTGTGAAGGTAAAGCACAAGACTCAACTACTCAGACAGTCAAAGAACCTGAAGTTTTTCTAAATAAACATCTAAACAATGTAAACAAAGATAACTCAAAGACTTGGATAAATACAAATAAGGAACCGTAACATCTTGTGTTGACATCATGGAAATGTAAATGTGAAATCTGTCCACTTCAAGGAACATATAATTTAGGATTATTGTAATCAGTTTGAAAATTGTATCTCATGTATCAAGGAAATTCATGTTGCCAGAGTCAAAAATCTATTGAATTGACATGTATTACAAGGTTGTTTGAAATAAAAGAGCTACAGTATGAAGTTAATGGGAAAGTAATGTTCCAAAAAGCCTGGGGCAATGCAAACATCATACAGGATGTATCTGCCAAAGAGCTAAAACTGTGGAGAAATTGTGACAAGGAATTATGAGTATGTAACTGAATAAACTAAGTCTTTTTTTAAAATTGCGCTTATATATTTGTACTTAACTGATTATTTTTTAAATTATTTTTTTATGTGGTGAAATCTAGTTAAAAATGGTATTTGTAATAAGCATTTAACCTTCCTGCCTTCTTGGGACCTTTTTGTGCCACTGCTATGTGTTAAATGGCTGCCATTTCCACTGTGTTCAGTGGAATATAACCAAACTTGCCACAGGATAGTTTTTACCTGTCAATGTTAATATTCCAGTGTGAATTCCTTAAATCAGCCTAAAATGGCTGAGCAGCAGAAATCCCCACACCCATCACCCTGGGGACCATTTTCTGCCCATTGACTTCCATTATAAACGCTATTTTTCAACCCCAAATTATCATCATATGATTTTATTTTTTCTTCTTTTCTTGGATGTCAATGAAGACTCAGGGCCTTGAAGTTTTAATTTTTAAATTGCAAAAAAAATGCAAAAAAAATAATGGCAGGTCAAAATGTATGTTGGTGCCAATCTTTGGTCCATCTAAAGGCCTACTTATAATGACAATCACATATTACTTCAACTGGTTTTTTGTGGAAATATTTAGTTTCGTTTTTTGGTTTTTGGGGCTTATAACACAGGGCGCTCATGTAATAACACTGGGATTTGAAGGGTTAAAACAACGAAAATATAATTAAAACTTTACATGAATATTTCAGGGAGAAGTAGTTTTACAAGGTTGGCTAATTTAAAGTGGAATAAAATATGGATATATGGTCTTTTTATGGCGTGGCTGAGAATGGTCTCTAGGGTGATGGGTGTGAGTTTTTTAAAGGATGGCAGGAGGGTTAAGTTTTTGGCTACACCATTTTAGTCCTGAATTTGTGTTCTTCCCATTTAATAAAATCATTTTTGTCAATATTGTGATAACATTGTGTTGGCTGATGTTATTAAAAAACTGCAAACAATGACCAAAATTTAAAAACAGCAAAAAAAAAAAAAATCTTATCACTGTCATTTTCTAATTACTAAAATAATTGTGTTCTTTTTTCCCCCACACTGAAATATGATTAAAAATAAATGCATAAGATTCGGTATGTAATGATGCACACAATCAGACACTTTTCTGTGTATGCCACTTATTTGGTTATCTCTGCACATTTGTATGGAGATGTGTATGCAGTGGATAGGTTCTAGGTTCTAGGTTCTTTTGTGAGTGTGAGTTTCCCTTTGTTGGACATGAAGGGTAATTGCAGCTTTTGTTGACTGTTGGAGGCAGGTGGTGAGCCATCTGGTGATGGCAGGTAAGAGAGAGGGATGGGGGGGCTCTGGGGATACAGGAGTGCTGAATGGTGGAAGAAGGGAGATATGCACCCCTCTATCAATCACACATGGATGCACAGCAGGTACAGGGGCAATGGGAGGGACAGGAGGATGGGGTAAGGACAGAGTAGAGAATGGGGGATATAAATAAAAGAGGTGTTTTGTTACTTTGAGCATTGTTTGATCAGTATATGTAGGCATGCTTGTGTGACAAAAAGAAAAAATATGTAACAAAAATGTAAAAGAAGCGACAACATGAAAAAAACCCCCCCAACAACAAAAGAAAAGAGAAGCGCACACACTATACTGGTAAAATCAAAGCAAACATACTGTAACTACACTTCTGTCACTAATATTTTGTAGAGTTGTAGCAGATATTTGTGAAAGCATTCAATTTTGTTAGCTAGAAACTTATGCCAATAAAATTAAATTATACTGCATGCTGTCAAGGTTACATTCTCTGTTCTGAGTAGGTGCAAAGGGCTTAACCCTTGCTGTGACACCTACATAACATCCCTCATTAAAAGGAAGTCTAATATTCACAACATAAAATGAGGGTTTTCGACCATGACTGATGGAAACTGTCTGTCACCGTGGCAACCAGGAATACAAACTTTAAAAGATGTGTTAAAACTTTATTTCAACCAAAACCATGACATTTTTGTAAACCTAACCCAGTTTTTAATGCCTAAACTCTATCCAGTAGCAACACAGTTTTAATCAACAACTGTAGCATTTTATTTTTCTTAATTAGAAAAAGAAAATTAAAGTGAATGAATTGTGTTATATGATAAGTTGTTTAAAGAAGTGGACCAATTTCATCGCCAATACATTTTAGAAGAAGCTATTAACACCTAATTGCACCTAATTTAAGGTTTTTTAAAAGCTACAGACCTTTTTTTTAAATTGACACCTTGCAATGCAACTGAACATATATGGGTAAATACTGTTCACAATCAGGAAACTGCTTCCAACTGTGAGGATGTGAGAGCAAGTAAAACTAGTGTTTAAATAGAATATAATTAGCCATTGATCTCAGACTACTATGAAATATGCATACAAGACACTGAGCACATGAAAGCTTAAGTTTGCAGATAGTAACAGTTATTTTGATTTTTTTTAAAGAATTTGTTCTGTAGTTATTTGTACAATTAGATCCAAAAATGAGGAAAAGCTCAATTGATATTTTGAATTTTTTGTGAAAATTGGTATATATTTTATGTACATATGGATTTGTGTCTTTTGGAGTTGTCAGAACACTAGAATTTCCAACTCGATTCCAAACTTAAGGCCGTTTTTGATGCCACAAGGAAGATTTTGACCTCATTTTGAAACAACAGAAATAATGCGGAATCTCGTAAAGGTTAACGTTTTAATTTTCAACTAAATGCATTTTGAATTAGATTTAACAAAATAAGTATGATATAAGATTAAATTTAGAGATTTTATTATTTTAGTAAATTATTTAGATTTTTTATTTTTTTTTTTGCAAATCATGAAGGTAAAATATATTTTAGAACCTACCATTAAATCAAGGGTACAAAAAACAACACAATATCTAACATCAAATTATTGTAGAAGAAGACCACCATGACGTACTTACAAATGAACTTTGGATAAGGCATGGTATTAGTTGTGCTAAACTAAAGAGGATATTTTTAAAAAGTGGTAATTATGAAAGATTGAACAGGTAATTGCCTTCATTTTAAAGTTGATCACGCACATAGGTACAGCAAAATAAGAAACTAAATAATAAATAATAAACTATTGTAAAGGAAGAAAAGTTCATGTTTTTCACCTCAAATCTGAAACATCTCTGATGTAGCTGCTCTGTTCTAGCTTTCACTTTTTAGAATAGAATAGCTCTTTATTGTTATTGTTAGAAAAACAATGAAAGGCAGTTTGGCATCTCTCCATGTGTGTGAAGTACACGATGGCATAGGTATTTACACAATAACACAGACAAATTTACATTTACACAAGAAAGATATGTACAAGTTATACACACACCTGCATACATACAGACACAGTGGGGCAAAAAAGTATTTAGTCAGCCACCGATTGTGCAAGTTCCCCCACTTAAAATGATGACAGAGGTCAGTAATTTGCACCAGAGGTACACTTCAACTGTGAGAGACAGAATGTGAAAAAAAAATCCATGAATCCACATGGTAGGATTTGTAAAGAATTTATTCGTAAATTAGGGTGGAAAATAAGTATTTGGTCAATAACAAAAATACAACTCAATACTTTGTAACATAACCTTTGTTGGCAATAACAGAGGTCAAACGTTTACTATAGGTCTTTACCAGGTTTGCACACACAGTAGCTGGTATTTTGGCCCATTCCTCCATGCAGATCTTCTCGAGAGCAGTGATGTCTTGGGGCTGTCGCCGAGCAACACGGACTTTCAACTCCCGCCACAGATTTTCTATGGGGTTGAGGTCTGGAGACTGGCTAGGCCACTCCAGGACTTTCAAATGCTTCTTACGGAGCCACTCCTTTGTTGCCCGGGCGGTGTGTTTTGGATCATTGTCATGTTGGAAGACCCAGCCTCGTTTCATCTTCAAAGTTCTCACTGATGGAAGGAGGTTTTGGCTCAAAATCTCACGATACATGGCCCCATTCATTCTGTCCTTAACACGGATCAGTCGTCCTGTCCCCTTGGCAGAAAAACAGCCCCATAGCATGATGTTTCCACCCCCATGCTTCACAGTAGGTATGATGTTCTTGGGATGCAACTCAGTATTCTTCTCCCTCCAAACACGACGAGTTGAGTTTTTACCAAAAAGTTCTACTTTGGTTTCATCTGACCACATGACATTCTCCCAATCCTCTGCTGTATCATCCATGTGCTCTCTGGCAAACTTCAGACGGGCCTGGACATGCACTGGCTTCAGCAGCGGAACACGTCTGGCACTGCGGGATTTGATTCCCTGCCGTTGTAGTGTGTTACTGATGGTGACCTTTGTTACTTTGGTCCCAGCTCTCTGCAGGTCATTCACCAGGTCCCCCCGTGTGGTTCTGGGATCTTTGCTCACCGTTCTCATGATCATTTTGACCCCACGGGATGAGATCTTGCGTGGAGCCCCAGATCGAGGGAGATTATCAGTGGTCTTGTATGTCTTCCATTTTCTGATGATTGCTCCCACAGTTGATTTTTTCACACCAAGCTGCTTGCCTATTGTAGATTCACTCTTCCCAGTCTGGTGCAGGTCTACAATATTTTTCCTGGTGTCCTTCGAAAGCTCTTTGGTCTTGGCCATGGCGGAGTTTGGAGTCTGATTGTTTGAGGCTGTGGACAGGTGTCTTTTATACAGATGATGAGTTCAAACAGGTGCCATTCATACAGGTAACGAGTGGGGGACAGAAAAGCTTCTTACAGAAGACGTTACAGGTCTGTGAGAGCCAGAGATTTTCCTTGTTTGAGGTGACCAAATACTTATTTTCCACCCTAATTTACGAATAAATTCTTTACAAATCCTACCATGTGGATTCATGGATTTTTTTTTCCACATTCTGTCTCTCACAGTTGAAGTGTACCTCTGGTGCAAATTACTGAGCTCTGTCATCATTTTAAGTGGGGGAACTTGCACAATCGGTTGCTGACTAAATACTTTTTTGCCCCACTGTAAACCAATGTATACATACACGCACATACATACATATATGCATGCGTACATACGCACACATATTTCCACATACACGCTTACATATATATATACACACACATACATGCCATCTGACGAGCAGGTGCATTGTGAGGTTTTTATTTGCTCAGATTAGTTCTCCACACTCTGGACTCCCTGTGCAGTTCAGCTATGGTTTCTCCGCTCCTTTGCAAAGCCAGGAACCCACCCATAATCCACTCGAAAATGTGCCCGACATCCACTCTGCCACAGGTCAATCTTCCATGCATGACCCATTCAACCTGCATTCATTTTTCATCTTTCATCTAACTGCAGTATACCAGCCACTACATTAATGATAACAGCTGGCTAATGTGGCTATCGGGTAACTGATAAAAGTTATATCCCTAATGTTAACATGTGGACCAGACAGATTAACATTTCTGATAACTATTTAATACTTCGGTTTTGGAACAGGAGCTTTACTAACCTCTTGAAATTCCTCCTAAAATGTTCAGTGTTATGAATCTTAACTACTTGAGCTGTTGGTGAGAAGAGGTGCTGTGTGAACTTATGTGTGAACTGGAGGAGGCAAAGATGACACTGTTTGGTATGAATACTGCTGCAAATGAAAATCTTAAATTGATATCAAATTGATCATTTTTTTGACAACCCCTATGTGCATCCATGTATAAGAATCTTATTTTATAGGTATCTCAACACTGTGCTTTTGTAAAGCAGGGTCATCTTAAATGGATTTAAAGTGTGTACATTGTAAGAGCCTTCAAAATCCCACATAAAATGAATGTCATTTTCCAAATTGAGTGAGGTGTCACCAGTGAGGCATGTGTTGACACCAGAGATTATTTCTGGCTTTATGCAAATGCAGCCTTGAGATGTTTGGGTATTAGTGGTATTTTACTCCTCCTGAACTTTGCATAGCATGTCTTTGATTGGCAGGACATTTATGAATAAATATGCATACAAATTGTGTCTTTGAACTGATAGACAGGTGATGTAGAGGGAGGGGACAGGTGGATAAATTGAATGTGGGGAAGGAAATAAAGAAATGAAGAATGCTATTAATGCAACTGCCATTGAAGTTTGCAGTACAACACTTACAAGTTGTGGATATATTGTTGCACTGTCAATTTAACATTGGTTGATATTAACAAGCAGTATTTTCATAGTTTATATAACATATATTTTCAGGCTTTAATTGCCTGAAATCGCCACACATGCATCAAGTATATCCAAGTCTTTGAAAAGTTAAGTTAATAAATTCTGTAGCTTTGATCTGTCATGTGGTATCTGTATAACAGACAGCTCCCATATGTATAGCCTGAAAGTTATATACTTGTAGCTTCAATACAGCGGTCCCATGGTACAGATGAGAAAGACAAGACAAGCCCTATGGAAAAAGCTTTGACACAATCATCATTAAGCAGCTGGTCTGCTGCATGAATGCCTCTACATACATATCTGCCTTCCCCTTTTGTCTTCCACTTGGTTTCAGTCATGGAGCTTAGCTGTCTATACAGTATGTATAAGACATTTATAAGAAAACAATGCATAAGTAAAAACTTGGATTCAGTATTTTCATTTTTGCAGGTTTTAAATGTGCTGTATGTCGGGGGCGGGCTGGGAGAGGGGGGGTAAACCTTTAATGAGTTCATTTCAATATTTCGTCAATGGAGGAGATGTCTTTATTCAAAGAAATATCCTCTGAACCAACAGTGAATGAGGGTCTGGTGTGACATTAATGGTTTCTAGGGTTTTTATTAGTTGTTAGCATTATTTTTTTTTAATCGTTTTTATCATCAACTCGGTTTCCCTGGATCTTTTCCTGTCTGTTATGAATAAATCTTCTTTTTTTGGTACCATTACTGGCTTTATTTTGTTGTATTTATCCATGATACTTTAAAGGCCAGTCCGTGAAAATATTGTCGGACAAAAAACAGTGGCGCAAAAAAGGTTGGGGACCTCTGGCTCCCCAGCTGGGTCTAGACTGGGTCTAGAGAGTATTTTAAATTCAGGGAATTTAAAATAGAAATTAGCTCGTCCACAGAAGGACTGGTAGCTCCCCTTACGATAAGGGTTTAGATCGCGCGAACAGGTGTGAAATGTGTGTGTTTAGTTAGTTTGTTTGTTTGCTTGTTTTAATCAATTTTAAATCATGCTTTTTATTTGTTTTTGTTTCTAATGTCTCTGTAAAGCACTTTGAATCACCTTGTTGTTAAATTGTGCTATACAAATAAATTTGCCTTGCCTTGCCTCTAGACTCAGGCTCCCAGCATTTATGTGGTTAAAATGAAATATGTTTGTACTGACCAGAGATAACCAACTGTTTACAACTATACGGTCTGTGAATGGAAATTATGTAATGACTACCAAGTAGGATGTACTTTCTGCTGCAGCTTGGGAGACTGAAAGTTTACTTTAGAGTTTTGATTTAATTCTTAAACAACATAGAGTTTTAAACCTGTGAAAATGAAATTAAATGTGAAAATTGGTTTGTAACATGTACTTACTTGCAAGGTACACACACTAACATATAACCACATTCAATCCAAAAGAATAGAAATAGAATGAATTGGGGTTGATGGTGGCAGCCTGTGTATATGTAGCTGTCACACAGTGTTAGTGTTAGCACTGGGGTCAAGCGTAGCCAGAATGAGCTCTGACTTCCTCTGAGTTAACACCAGCTCATTAGTCAAGTAGAGCAGGGCAGTCACACCTCAACACACACACTAATTCCCTCTGTCTCTTTCTCTTCCCTCGTCCCCTGTCTGTTTTCTTTAGTCTACTTGTTGGTCTGTCTCTCTCTTACTCTCTCTCTCCCTTGCTGTCACTCTCTGTCTCTCTCTTACCAAGTGGAAGTAATGCACTAAGTACTTAGAATTACTTAAATGAGATGGAAACTGAAAGGACCAGAATTATATGAGTACTCATACAGCACTTAATGTCCATTTAACCCATTCCATGTCTTTCAGAAAAAGCCTTGAGCTATGCAACGGCGCAAATGTGTATTATTTGTATACCATCATTTAGCACTTTTTTTTCCCAGCATGATGCATTTATCCTTGGTTGCTATGGACAATTAATTACTGCAAACGACTTGTAATCATCACAGGTCATAAACTAATGTTTGGCTGTTCCAATTTCTTTAAATATGGGTAAGAAATCCAATTTCTTAAAGGAAATTATAGCCTTGTTATTAAGTTTAAAAACACGGACCCTTTGTGATTATCAGAGCTCTATCATTATGCTTCCATAATGTACCTTCATCAACATGAAGGAGAATGTGTAGTTTTTTTCTTTGCTTGAATATCACATAATTTCTTGCCTTCATTGCTTCATGTCTCACATTCATATTCACTTATACTTATCCTACCCTGTCTTCTTTCTCTCCTATATCTATTTGCTCTCTCTCAGCTGTGTCTTTCTGTCTTTCTCTCCTACATTTTTCTCTCCAACTTTCTATCCATCCTCTCACCCAGTGACTTTGCTCATGCTAATCCCAACAGGTAGTTAATTATAGACTGCAGTCTAATGGCATGGAGTAATTATAGAACCCCAATGAGAATTCACTGGTCACCCTTACCTTCTCTCTCTACCTCTATAAAATATCTCTATTCTTGTTTTCCCCTTATTGCCATGGAAATCTTGTAAAACCTGATTTACTCAAGCAGGAAAAAAACATTTAGGAGACTCATCTCTTGCAGCAGCTCGAATTAAAGGGGAACAAACATGTACACAAGTGTTTACAAGATGCATTTTCTCATATTCGTCCTCCCTAACAGCAGTATGCAAAATTAGCATGTCACCTTTTCTGTCTAGAAATTCCTAATATAACTATTCCTAATATAACTGGTACATCCATGAGATGAGTTAGAAAAGACATAATTTTGGTACAGATTAAAAGAAACTGATCTTTCAAGTCACTGAGTCCTTACGACCTTTGAGGCTTTACCAAATGGAGATGTCTGCTTTAAGAAAGAAAGTAAAACTTTTCGGCAGTATTCTGTATTCCTCCATGATTTCCCCAATGATACATATTGTGTTCAGTGTCTACCCCATCAAGAGAAATGAGGTGTGAATCACTGTCCTTGGACTGTACTACCAGTGCCATGTCACAGATCATCCTTCAGGATGTACTGATGTGTTCAACAACAATTGAATTTCACCAGACTATACAATAAGTGGAAATTCTTTCAGCTAATAGTATTACAAAAAAGGTCACTAGGCCCTGAAGAAATGTTGATATATTATTTCTTTGGGGACAGTTAATACTGCTGTGAAATTCACTGAAGCAGCGAGAGCATGGTCCCGAACAAAGTGCTGGTTTAAATATAATTTAAATGTATAATGTAATAGAATATAATATAAATATTAATATAATTAAATATGTACTGCAACATCCTAAAGATTTGGGATATAATCAAATATCAAGTTAGGAATAATGTGGACGTGACGATTACGATTATATAGTATCTTCTCTAGCCAGAGCTGGATTCTGCAACTGAGAATTTATGGTTTGGATGTACTTCTGTCACTGCTAAAGCTAATAGCATATGGCACTATATTCATGTTTCCTGTGGCATCATAACCACAATAATGAAGGAAAATATAACACAAAAAAGTGTAACTTGGAAAGGTTCAGTGTCAACATCTTCTTTACAGTTGTGATAATTTGTCATTTTTATGAGATCACTTTTGATGCTTATTTTTAGGTGTTTATTTGTAGGTAGACATAGTATGCGACCCCAGCTCAGCTGCTCCAGTCTTTTAGGAGACAGCAAATGACCAATCCAGGCATATTCTTGGTAAAAGTATGTTTAAGTTTGCCATAGACTTCTTTTAAGCATGTGAAAGCTTTGTCTTATTTTCAGAGGAAGAAAAATCATTTTCACGTAATTCACCTCTCATACTCATAAGAAGTTCAGAATGGTTTGTTTTTGAATAAATAGTTAGAACAATAATGTTGCATGAACCCAGTTCTGTAAAGGCTTTTATAACGTGACACCTGCAGACACATTTACAAAACGTTTGATTTTGCCCATACTGTATGTCTGGCTTTACACTATAAGCTGTTAGTTTGGATAATTATACGCCCAGGGGAACTTGGAGCCAATGCCAACAGGTGGATGATAGGTTTCAGGTTGATGAAATGTTAAGTGAGCATCAGCAATTCAACAGTGTTTTTTAATCATGAATGGCAGAGCGGAAGCAATAAATTCATGTCAAAGCCTTAAAATGGACTGTAGGATATATTAGTATTTCGAGTCAATATTATATTGTGTGAATACAGCATCCTACCTTAAATTGATAGCTACCTGATTTACATTAGAACGCAAAAACAATCAAAAATATAATTTATTCCAACAGCAAGGTATTATAAACAACATTGAGAATGCTATAAGCTATAAAGTTATCCTTTAATAAACAGCAGCACTGATTTTTGTCTCCAAGTGTACTGTAGACTGAGATATGAAAAGACTTCTGGCGCGTCTCCTTCTTTTCTCTATAGGAATGTTCAGTATAAAATGCTCAACTATGAAAACAGTTGGTATTTAGAAAGTGTTTATGTCTGTGTGAATGCATATAATAGATCAGTCAGCTGGAAAACAGTTTAAATAGTTCTGACATGACACACAATAAGACTCAATTTTGTGGTCAGTTTAACTAAAGAACGTAAAGAGTGCACATCTATGTGGGTGCTAAAAATGAAAAGGATAACATATACCAAAAAATTCAGAAGCAGAGTATTTCATTATGGTGTGTTAAAACTGCATAACGATCATCATAATATCTCTCATTTTTATCTGGATCCTAACTGCAGAAGAAGTGTTCATCTGCAGATAAAAAACAATTCTCTTAAATGTCACCTTCTCAAAGAGTTCCCATCAATTAATCAATCCTAGGAGTTTTATTCCGCTGACCTTTACAGTTAAGGGCAATTTAAATTATTAAGGTGTAATACATGTGCCTGTACCTCATACAGCAGTGCTCTGATCCATCATTTATCTTTCTTTGACACTTCCCGTTGAAACAGATGTGAAATTTGGCTAACTACTTCAGCATGCTGTGCTCCGGAACATGACAGATATGTGTATCTAGGTACCTCCTGCAATTGCATCACTTTGTAAATCTTGGTTGAGTTGATTCCAAACAAATTCTGCTGGCTTGGGATGTGAAGAATAGCAACACCAAAACCAATTAAATCTGCTTCATGCCCCAGCTTGTCATGTGTCTGGAAATATTAATTCCTTAAGCATAGACTGCAAAGTAACTAGCCAAAAGCAACTTGCAATACCAGCAGCTTCACCTTCTTGCCCTCTAGCTACAGGATATCACACACATTACTGCAGCATTCTTCAGGTTGCCTCTTGGAACTGAAAATTTGTTTTCTTATTCAATTAAAATGCTGGAGTTCATTTCCTATACATATGGTCAGTAGGAACTGCTTTATAGCAAAATCCCTGACGGTCTTTCTCCAACTGTGTAGAAAATTTTGTGAAATTATGTATTTAAACCTGAAACTTTTTTTTATTATGCCTAAATAGCTTTGGTTACTAAAATAACGCCAATAGTGAAAAACACAAGTCTAGTTAATATAAGCAGAAAGTCAAATAAATATCCAGTATAAAAGAATGATATCAAAAAATAAAAATGAAATTTTTGCTCGAGCATACTTTAACTGCTGTTTTAAAGTGTTAATGCTCTTCCAATTATTTCTGTTCTGTAAGACAGCATGAAGCCCTTTAAATTAGGTAATAAAAGCCTACTGAGCCTGCTAGCTGGTGGAGAATGCAGCTTACTGGCTAGAGCAATATCAACTGACAACAGCCACTGAGTGCGCTCATAACATCTGAGACAGGTACATTATGCACTTCAGTCTCAGTTTGCTAAAGAAAATGGGAAGAAAGGAAAAGAGAATTAGAAAAATACCGTTTCAAACACACCTTTTCCTGATCACACACACACATTTTATTTAGATTCTATACAAAAATACGCACATACACTTTCTTAGTGCTGTTTATCTAAGTCCAGATTTGTGTGGTATCCCTCCATAACTTCTATTATAGTGGTGCCAGGTTTGGTTTGTAGCATCTGAGTGGCTTAGCTGTCTTAGCGGCAGAATTCCTGTTTTATATGGACTGACTTGTACACGGCGGGTGTATCAGCCGCTATCTAACAAGCTATCTGTTACACTAACTAAATAAGTTTGGTTTGGTTTAGTTTGGCAATACATTTACAGATCAATACTTAGATTGGAACATGGTTATAGTTTTAGCCAAAAGAAATATGTTTACTTTCAGGATTTAGTGATTTCTGAATTTATATGATACACAAAGGAAATTTATTGCATTATTCCGTAGGCTCTAATGACTGAAAGCTCACTCATTCCTTAACCTGCGACCACAATAGAAACGATTTGCTAGTTGCACACTGCTTTGAACCTGATCCAGGTTCCAGGTGCCTAGGTAATTATAATATATGTCACACCATTACTCTCATTAGTATTCATTTCAGTTTCTTGCTTGGTAGTAGAGAACAGGTTATCTTATGTCCCATCCAGTTCCAATCACCTGTGGGAACTTTGCCCATAGTTGCTTGAATGGAATATCATTTATTTTCTATGGTTGTTTCTTCGCTTCCACAGCTTTATGCCCCATAAGAAGTTATTTTTGAGTTTTAAATTATGTCATACATTAATATTCTGCTGACTGTCCACCACAAATGCTCCAAAACAACTAAGCAGGAGACCTAGACTTAAGATTGCCTTAAACACTGCTGTTTCCAAGATGAAGGAAAGACTTTAAGCTTAAAGTTTATTGCAGCATGAGGGACAACATGGTGGCTTTGTCAGTATACTTTTACATTATATTTTTGTATTTGGAGGACTGATTACCAGACAGAGTTAAATTTATAATCAACAAATGTATAAATATATAGAAAATTCCAACAAAATTGTCCAGAGTGTCACTTTTCCTCATCTGCTTATGTAAGCCCTCTTGTGAGATGTAGGTTACTCCATCTTATTTGTTGTGGCTAAAAATAATATTTTTTCCCACCCTTATCTGCTAAGACATAGCTGAGGCAACACCTCAGACGGATGTTCTACACTTTACACCATTTTCTGTCGTCAATCAAGGCAAGAGCTGAGATTTTTGACAGTAACTTATCTTAACATTTGGCCCTGTGTACTGCAATATTCAGGACAAGGTGGTCTTGTTGGGGGGGATAGCTCAGTAGGTAGAGTGGTGATTGGAAGGTCAGTGGTTCAAATCCACTGAACGCCTACCCTGTGATACCCCTGAGCAAGGTACTGTCCCAACACACTGCTGCACAGGTGCCCAATGGCTGCCCACTGAGTGAATGGGTTAAATGCAGAGAGGAATTTCCCCATGGGGATCAATAAAGTATACTTTCTTTCTTGTAGTAGCTGACCTGTATGGCTATTATGTCTTTTTTTTTTTGAGCTTACATGTAGGATTGGTTGAAAATATGTTTGAAAAAGGTTCCGAATTGATAAATCACAGATGGGTCATTCATTTACTAGCTTACCTGTTTTACATGTTGACTCCGTTTCCCCACAACTGATCTCAAAGCAGTTAAAGCAGAGTCAGTGGCAGCTTCCCTAGCATGCTATCCTTCCATAAGTCTCTCCTCAGTGAGGTTTACCCACAATGCACATGCACAAATGACCAGAAAAAGCTTCTGGTCTCTTAGCTT
Organism: Maylandia zebra; assembly: GCF_041146795.1. Lineage (NCBI taxonomy): Eukaryota > Metazoa > Chordata > Actinopteri > Cichliformes > Cichlidae > Maylandia > Maylandia zebra. The sequence goes on from NC_135180.1 coordinate 14,235,614, forward strand.
GCCCAACTTAAGCCATTGTTAAAGGGACACAGACATACCATGAAAATGCTAACCCCATATTTAGTCCATTGGACTGCTTCCAGAGACAGCTAGCTAACTTCAGCCAAAATATGGCAGTAATTGCAGTAATTAAAAGGATGGATGTAAACCGGGGGAAACACTTTATGGTAGAACGCCTCTGAGATTAAAGGAGAGCTTTCAATCTGTTTGGTAAATTTTAATTGATGTATGCTTTTATAATTCACTTGACAAGCATATCCTGATAGAACACCACTGTCAGAAAGGAGATTATGTGGGGGTATACTCATTTGTTAATGATTTGTGACTGAGAAATCATCAGCCAGTGAGCATGAGGTTTCACTGCCACACCCACCTCCGTTCATCACATCTGGCCAAAATAATAGAAACAAATATCCCACTTCTTTCTACTGCTTATTTCCTTCACTTTGAAATGGATCAGTCGTTACTCCTTAAAGTAGGGGTAAAAGGTAGACATGAATGGCATCAAAGTATAGTGAACTGAATTTTGGGGGGCTGTATTAAATTTGAACTACTGTTGTTCAATTTTAGCTATTGTGCATGTCTGTTTCCCAGCCCCTACCTCCCGCTCTCTAACCCTCCTCTAAGTTCAAATAGGCATGAATGGTAAAGTAATTTTACAGTTTACAGACTATGTGGCTAAAATTTACGTGATCGTTATGGTAATCATTACTTTGACCCTGTAATGAAAAAAAGGATTTCTCTAATTAGCTAACATTTGTGTTTGCCAGAAAGAGATAGAGAGACGGGGACAGTGATATACAGACACGCAGACAGACAGACATGAATGGAGTTTCTGCAATAAATTCTTAAGTTAAATGTCACACCTGTCTGCCACAAAACACACCTGCTCTCATTGACACTGTCAATGTCAGCCTGCTCTGACAGGCTGACATTTACACACCTGATCAGACTATTACACACGCGTATTACCACATGAGAACACATGCACAGACATGCACAAACATACATGAAGCTTTGAAAGCAAGTCTACAAGATGAAACACCTACTGCAACTCCAAAATTCAAATACTGTGATAGAGATTTTGTTTTTCATAATTTATCTCAAAAAGGCAAATGCTTATACATTTCACATTAATCACACATGAAGCCTTTTTGAAGACATTTTTATGAAATTAATCTCATGAAAAAGTCCGATTTCTAGTATCTCATTTTAGAATATTTCCCAAAAACAATGAAAACTGCAAAGACCCAGATCATTTTGATCTCTAAGGTCTCAGACACACAGGGCTACAGATCAGTTGGTAACCCATTCGCAACCTCTCATCTCGAGGGAAAAATGTGTATTCAGTTTCTTGGCAAATTGTTGCTGGCTGTCGAAATCAGTTGCAAAAAAGGGTGCTACATCAAAAACCTTGTCACTTGTGATTTCTTTGGTTGCTAGTAGATTATCACACTCACTTGTAGTTCGCATGGAAGACACCCACTTGTCTGGAAACATGTGCTAACTAACCACCATGTGGAAGTCAAACTTGGAAGAACTAGAAGCAAGAAATATTCAGATTCAAAGTAAAAATTGTCCCTGAATCCAGTGGATTAAAAAGGTGAGGGCAAATGGGCTCCATTTCTAGTGTGTGTGCATAGGTGTGTGTGTGCATAGATAGATAGAAGAATCTAATAACTAATTGTGCCACCTTTGGCAGCAAGAACTGCAATCAAGCATTTGCGAGAACTGGCAATGACTCTTTCACATCTCTGTGGAGGAATTTTGGCCCACTTTTATTTGCAGAATTGCTTTAATTCAGCCACATTGCAATGTTTTCGAGCATGAACACCCTATTTAACCCTCCGTACCCCACAGCTGCCTTGCATTTTCCCTTAACAGCCGTGGCCGGCAGGCATGTTTCTACTACTGTTTGTGTATGAAAATGTTCTTGTACACACTACATTTTAACTTTTTTAATAAAATCAATGCTTAGCAGTGAATCAGCAATAAAAAAGATAGATATGTGACAAATATGTTTTTCAATTTACGTGTTTATTCCACAATCACCTCAAATACTCTGACTGGCATTTATGCAGTGAGTGTAGGCTGTCGGATAAGTGTTTGCATAATAATATTGGTTTTGGAGTGTCCACAATTATTTATTCCAGATGAGGCCATAAAACTGTGTAAAAGAAGCCTGATTAAAGTCGATTGGTCAGTGACCCACACACCTGTCCAATGACAGTAATAGTGAGGGGAGCTATTTGAGTCATTTGCCAAAAAAGGCAAATGTGAGATGAGCCTTGTCAGTTTATATCAAAATTTGACTCAAAACAGAGATCAAGACTATCCAAATTGCAGTGAGTCTGTGTGAATTGTAACGTAAGTTTCGTGACAGCGTGGTCTTCTGCTGCTTGATTTATGCTTGTTTTATGACTCAATATGTCAACATTCTTTCATGCATATTGTGGAGCTATACTGTGGACCTTCTATATGTATGTATAGTTGTAGGTGTGCGTGTGTGTGTGCATGTGTGTATATACACAGTATGTACGCTGGCAATCAAAAGTTTGGACACACCTTCTCATTTAATGTTTTTTCTTTATTTTTACTACTGTGTACATTGTAGGTAGGTAGGTACATACTGAAGACATCAAATATCACCAGCCTCAGAAATCGCAAGTTTAAAGCACATCAGATTAGTATGGAAGCCCGTTTCCGCCACACACAAAAAAGTATCCATAACTTGGCATTTCGACTTATTAACTCAAAAATTTTGAGAAAAGTAACTCGAAATTTCAAGTTGGCTCTTCCAGTCAATAATCTGCATGGAATGGTCACTCAAAACTGGATCACAACAAATTGGCACTTTCGAGAGTACGTTTGCTGATAGTAAAGCCATGTGATTCAGCTAATAACACAAGAATTTCATCATTTGTGAAGCCGCACTGAAAATAATCAGCAATTTGTGCATTCATGACTGGTTATAATACTGGTAGCTTAGCTGTAGCATTTGTAGCTGAACGCATCAGCTTCCAGGTAACAAGGAAATGACGTCATTCACGTAGATTACTGTTTGGCAGTGCTAACTCAAAATTTCAAGTCATTAACTCACAATTTTTTAGAAAAGTAAGTCAACATTTCGAGCTGCTTTTCTCAAAATTTAGAGTTAATAAGTCAAAATTTTGAGTTATGGATACTTTTTTCTTTTTTTTAGTGGCGGAAACGGGATTCCACAGTTTAGAGCCCAAATAAATGCCACACAGAGTTCCATTAGCAGACAAATCTCTACATCAGCTGTTCAGAGGAGACTGTGCAAATCAGGCCTTTATGGTCAAAAAGCTGCTTAGAAACCAAATTTGAGTTCTTTGTCTTTGTGCAACATAGAAGAGGTAAATGGATGGTCTCTAGAGCAGCAGTCCCCAACCTTTTTTGCGCCACGGACCGGTTTATGCCCGACAATATTTTCACGGACCGGCCTTTAAGGTGTCGCGGATAAAGACAAGAGAGTTATCTGTACCAGATGGCCTGGCCTCTGCAGTCACCTGACCTGGCCTCCACAGTCACCTGACCTAAATCCAATCTAGATGGTCTGGGATGAGATGGACCGCAGAGTGAAGGCAAAATGGCCAGCAACTGCTCAAGATCTGTGCAAACTCCTTCAACACTTTTGGAAAACCATTTCAGCTGACTACCTCATGGAGCTCATTGGGAGAATGCCAAGAGTGTACAAAGCAGTAATCAAAGAAAAAGGGTGGCTGATTCAATTAATTTAAAATATAAAACATGCTGTTAGTTATTTCACACTTTTTTGTTTACTACATAATTCCATATGTGTTCATTTATAGTTTTGATGCCTTCTGTGAGAATCTACAATGTACACTGGTACAAAGATAAGTGGTGAACTGGCACAGGTTAAAAGAAGGTAAGGTTACCCAAAACTGAAAAATAATGTACTTTTCAGAAATATAGAATGAGGATTTTTTTTCAGGGAACACACAAGGGGTTAACAATTTAAAGCTGTTCTGCAGCAATGAGGTTGATTGGGCCTTGAAAGCTGGTGCTACTAATTCCTACAGGTGTTCCAACTTTTTTGAATTACTTACAACCCCCTCGATCTGCATTAGTGATGTGTCGGTCGCAAACGAAACGGCTCTTAAAGCTGACTCTTTGAAGTGAACGACATGAGCCAGCTCCCTATTGGAAGGCGTGGGTTGTTTTCTTTTTTTTTCCTTTCTCTCACCCTCTCTCTTGCACTTTTTTTGCTTCACTCCGCAAACGAGCCTTGTACTTGTGCTGGGAAGAAGGGGGAGGGGCAGTAATTACACTCGCAGTAGCACAGGAACAGAGCCAGAGGGAAAGAGAAAGAGAGCCAGGGACAGCAACGTCACATTAGAAAGGTATAGTAATCATCTACAACTATTTTCAGTTGCGGATGATAAAGTATTCCGAAAGTTAATTCATGCAGGCCCATGTGACAGAGAATGTGCATCTTCTTTTTGTTTTCATATTTTAATTTATATTTAATTGTTTTGTGTTTGCAGTGTTTTGTGCTGTTTCACTTTAAATTTGTTTAAAAGGAAAAAGCTGAAAATTTAAACAGTTAAAAGTTGAAATGTGAATACTTGGTTTTTGCATTATGTATTTATTACATTTTATGTGGAGTGAATAAATAAAAGTATATTTACGGCGGCCCCTAGAGAAAAAGCACGTACAAACCCCGAAGCGTGTACAAACTCCAAAACACGTACAAAACACAACAGAAGTGCTCCAGGATGCTAGGGGCAGTGTTGAGCTTTTGTTACCTAGTGGCTACACAAGCCAGGAAGTACAAACGACCGGATTTGGTGTGTGGTAGTAACAGGTAAATGAACATTTTTTTAAATTATTTGAATATATATGAGTGCTTGTGTATACATACACAAACAATACACATATGCTTTCAATTGTGTAATTTAAGTCATCTAGGTAGCTCTGTTTTGGAAGTTAAGTTAATGCTAGAAATGTGCTTTGGAGTTTGTACGTGATTTTGAGTTTGTACATGTTTTGTCTCTAGGGGCCACCGCGTATATTTATATATAAATATAGCTCTGTGGTCGGCATGAAGCTGGACACTCTGGTGACAGTGGCAGAGAAAAGGACACTAAAAAAAACTGCTGGACATTATGAACAATGCTGGGCATCCTCTGCACACGGCCATTAACAACCAGAAGAGTCTGTTCAGTGACAGGTTGCTTCTCCCCAAGACAAGAACTAACAGACTTAAAAACTCCTTTGTCCCACACGCCATCAAACTGTTTAACTCCTCTCTGGAGGGGAGAGGGAGGGGAAACAGGTGGACAAAGGAGGGGGGAACAACTAAGCTGTAGTGCCTCTTCACCTCACTGTGCAATACCTTTTGTGCAATACTTTTGTTAATAGTCAACGGTGCAATAGACTCCATACTTGAAATTAGGGCTGCCACGATTAGTCGACTAGTCACGATTATGTCGACTAGTCACGATTATGTCGACTAGTCACGATTATGTCGACTATTAAAATCGTCGACGACTAATTTAATAGTCGACGCATCGTTTGAAGCTTTGTAAGATCACAAAGGACGCAGGAATGAGTAGTAGGATTTAAGAGTGTAATAACGGACTGAAACAGAAGATGGCAGCACTGCATGTACAAGGATGCCAGCTGCCGTTAAACCCCGAAGAAGAAGAAGCTGTGTCCCAGAATTCATAGCGCAGCCCAGCTGTCAACAATGGCGGCAGCTAGTTAGTTTTAACTTTACTCTTATTATTCTTTCTGGGTCACAAAATAAACGTTTAACATATTTTTAGGCGAGAATGTAGCTGTGTAAACCTCAAATATCTGCTCAGTTTATCAAGACACCACATATTTTCAAAAGCGCTCCGACGTTTTCGGAGACGTCTGTTACCCACTAGCTCGTTAGCTAGGCGGGGGCAAGGCTCACTAGAGCCGTGAGAACACCGGACTCCCGGCAAATCGTTTTCAAACCCACCGCCGTCTTTCGCTAGTCAGGTTAAACATATATATATAAGTCACTTAGATAACTTAAAAATGTTATTGTTTGGCTTTCTTTAGTATTTTATTTGTTCCTGAGTAAATCAGTTTGGCTGAGATTAAAGTTATAGTTTTTGCACAGCTAAAACTGTCAAGCAGACAGCTGATTATCAGAAGTGTGAGACGCTGGAGAATATACTCCGGTGTCCTGTTATATTTTAGAAAGCAAGGAGTTTATTAAACTTCACCGAAACAATCTGCAAATTTCATAAAAAATTAATAAACTACCATCTTGTCTTTATTTTTAGTTAGCACAAACACTTCAAGCTGTAAGCTAATGATAGTTATATAAGACCAGATGCTGCTGGTGCAATAAGCTGTACGCTGTACGTCCAATGGATGATGATCTGATTAGTCGACTAATCGCAAAAATAATCGGTGACTAGTCGACTATCAAAATAATCGTTTGTGGCAGCCCTACTTGAAATGTGCAATTCACTTGTATTTTTATTTTTATTCCTATTTATTCTATTTATCCCCTTCGTATATTTTATTTATATATGTCTCTGTATTTATATGTGTGTGTGTGTGTGTGTGTGTGTGTGTGTGTATATATATATATAATATTCTGTAACTGTAACTTCTGTCGGTGCTGTGCTTTTGGAAACCGAATTTCCCGAGGGATTAATAAAGTTTTATCTTATCTTATCTTATCTTATAAACATAAATAAATAAAACCACGTTTTTTTTACCTTAGTAATTCCTTTTGTGCATAATTTTATATTGTTGTTAATAATAAATCAATTAAAGCAACAAAACAACCCGAAGAGCTGGTTGGGAGCCGAAAGAGCCGGCTCTTCTTAGTGAGCCGAGCCGAAAGAGCCGGTTCTCTAAAAAGAGCCGGAATTCCCATCACTAGTCTGCATAAAGCAGTGTTGGAACACACTGTGGTACCATACCCTCGTGAGCAACAGTTGAACAGTGTTGTGTTGCAGAAAGTAGTGTGTTGCTACAAAAATGGTGAGAAAAAGGCAATTAACAACGGAAGAGAGACATCATAACACAATGTGGGTCTTTTGTACACTGGAACTGCAAAGAAAGTCAAGGTGTCAGTGAGTACAGTTTCCTTCACCATCAAAAGGCACTATGAGTGAAAGCAAAGCAACCTAGCGCCACACATTTTTGGGAATTTCTGTTACAGATTTGGGAAGAATTTTCTGAAGAATATTGGATTTCTATTGTAGAAAGAATGCCATGGGTGTGTTCAGGCTGTTATATCTGCCAAAGATGGCCACTTTGATGTGTCAAAAATTTAGAATACATTTTGGTCTATAAATTGATTCCGTGATTTCTTTTTTAACTCCAATTGCTTATTTGTGCTATGCTCTCATTTCAGAGTGCAATGAGACATTAAATTGCATAATTTTAAATAAAAAACTGGAAAAATTGGGGTGTTATAAAAGTTTTGACCGGACACATATGCAAATTAAGACACTAAAATTTGAGTGACACCATCAGCAATTTCAAAAATAAATTATTTAAGCGAAAAATATGTTGTTCAGTGGCAATATACGATGGATAGACATTACCCACACGCAGTAGTGTTCATTAGAGGGTTGCAGTAGGGCAGATGCTGCAGCCTGTTGGCTGGATCCCATTGCTCTCAGGTGTATGTCTGGCTCAACAGCTGTGTCTCTGGCAGCATGGTGAACAGTGGGCACAGGCTGGAGTTGGCTTCACAGAGGTCTAAGCTGGCACTAAGCTGCTAAACCAATGCTGAGGGAAGTTCCCTCTTGGGATTGAAATTTTGTTTTACTATCAAATGAATTTGCTGTGGAGCTCTTGTCTTTTGTACTTCGGTTGGCTAATGCTTATTAAGCAGAAGTTCTGTGTTTTATACATACATTTGCATATATATAATATATTTTGTGTGTGTGTGTCTGTGACCTTATTCTTCTATATTGAAATTATTGTAAATATATAAGTATTATTATAAATTTCTGTTCATTAAAAAATCATATGAGATGTCATCTTTCATTTCATATGTTCTTACGTTCTCCCAATGAGAAAGACAAAGAAAACAAAAAATAAAATCTGCTTTCTTTGTCATACTGTGATAATCAAAGGTTAAATTATTTGGTCCAAATTATCTCTCAAAGAGTACCTTCATTTTCTTCATGGAATTATTCTTTATTGGTAAAACTAATTACATTTCATATTAAAATGCATGGCACATTTGCAGAATACCATAGGGTTCATCTTTATATAGTACATATACCGAATATGCTATAGATTCCATTTCACTGTAAAAACAAACAGAAAGGCATTTGTTATGCACGAAGAATGATGCAATTTCAGTAGCATATTGCTTTTCTTAATGACTGCTAGCCTTTCACTGTCTCCCAGCGACTCTCTGCAATAACAATGTACCCTCAACCGCCATGTTTTGCTATATACAGACTATGTGTGTATGTGTGACAACCACAGAAGAACAGGTTCATAAGTGTAAACCATATGAATATATAAACAGCACAGCTATCTGCCTTCTATTAGAGGACATCAAGGTTTAAAATCTTCCAACTACACAGGGTCTCAGGTCAACCTGGGACTGCATTACACAGTTTAAAGTTCAATTATGCACTCATCACCTTGGTATTTATCATATTCTTTCTTTAACAAAAATCTTGTTTTAAAATGCTAGCAATGAAAAAAAGTGTTTTGTTTATAGCAGGCACTCCACTAACATAAGTTGTTTTTTTTAATAAATTATATAAATTAAATCATAAATTATAAATAAGCTGAATTACATTGTAGAGGGCAATGTTGTCATTTCTGTTTTTGATTGTTTTTAGTAACAGTGCTGTCTTACTGCCTGTGTTACTAATATACAGTCTGTATACAGTATGTCCAAAACTTTTCTATTCTATTTCAGTCGATTCACTCTGTACAACACATATATTATGGGATATCACACCCCTGTGTGTCCTGGCTGAAGACACCTCTATTCACGCATATGGCCTGTGATGATATATGTGCAACCCAACTCGCCTATAAACCCCTGTTATCGCAGCCATCCCTCAGTTCTTAGGTTCTTAACTTTGCTAAGAACACCTCTGAGAGTTGGGCTAGCTAAATACTGCTTGTTAGCTTTGTTGTCAGCCAATTTGAAGTTAGCTTAACTGCTTTTCTTGGTGTTTGCCTGAAGTCTAGGTGTTTTATAAACAGCTCTGGCGCTCGACCCTGGAAAGTAGTGACTTTTGTGGAGAAAGTGATGGGACAGATGGCTGTGTTATGATGTGACCCTCTCCACTCTAAGCGTTGATTAATGTGAACACCATGGCTGACCTCCACTTTCTATAACATGGTTTAACTTGATCTGCCTCCTCAGATTGACTTAACAATCCCAGTCTGATGCTGGTATGACCACCTAGCTTCTTCCCTGTGCAATTGTTGAAGTTACTCCTCCTAACTCCATGTTTGCTCTTGAACATAGCTTTGGAGATAATATCAGCAAGGAAACACTAGCACCTGGTCATGTTGCCAGTAGTGAGGCCTATTAGGAAATTCCCTCTAGGGAGCCTCTTCCAGAGCACAGAAATCACACTTACTTTAACCGTAAACCCTGGTGCCACATGGTCACCGATCTTTTTGGCCTTCATTCCCAGACACTAGATTGGGCCTTTTCTTGCAAGGGCTACCATAGGGTACTTCCATCTTTATATAGTATATTGAATATGCTCTCTTCCAGTGTATTTTTTTCCCTCTCTTCTTCTCAAAGTACTCCTTCCAACTTCTCACACTCCTCGTCATTAGCATCTCTATCCTTAAGCACCCTGACCTGCTGTACATCCTTTCCAGGTCAATCGTCCTGGGTACCCAATGGATTCAAGTCCATTTCTTCTTCCTTAGTATCCACCCTTACATACAACTATAAGCCTTTTCCTTTGCCACCTCTCTAGGCTGCACACTTAGTCAGAGAGATGAAAAATGTAGACAGGAGTACCAGGAGGCTAGCTCCACTTTTTCTTTACTAATTTTGAATACCTTCCTGTACTTCCTTACTCCACTACCAAGTCTCCTTGTCCTATTTCCTTTTTGATGTATGGGTATTTTCAGCTGATTCACTCAGATGTACAGTGGGGCAAAAAAGTATTTAGTCAGCCACCGATTGTGCAAGTTCGCCCACTTAAAATGATGACAGAGGTCAGTAATTTGCACCAGAGGTACACTTCAACTGTGAGAGACAGAATGTGAAAAAAAAATCCATGAATCCACATGGTAGGATTTGTAAAGAATTTATTCGTAAATCAGGGTGGAAAATAAGTATTTGGTCACCTCAAACAAGGAAAATCTCTGGCTCTCACAGACCTGTAACATCTTCTGTAAGAAGCTTTTCTGTCCCCCACTCGTTACCTGTATGAATGGCACCTGTTTGAACTCATCATCTGTATAAAAGACACCTGTCCAGAGCCTCAAACAGTCAGACTCCAAACTCCGCCATGGCCAAGACCAAAGAGCTTTCGAAGGACACCAGGAAAAGTATTGTAGACCTGCACCAGACTGGGAAGAGTGAATCTACAATAGGCAAGCAGCTTGGTGTGAAAAAATCAACTGTGGGAGCAATCATCAGAAAATGGAAGACATACAAGACCACTGATAATCTCCCTCGATCTGGGGCTCCACGCAAGATCTCATCCCGTGGGGTCAAAATGATCATGAGAACGGTGAGCAAAGATCCCAGAACCACACGGGGGGACCTGGTGAATGACCTGCAGAGAGCTGGGACCAAAGTAACAAAGGTCACCATCAGTAACACACTACAACGGCAGGGAATCAAATCCCGCAGTGCCAGACGTGTTCCGCTGCTGAAGCCAGTGCATGTCCAGGCCCGTCTGAAGTTTGCCAGAGAGCACATGGATGATACAGCAGAGGATTGGGGGAATGTCATGTGGTCAGATGAAACCAAAGTAGAACTTTTTGGTATAAACTCAACTCGTCGTGTTTGGAGGAAGAAGAATACTGAGTTGCATCCCAAGAACACCATACCTACTGTGAAGCATGGGGGTGGAAACATCATGCTATGGGGCTGTTTTTCTGCCAAGGGGACAGGACGACTGATCCGTGTTAAGGACAGAATGAATGGGGCCATGTATCGTGAGATTTTGAGCCAAAACCTCCTTCCATCAGTGAGAACTTTGAAGATGAAACGAGGCTGGGTCTTCCAACATGGCAATGATCCAAAACACACCGCCCGGGCAACAAAGGAGTGGCTCCGTAAGAAGCATTTGAAAGTCCTGGAGTGGCCTAGCCAGTCTCCAGACCTCAACCCCATAGAAAATCTGTGGCGGGAGTTGAAAGTCCGTGTTGCTCGGCGACAGCCCCAAAACATCACTGCTCTCGAGAAGATCTGCATGGAGGAATGGGCCAAAATACCAGCTACTATGTGTGAAAACCTGGTAAAGACCTATAGTAAACGTTTGACCTCTGTTATTGCCAACAAAGGTTATGTTACAAAGTATTGAGTTGTATTTTTGTTATTGACCAAATACTTATTTTCCACCCTGATTTACAAATAAATTCTTTACAAATCCTACCATGTGGATTCATGGATTTTTTTTTCACATTCTGTCTCTCACAGTTGAAGTGTACCTCTGGTGCAAATTACTGACCTCTGTCATCAGTTTAGGTGGGGGAACTTGCACAATCGGTGGCTGACTAAATACTTTTTTGCCCCACTGTAATCTCAGATGAAGCTATCATAAACCAGCTCAACTGGTGATAAAATCAACTCAAGAGCAAAACCAAACAAGAATCACAGAGAGTGATTATTCTTGAAGTCTATTATTTAGAAAGAGGGGATAGATGAGAATTAGTCCAGATAAGATTTTCTAGAGGATTGCAACGAGAATCTGTCCGCAAAGAGAGAATTGCGGGTGCTTATCATGTCTGACGGGAAAAAATTCTCAGAGGTCAATGAGGTCCACTGGTCTGTGTTACCATGGAGAAAGGAGCCATTAGAGGATAAGCAGGCAGGTCGATGAGGTGAGTAACCAAAGAGTATTTGACCAGCTCTAATAAAAGCAGGTGAAGAATTGAGGTACAGGAATCCACTTCTTGCAGCCAAGGGAAGAATCCACACTTGGAACACCAGTAGAGATGACATTAATACACAGGGGAATCAAGGAGCACGAGCAACTAAACTGAGCCTGGTTACCACTCTATAGAGGCAGGTAATCTGGCAGAGCCTAGATGGCAGAGCTGCTCTATTTATATTGCTAATGATGAGATTGACAAGACACAGGTGATATGGCCTGGAATGAGGAAAGGCTTCAAGCCCCACCCAGAGGGGTGGAGAAGACCTACTTAACCCATCTTGGCTGAGGGGAAAACACACAGACAGTGGGAGACTATGATAGAAGCTAAACTTGCTTACATAGTTATGTTATTTAGAAGCAAAGACAATTATACACTATACAAGGCTAAGGTCACCACTCTCTGAATTATGAGAATGCTTCTAAAAGACTTGTAGCATGAACACTTTTTGATTACATTTTTAACATTTATATTGTGGATTTTGCTGTGATTATGCATTCCACTTGCTTTTACTCTCTCTCTCTCTGTGCCGAGTGTAAGTGACGGAAAACTTGGCTTTAGTTTATGCCAGTGTGTGCATATTTGGTGTATCTGTTTGTTGTGTTAGAGTGTGTTTTAGAAGTAAGAAAGAGTGGCTATCCCACACCCCACCTGCCTTTAGCTATGTTCTGGATCAAACATTCCATCTGCTCACTACCATCCTGCTGTGTCCTGCAGCAGGTACACTTATACACACTCTCTCTCTCACACAGACGCAGTTTCTACTCTTCCCCCTCCCACCCACCATGACATGCACACACTCTAAGTGATCCCCCCCAAAAAACAATGTTTATACACACATACTCACACACTTGTGGTTGTCAGTCACAATCCCACTCCATGGAGAGTGACAGTTGCAGATTGCCAGCCAAAGCTAGCCAAAGAACCAAAGCCTAGGCATGGGAGGATATACGCATACATACTGTATATAAATGCACACAAACATTCGACCAGTACTGGTCCAGCTCTTGATGAGCAATGACTCAAATGCAACTAGCCTATCTCAAAGTTCTCGAGGTGAATATCACAATCTCCACACAAAGCAGAAATCTAAGCTCAACAAATCCACAGCATCAAGCTTGTTCCCCTATCTGTGCTCTGACAGAAAGATGGACAGTTCCACTATCCAAGTGGAAATGAGGATAAACAAATGATGCCATTCACTTAGTCTAATATTAGCTACTTTCAAGTACATGCCAGCGTCAACAGCCTGCATTATTCATATAATATAATGATGCCATAATATCAGGTGGATAATGTGTGAGACAAAACAGAATTATCTAGTCTGATCACCGAATGAATCCCACAACTAAAATGATGAATAAATGTCTCTGTAATGTGTGAATAATTGCCTATTAGAGTTAGGTAGAGAGTAAGCTAAAAGTAAGTGAACAGAGTGTGCCAATGTATCCCTATTATATATTCTGTATTTATATATGTGTATATATGTATATATGGTATATTTATGCTCATATCTTTACTCTCATTCACCTTTATTGTATCTGTAACATGCAACTTCTGTCAGTTCTGTGCTACTGGAAACTGAATTTCCCGAAGGAATCCACCCGAGGGATTATTAAAGTTTCAATACGTTTACTATTCTTCTCTAAAAACAGAGCACATTTAAAGTTCTCAGAGTATATATTTCAGATTTAACCTTGGAACTGGACGTCTCCCATTTAGTGACCAAACACTATGAAATTGTTAATTGTCTCAATTTTGTCAAATTACCTTTTAAATATGCTGAAGTAATTTTGGCCCTTATTTTCTTGCAACAATTTTTTTTGCATACTATATCTATATAAACACGTGTAGCAGTGGTTTTTTTTTTTTTTAAATAGTGCTTATAGTCTTTAAAATGCATTTGCATAGTTGTCGTGTACAAACCCTTGTCCTAGTGCATTGCTCCCTATATAAGATAACATTTATGTTAACTGAAACATAACATTTTTATGGTTTTTGCTTATGAAAACTCGATGATAAGGCTGATTTAGTTGAGAAATTGACTGGAGGGATTAATGGGGACAATGTTCATGAGGAATGGTTAAATTACTGGATGGATGGATAGATAGGAAGGGTGGTTTGGATTAAGGATGGGTAAAAGGGAGAAACTGAGGGGCAAATTGAAAGAGAAGATTAGTCCCTGATGGGAACCACTGTGGATTTCCCATCTGCTGTGCATCTTTTAACCTTGCATGCCCCATCCTAAAATAGATTAGTTTGCAATGTTTAATGCATGTAGATGTGCAGTATGAAGACGGAAAAAGCAACAGAATGGGGGAGGGGGGGGGGGGGGGGGGACAGAGAGAAAGGCGATGCTTATTTTGTTCATTTGCATACATTTGCAAAAGAATGTATTTGCACAGAGAGATACGTACATATGCATTCAAATGCATCAATATTGGCATAGCAGTGATGTGTTAGTGAACCTGTGCACGCACAGTTTTGTTCTGGTTAGTCAGTTGTTGCCTGCACACTGCCCTTGCCTCATGGCGAGGTTAAGCGCAGAACATTAGAACCAGGCAGTCTCATTACATTATAAGATGAGTAATGCTTGGCAGTGGCTGCCGCAGTTCAACTTTACTGTTAGTGCTGTGTGCCCTCATTATCTCTGCCGTCGTTACGGCTCTCATTGCCACTGAAAGCGTCATCATTTTCATAAGTGCAATCACATGTAGATGCTTTTCTCCCCATAGTATGAAATATAATCATTTCTACAAGTTACTTCTTGTAATTACTAGTCATAATTGTAGTCATCCTCTTTTATGCTAGTCATCTTTTTTCTCCCTGTCACCTTCATAACATTATGCACCCCCTCCTAAACCACTCCCTGTAACATTTAAGCTTTTGTAATACAAATCTCAGGCAGTGTTTGTAAGTTCAGTTTCATTCTGTTTCAGACATAGTAAACTAGACCTCTAATTAAAACTAAATGACTTTCACGGTTCATATCTTCAACTTTCAACTGAATGTAACTGTGATCTCTGCTTGACCTATGCCATCTATATTAGCTCAGTTAAATTAGAGTTAGCACATCGCAGCTAAATTCCTCTGCAAACCAATCAAGTTCAGATCACATCAATGTTTGTCAAGATTTAACTTTTAAAGTAAAATCTTACAAATTTAGGCTATTAGACATGTGTGTGAAAGTGTATCCTATTGTGTCTTGAATATTGGATTGATTGAGTGCCCAAGACATACAGTATTCCTTCTGAAAGGTGCTCTTATAAATAAAATCAGCAGTCAACCAATATACACAGTGAATACACCAATATTTTTGTAGCACAAAATGTGTGCTCCGGGTTCATATTTAATTACTTTCACACTGACTGTTTTCTCAAAAACTAACCTCTTTGCTGAAAAATTTCCTGTGGCCATGTCTACCATTTCCACTCTGCTTGTCTTGTAATTTACAAATGCTGCTTTGGTCGCTTGGAGAATTTAGCAACATGACGTGACAATTTTCCCAAAAACATGAAAAGCCACTAAGTTTCACAGAGAGTGTTATCCCCTATTAAAGATGTACAATTTTAGAGGGGAGCAGAAGGCTTTTGCATATCTGATCATCTCCCTGCAGAAAAATGGTAATGTTTTTATGAATGTGATGAATATTTTAACTTTTGAGGCAATTACATGACTCTAAATGAGAAGTGTACTTCAGCTAAAATAAAATATGCACGAGCAGTGAAAGACATGATGAGCAGTGCCAAAGAAGTGACATGACTGACGTAATTGCCTCTAATGTGCCCTTTGTTAATTGTCCTTACATTGTGTCTCACTGTTGCCTTGTCTGTACTTTATACAAGAACAAATTTTAACTTTTGGCAATTTCTTTTTTTTCAATGTTTCTTGCTCTGTTACCCCTGTTGGAGAATCAAACGTTAACAGGGAAAAAAGTCAAGTGCAAATCACAAAAGAAAAACCTACTCAGAATTAATTGCAATTTAGAATTCTTGCACATTCAAATAATGAACTCAAACTTATCACCTCCAATTATTCTCTTTCAGTAACTGGTACTGATTAGACATACACTGTAGAATGTATACGCAATGGACAGTAGTGAGGAAGAAGAAATATCACTGAAGATCAATGCCCTTTACGGTTCTCTCATTGGCAGATAGAGAAAGTGGCTAGCATAATTAAATCCTACAAGTGGCAAGAAATGCCAGGCTAGAAGGACAGCACAGAGACTCTGATTATGGAAGCACAAGAATAGGCCCTAAACACTAGATCCACAGAGGCAGGAGTCTACTACAGCTGACGGGACCCAAGTTGCAGGCTGTCCAAAGGTGCCCTGGGGACAGCCCAGCACATAGCAGTAGAATGTAAGTTACAAGCTGGGATAGCATACACTGAGAACCATAACAAAGTGGCTGGCATAGTGTATAGAAACATCTGTGCTGTTTATGGATTAGAAATTTCCCAGTCCAGATGGAATATACGCTATGGTTGAGAACATCAGACCTAAGATCCTGTGGGACTTCAAGTTCTACAATGACAAGCAGTTGTTGGCTATCCCACCAGACATAGCGGGGGCTGACAAGGATCAGAACAAGGCAATTGTGATAGATGCGGCAATGCCAGCTAACAGTAACATCACAAAAATGGAGCACAAGAAGACCTAACCGAGGGTGAAGAAACAATTTCGACGGATATGTTCTAGATTAAGTCCAGTATGGTTCCACTGGTAATAGAATATTAGAGGCTGTAACCTAGTGACTCCAGCAATAGATAGATAGATAGATAGATAGATAGATAGATAGATAGATAGATAGATAGATAGATAGATAGATAGATAGATAGATAGATAGATAGATAGATAGATAGATAGATAGATAGATGCCATCTTTTTTTCTTCAAGAAGTCTAGCACACACACAAACTCACTACAGAAGCAATATCATTTCACTCTTTCTGGGTCTGTGACCCATGGGGTTCTTTGCTAACCCACCTGTCACTCAAATCTGCAGCAAACAAAAAAAAACCTCAACAAAGTATTGAATAAGCAGTTTTCTATTCTGCTGACCACAATGCCCCTGCACTAAGACCAATAAGATTGGGATAAGATACTGGATGGATGCTCACAAGTATGCCCCACCCTATGTATGCCTGTGGAAATGTGTGTGTGTGTACAAAAGACACTTGGTCTTTCAGACAAAAAAAAAAGAGATGGAGCGTATTGTTTGCGAGGACACAGACACACATAGTAAAACATACGCCTCCTCACTGTATTGTGAAGTCATGATATTTGTTTTGTAGGTGGTTATAGTGGATTTATTTTCTTGAGTTTGCAGGGCTGAGGTATTATCATAATCTGGGTCAAAGCCTGTGAATGAGGATGTGGATGCATGTTTTACTGTTCTCCCCAAAGACTACAGCACAGCCCAGTTCATAAATAATTCACTTGACAACAAGTGTCTTTTCACAAAGCTGTAGTGAGAGAGGCATTTGCAGACAGATGACAAAAGCTCACAAAAAAAGGCTCTCTTCAAGGCAGATAAAAAGGGCAGAGGTCTTGCTAACAGTGGGTCCTAAAAATGACTACATAATTCCCATACAGAAGGAAACAAGAGTGTTTTAATTTCTAAATTACACTGTCAAATATAGGGCCATGAAGTTGACATTACAAGATAGTTCTTCACCTCATCATAAGTTTAAAAAAAGTGGCCAAAAAACACCAAAAGGTCATTCATAACCTAAAAAATTACATTATTTTTGTTATTTTTGTTATTTATAGCTCATAAGATGAAGTGGTGTTTTGGGCGTTTGGAGGAATGACATTAAAGGTATTTGAAATGTACTTGCAAAGCAATGGCATCAAACTCAGGCCAGTTTTGCACACTGTGTCTCAGTCTCTGTTCTGTCACAGAGATAAGAGATATGTTGTGTTGAGGCTGAAATAAATGAGGGACCTGATGAAGTATGTCATCTATACACAGAATCAATATTGTTTTTGGTGTCAATAAAACTATATCATTACATTACGTGGGTTTTATTTGAGTGTGGGGTCCAGCTGTTGTGTGTGTTGTGTTTATGATTATGTGAAGGTATAAAAAATAGTGCCTATTACAGAAAAAGCAAGCATTATTTTACTCTTTTTTTAACTGCACCAAGCTGCACGTCGTAGTTTTTTTTTTATATATAACCATTAGATCTTTGCCCACATTAAAATAATAAATAAATAATAAATAAAGGAGGGATTTTTCCGAGCCTTCTCTTTACAGTGTAGAATTTTATTCTAGATACAATACATTATTTTTAAATTTAAGCTGTGAAGAGAATGAAACTGTCTAGAACAAGATGTACAGTAGAAAAAAATAGATATTTCTTGTTATTTTGTAGATATAACAAGGCCTTCCTGCAAACATGTAGCACTGAATTTTCTTAGTCTCTGTAAGTGCATGCTTGTGTGCAGTGAAATTAAGGTAATAAACTCTACACTTCTAAATCATGTCTTGGAAACGACAGCAAGTCATCACAAATAAATGTCCTTAATGGAAGAGGAGGCAAGGTCATGACACCTGCAAATTCACATTTGATCAAAGCACACTGAATGTACACACACACACACACACACACACACACACACACACACACACACACACACGCACACACACACACACACACACAACTGTCTAAAAGATTTATAGATCATTGAGGGCAGCCCACTGCATGCAGGTCCTTGATCTATCCATGTTTGTTTCTGGTTCATGATGGCCTGGACAATCTTGAAACTAATATGTTTTAGTTAGAATGTCTTGTATTTGCACCATGTCTTTTGGGGTTTTGTTTTTTTTTTCAGAGGAGTTGTGACCCACGTGACTCATGTAACAACATATAGGGTGTCTTGTTTTGATAAAGTGTCTCACATCCACATGATATTCAGTAGTTAAAAGAAAGTAAAAGTTAAAAGAAAAGTAGCCCACAAGTCAAAATGCAACTCAAATCACAGGTACATTAGGTGTAAGAGGAATGGATGTAAAATTATTTGTGTCAGTTAGAGTATGAATGGTGGGGCTGCATTAATGCCCAATGTAAGATAAATAAGGACTGTTTTTTTCAAAATATGCAAAATACCACTTAAATAGTAATAATGCATTTTTATGTGACGTTGTTTTGCCTGACAGGTTTATATACCCTGACCATGCGACCATATGATAGACTGGAAACCTATCCAATGTGTTCCCTCCCTTTTGCCCTATGACACCTGGGAGTCATATGGATGGATGAATGTTCCATAACAATCCATCTCCTTCTGCTTCAAGTCAAACAGGACATTCTTCAGGACTGCTTCAGTTAACAAAATGTATTGAAACCAGGCCTACAAAGAATAAGACCCGCTGAATTCTAGGATCTGAATGCATGAAAATGGTCAAACTAAATAAATTGGGGCGATATATGATGAGTAATGTGGTATTAGACTAATATCTTCTTTTGGGTGGAGTATTTCATGCTATTTAATCTGAAAAATTTAACAGAACTTCATAGGTTGTTCCGTTATATCTATTCTAGAATAGATATAACACAATTGTTAAGACAGAATCATGAAACTCTCTAAAATGATGACTGTCCAACAGGATCTAACAACACTCGAAAGAAGAAGCCCGAAACACAACAGTACATAGGCACACATTAAGAGATGGAAGTTTCCATCTGAAATGCACTTGCAGATTACAGAGTTAGTAGGGAAATGCCAGTCAATACTGCGTGCATGAGTGGAAAACACTTCAGGTAGGAATATAAATGTGTGTACATGTACATACGTTTGTCTTTGCTTGTGTTTGCATGCACCATAGTGTTTAGGTGAACCCCATCTCTCATGCCTGGAGGCCTCTGTCATTGTCACTTCGGTCCATTCCATATTTCTCCTGCCTATGCACCTGGGACGTTTTATTTTATTTGCCTGCCATAGACCAAGGTCTGGATGATTGATGGACCCACATCAGCCACTCTCTGCCCATTTATCAAGTAGCCGGTGTTCAGGGCAGGTAAAAACCTTTCTCTCTCCCCCTCTCTCTCTCTCTCTCACACACACACACACACACACACACACACACACACACACACACACACACACACACGTGATACTTAATATTTACAAGTTCAGCCTAAACCAAATGAAGATTTAAATCGAATACTGAGGGTAACACTGAATGTATTTCTGGTTAAATCAGAATTAATCTTTTAACAGCTGAGCTAAAATACCATTTATTTGTTTGTGAGTATGCGTACTCATACACAACATTAACATTTCTTACGGTAGAATTCAGGTTCACTTGTGTATGAGCAGTCTGTCTGTCAGTGGCTGGCAGGGCTTGATTGGACAGGTAATCTGGCATCCCGGGCATTTTCCCGGTGGGCTGACTCACTTTTGGGCTGATGGGCCGGCCTGAAAGGCTGCTGTGCACTGACTGTACAAGCACTGACAGCAGCCCATTCGATAATTCTCATTACTGAGACTGGATTGTCCAATCAAATTTCTTAATGCGACCGGCCCCTCCCCTACCTTTGCTGTGTGCTCATGCAGCTCATAGAAAAAGCTTAATGTGGAAGAAGTGGAGAGAAGGTGGAGCTGAAAAGCCAAGAGAAAACTATGAACAGCTGTACCAGCAACAACAAGTAACCAGGCCTCACAGTCACAGGAGACAGCTGCTGCTAGCACCAGCTGTGGAGAAGTGAGTAAGAGAGAGAGGACAATGAAATTAACCTGGTAAGAAAATAGATCAAGGAGTATAATTACAAGAGGAGAGATTCAAGTAAAACGAATGGCTACTTTGACAATGCGCTACTGCTAATAGCTAAAGTAAAATAGCTAAACCTTTTAACTGTCCCATGCTGCAGTGTAACTAACCCAACAACAACTGTACTAACCTGATTAAAACCAGTTTCAATATCCAATACCAAGCAAAATGAAATATGTGTATGCATATGTATATATATATATATATAATTTTTTTATTTTATTTTATTTTCCTTTTTGTCAAGGTAAATTATTATTATGCTGTGTGGGCCTAAATCTTGATTAGGGTTAGTCAAGTAGTAACCTGGTTATGGTTAACGTTAAAGTAATTAGCCAGCAATTGAATCTAAATTAGTGTAATGCTTCTTGGAGACACTGGAATACCTCCTGTGCATGTTCATGTAAACTGGACAGACTGAATTTTACTGTGCTAGTGCCAAAATATGCTGCTTAATTTGGAGTCTTGCAGAGCTGGAATAGATAATAGCATCACTATTCTAAATGCCAAGTGTTTATCAGCTATTTATGCCTAATAACCTTGAGTTCATCACTATTAAATCTAAACTGAAAATCAAAGTGAGAGTGATAGTCGAATGGAAAATTCTTCCAAAAATTCTTCCCGTCATTTATTTATTCACTGATAAATAATAAATGGCCATTATCATCTAAGGTAAATTTAAGGAATGGAAAACCACACAAAATTTTAAAGAAAGCTACAGTGTGATATTTGTGAAGGAGATGAGGAGATGACAGTGTAGAATAAGGATACTGCTTCTCACCATCATGCCTCATCAACACTTTAGTATAGTGCTGTTAATGGAATTTGGTTTGTCCTGCAGGTTAAATGATATGATGCTTGTCATGTTCCATGAGTGTGTTTTGACATAAGAGGTGCAGATAAGGTGCCATGAAACAAATAGGAGTCAACGAAAACAGGGAAACAGACAGTGTTCGAGCAGCCACTTAGTGTGAAGAGTCATTAATAGGCAATGACAAGTCTGTGTGGAGTGGATCTCTCTGCCAGTGTCACTGGCCTGAAGGAACATCAAGCTGAGCATTTCAAATTACTTTTTACAGTGAGACAGGGAGACAGGAAGATTCTGCTTGGTGTTATTATGGTTTTGTCAATGTCAGAGTTCTCATAAGATGAAGTCTTTTACTTCAATAGAACTGCGTTTCACTATATAAGTTACACCGGAAGGAAAATTGCATAAAAATATGTTCGGGTTTGGAAATCTGATTTTTGAAGATCGGTGACTTCAGTAGTCATTTTTGCATATTGCCATCTGTTCTAAGAGATTGCAAGGAAGTTTGGTGATAAAATCATAATGTCAATGATTTTGTCAGTGTATTTTCTGAAATTTTATGATTCACTCTTTTTCATGTAGTCCCTCTTTTATGGTATCCTCTGCTCCACTAATAAGATGTCCTGCTCTGCAGAACTGGTCTAGTTAACTTTTATGTTTATGTAATTTCATACAAAATTCAATAAAAAATGGTTTAAAGAAGCAGAATTACAAAAAATAGTAAGTAAAAGTATATTTTAAGAATCTTAAATTGGCAAAATTTGGAAGGTAAGCTTCAATAAACTTAAGACATTTGACATTTGTGAACCACAGATGTTTAAGTGGCGTAAGCATCATTGTTTATATTCTGCATACTATGGTTATAAGTTTCGGCTATTTATATATTTGTTATTAGTTTGGGTTTTTTAAAATAAATTAAACCCCACTAAACAAAGTTACAGTGGTAACTCGGGCAACATTTTCACCCACAAATTATGAAAGGGCCTTCAATGAGCTTACCATGAGAATGCAATACGTGTAAGTGGGAGTTAGTCAAAATGTCAGTTTAATCCGAGTACCCAGGAGACATTGGTATATTTTGTTCACCTGGATGTACCCTTGAAAACCCAGCTGGCTACAAAGGATTCACAGGCAATCAATAGGCAGGTGGGCAGAGATTACTCTGGATAATGATGGCAATAAAAGGATTGAGGAAATAAAGACACGACAGAGAAAGCGAGGGAGTAAGAGAAATGGGATAAGACAGAAGGGGCAGGATGGGGGCACAAGATGCTTATACATTAACAGTCTGAAGCCAAAGTCACCTTCATTACAATATTGCATTCATAATATCGTTCTTGTATAAGTAAATTCTACCTTGCTCTATCTAGGGAGATCATGAGGACATTTTTGCCAAAACACCCTGAGTAGAGTTTTTTGCTAAAGAGTGAATGCACTATTAAAATCCGTGTCGATGTTAGAGATTTGTGACCTTTGCAAGCTCACAAGTGTGTCTATCCTTGTTAGAGGTCAACTGTGCTAGGAGCGGATAAGTTTCACAGTGGATTTTGGGGGATTTTCTGATGCCAGATACTTCTTAAACCTATTGCTTTACTACACATGATATTTGGACATGTATATGTAGGTGCTAATGTTATGCAACAAGTGTGTGCAGATGGTATATCAGTAACATGCACTTTACCCCAAGTGTGCACAACACAGTAATTACATCACAATAATTACATCACCTGTTATTGCTAGTAATTAGTTGGCAGTATTTTTCTATCAGCAAAATGGAAAAATCTAAAACATACAAAATCTACAGGATTTTGGTCATTTTACCTAGTTCTTATCAGCTCATAAGATTAGGTAAATGTGAGATGAACAACAACACATGTCATATTACAAAAGCCTCACATTTGACTCTAGAGAGGTAGGTAGTAGCTAGGGCATCCAGTACAGGGAAGATCAGTAACTCTTGAATGTTTTCAACTTGTGAATGATTTTTCTCAGAACGACAGACTTCATGTTATTTGACAATTGCCTTTGTGAAATGCCCCAGACTGGCAGTCAGCAATACCACTTTTTTAAGATCATTGCTGATGTCTTTTCTCCTTGATATTGCATTAACACCTATCTGAATGCTCCAGAGCACCAAATTCACCAAACATTTGCTTTTATAGTGGTGGTCACACTTGGTGATTATCAATTAAACAATTGCATTTGATTAGCAACACCTTGCTACACCTAATTTTTAAGAGCTACTATTGATCATATTATATTATTTTTATTATATTATGATATATAAAATTTTGGACTGGAAAAAGGGTGTACTTTCTTTTTACCATGATTATATAGTGCCCACACGGTGGGATAATTTGCGCTTTAATTTCTCCATGTCATCCCTTACACCTTTGTAGAGGTCTTGTGTGGTTAAGGAACAGTATAAGCTTCAACTCCGACATAACAAGCAAACGCTTGCTAACTTCTAAATGCTGGCTATATAAATAAAATTGACTTTAACTGAACTGAATTGCCTACTGTCTTGTGACTGCATCATGTGGTTGGGGATAAAAATATGGTTTGTATACTGTATGGGACTAATTGCCATCTAGGTTTACAAGATGTTGAGGATGTTGAAGATGATAGGATTTAGATGGGAGCGACCAGGAGGGACAGGATTCAAATTTGAGCAGTTTGGAGAGAATGTTAGAGAGGCACATCCAAGTTAGTTTCAGTGTTTGCAGAGGAAGGACAGTGGATATAATGGGTGATCAATGATGAATATGGAGCTGCTAGGTAAGAGGAAAAGAGGAAGGCCACAGCAAAGGTTTGTGGATGCAGTGCGTAAGGACATGCAGAGAGTTGGTTTGACTAGAAGACTAGTCAGCTCATGCAGAGGGCAACAAGTCAAGCATGAAATGTGTGTGAAATAAAACAAAGTTTAAGCTGTAGTTCCTTGATGACTAGCAAATTGCTTAGACTTGGTCACTCTGATATTGCTGATATTGTCAAAGACAACTTTGAAGGTAATAGCGATTTATATGTAACTTATAAAAGCCGAGTTTTGTGTTTTACTTGGTAGAAGGAAGGCTGAAAAGCTTGTTAGAGGGCTAACTATGCTAATAAAACAAGTGCTGTAAGCAACACAACCATGTCATGAAGTACAGTGGAAAGAAATGAAGTGATAACAAATGTACCATTAAATATATTCTCGGGGGTGTCTTTCCCATCTCTCCTTCCTGTATTTTGCTTCTCTTTTTTTTTTTTACTTTTTACCTCTCAGTGGCTCTGCAGTGGGACCAATCAGTGTACATTTGCTGACGTGCAAGACTCTGTATATTAGAGTTTGTATAGTTGACACTCCAACACAGAGTTGTTTCAGGTATCAGAGGCGGGAGTGTTCTGAGCCAAATCCTTTGAAGTAACTCATCTCAGTGTCAGAGGACACCATTAGATGTGTGTGTAAGATGTGTGTGTGTGTGTGTGTGTGGGGGGGGGGGGGGGTTGTATACTGCACATACATCACTAGTATACACATTTTTTGTCAGTGTGTTTACCTACATGTTTATGGGTCCTTGCTTAAATATGTAGAATGCATGCAAGAGGTGTTTCTTAAATGTCTGAAACACTGCAAACACAACGTACTTTGACAGTCCGCGTGATGTCAGTATATGTGTCTATGCACCCGCTCTATGGGCAGTTTTCCTGACCAAAGTAGCTTTTGAAGTTTCAGTAATTAATTAACGACTTTGTAACGCCTCTGTCAGTGCGCCCCAGGGTGGCTGTGGCTACAATGTAGCTTGCCATCACCAGTGTGTGAATGTGTGTGTGAATGGGTGGATGACTGGATATGTAAAGCGCTTTGAGGTCCTTAGGGACTAGTAAAGCGCTATATAAATACAGGCCATTTACCATTTACTTCTCTGATCTCATACTAATTCTATCAGTAAAGGCCATTCTTTCATCCTTCTAAAAAAAATGAACAAAAAAACATCATTGATATTATTTGCATTGCAACATTACAAAGAAACATACTAATAAAGATGTTAAAGATGACCCATTCATGCTGGAAGAGTACTCTGCCATAGACTGCTTAAGAGTAAAACATTTGTCACTAAGTCCTGGACTACTTGCCATAGTTGATGGAACCATGAATAGTGCAGAAGGAGAATGTCCTGCCATCAGTGCATCCCCTGAAGCTCAAGCACACTTGGGTTATGTAGCAGGAAAATAATCTGAGAGCAAGTCCACCTCTGGATGGCTCAAAAAGTTGAAATAAAAATTAAATGTTAATGAGGTTTTGGAGTAAATGGTAAATGGTAAATGGCCTGTATTTATATAGCGCTTTACTAGTCCCTAAGGACCCCAAAGCGCTTTACATATCCAGTCATCCACCCATTCACACACACACATTCACACACTGGTGATGGCAAGCTACATTGTAGCCACAGCCACCCTGGGGCGCACTGACAGAGGCGAGGCTGCCGGACACTGGCGCCACCGGGCCCTCTGACAACCACCAGTAGGCAACGGGTGAAGTGTCTTGCCCAAGGACACAACGGCCGAGACTATCCGAGCCGGGGCTCGAACCGGCAACCTTCCGATTACAAGGCGAACTCCCAACTCTTGAGCCACGATCGCCCCTAGGCACGATCGCCTAGGCAAAGTCTATCCATCCATTCGCTTCCACTTATCCTTCTCAGGGTCTCAGGGGGCACTGGAGTCTATCCCAACTGTTATAAGGCGAGAGGCGGGGTACACCCTAGAGGTCGCCAGTCTGTCGCAGGGCTAACACACAGAGACAGAAAACCATTCACGCTCACATTCACACCTATGGGCAATTTGGATTAATCAATTAACCCATCCCCACAAACTGCATGTCTTTGGACTGTGGGAGGAAGCCAGAGTACCTGGTGGGAACCCATGCAAACACAGGGAGAACATACAAACTCCACACAGAAAGACCCCGGCCTGATGGTGGAATTGAACCTATCCAAACCAAAATGCCAGGTTGGTTTGGATAGGTTTCCCCCCTTAATAAATGGAATCATAGTTTAAAAAATTTATTTGTATTTACTATGGTTCTCTTTGTCTAATAATTTTTGCTAATAACATCCTATATTGAGAGACTGAGTTACAGTAGGGTTTTGTGTAACATTATATAATGGTAGAGGCATTAAGTCAGACAACAGCAACTGTTTTCCATTTGTGCCCATATTGGATTCTTCATCCACCTGGGTCCAGAAGACAGGGTAACCCCATTATTTTAACCTTTATAGCCAATCTTAGCCAAACCACAGAGGGACACACATTTCCAAATGATTTAGATCTAATATACACAGATTATGAACTGTCATCTTCCTGGTGTTAAATATCTAGTTGAGTGCCAGTCAAAAGTTTGGAAACACCTTCTCATTTAATGTTTTTTTTTTATGACTATTTACATTGTTGATTCTCACTGAAGGCATCAAAACTATGAATGAACACATATGGAGTTATGTAGTAAACAAAAAAGTGTGAAATAACTCAAAAATGTGTTTTATATTTTACATTATTCCAAATAGCCACGCCTTGCTTTGATTACTGCTTTTGCACACTCTTGGAGGCCAGGCCATCTGGCACAGCACTCCCTCACTCTCCTTCTTGGTCAAATAGCCCTTACAGAGCCTGAAGGTGTGCTTGGGGCCATTGTCATGTTGAAAAATAAATGATAGTACAACTAAAAACAAACCGGATGGGATGGCATGTCACTCTAGGATGCTTTTGTAGCAATGCTGTTTCAGTGTGCCTTCAATTTTGAGTAAATCCCCAACAGTGTCACCAGCAAAGCACCATCACACCACCTCCATACTTCATGATAGAAACCATGCATGTAGAGACCATTCATTCTCTGCGTTTTCTCCGTTGCAGAAAAACATGGCGGGTGAAACCAAAGATGGACAAATCAGACCAATGCACAGATTTCCACTCATCTAATGTCCATTCCTTGTGTTTCTTGGTCCTAACAAATCTCTTCTGCTCATTGCTTTTCCTTAGTAGTCGTTTCTTAGCAGCATTAAGGTCCGATTCACACAGTCTGCTCTGAACAGTTCATGTAGAGATGTGTCAGTAGTAATACGATGGCACCTATCCAAGATGGCGGCCAACCAAACCGGTTTGAGAACCGGTTTGACCGGTTTCGTGCGTGTGCGCATGCGCGTTCAGTAATTCGATGGCACTAGTCCAAGATGGCGGGCAGCCAAACCGATTTGACCAGTTTCGTGTGTGTGTGTGCGCATGCGTGTTCAGGTGTTCTTACCCTCTGGGCGGGAACGACTCCTCCTAGTGGGATGTGCTAGGTTGTATGGGTATAAAAGCGATCCTTTCACATTCTAAGAGCATCACCGCCACGGTCTGAGGAGCACCGACACATCGCGCTAAGGATCCCCGACGCATCGACCTAGAGCACCGACACATTGCGCTAAGGATCCCCGACGCATCGACCTAGAGCACCGACACATTGCGCTAAGGATCCCCGACGCATCGACCTAGAGCACCGACACATTGCGCTAAGGATACCCGACGCATCGACCTAGAGCACCGACACATCGCGCTCGCTAAGGATCCCCGACGCATCGACCTATGGAGCTCGGAATGACACCCAGCCAGGACATCGCCCATGCCATAGGCACTCTAGGTATGTCTTCAGGAGTATGCAGTCGGGGTCCTCAACGTAAAAAGCAACGCTGTGGAAACGCCGCAGATGGAACTGTATTCAAGTTAGAATATCGAGGCGTCGAAGGGTATGTGTATGCCATTAAATATACCGAAGGGAGAGTTGTGCTTAGTGTAGATTGTGGTGAGGGATTGTTTTGGGGGGAAGCCCAAGTCATGTCTACTAAAAACTGGAAGCTCTTCCGCACCGTAGTGTGTGCGGACCTGGACAATGTGGGTTTCCCAGAGCTGCTGTATGTTTCCCAGTGGAACAGTGCATCAGGCCCTGAGCTTTACAGGGTTGAGGCTGATCGTTTCAATCGCAACCCCGACGACTTTATTTTTCTCAGTGTATGTGATGACAGGGATAGTCTTATTGCTTCCAGAGGGCTTGAAAACTGGAGGTTAAATCCATACCCTCTAAACCTCGAAGAGCGCACAAGATGGTTTAAGGACTTGTTTTTTATACAGTGGTGCGACTGGAGAGGTTTGTCGCGTCTGTTTAGCCAGATTGATGACGCGATCAAGAAGGACAGACTCAACACTGCGTACGAGAGTATTAGAAAGCGCCTTGTTTTTGACGATCTGGCGAGTTGTCCGAAGACTGGTTTGCCTGGTACCCTGTGTAAACCTAAAATCATAAGACCTTCCGACAGCTAAACAATAAACTGGTAGGTTTAATGTGCGGGTGTGTGGGGTTGAGTGTGTATCTATGTGACAAATTAAGAGCTTGTGGTTTTCATTTTACAGAGAATGACACGCCCTCGTGGGACCTGTTGGAGTCACCATCAACAGAGCTGCTAATCCCGACCCTCCAGACTCCACCACCCTCACCACAATGCTCGCAGGACCCCCTCATATCAGACCTGTGGGATGAAACTGTAATCGACATCAAACTCGCAACTCTCCACCTGTTAATGTTGGCTTTGAATGAGTTTATACAAGAGACATGTTACGGATGCCAAACAGGCCACCCCAGTCAGGTGCAACACAGCTGCTTGCAGGAATTGTCTGAGTATTTCTTCGACACCTACTATGATGATGTGATGATAAGGCTCCAGACTGAGCGATTCATCCCTGCCATCCGGCTGTTTGTACGCTCATCCACTGCAGATGGGTCTGGAACACAAATACGCAGAGTTGCAGAACACATCATGTGTGAACTGAGATCAGAGCGATATATAGTATGCGCCATTAATGACAACATTGGGCACCTGCTAGATGCAAGTACTTGCGCCCGCCGTGTTAAACCAGCCATGCTCCGCATGATTGGAAACTACTGGGCTGGGTTACATCTGGTTTAATGTGGGGTGTCCAAGTATCCATTGTCTGTGATTGTGTCTTTGTGAAAATTAAATAAAAAGACTTGTTAACATCAACATCATAGTCATTTGTGGTTTGTAAATCATGGAAAGCACATTGCATAAAATATATCACGATCCAGCCCATCCTGCGGGGTTAGCCAGTTTAAATAAGCTACGTATAGCGGCAGGGGAGGCATCAGGTGTAACACCTCCACTATCTCAGGTCAAACATTATTTAGAACAAGACGACACCTACACACTCCATAAACCTGCGAGGATCCATTTCCCCAGAAATAGAGTATTGGTGACAGGGGTCGACAAACAGTTTCAAGCCGATCTGGTTGACATGTGTGAATATGTGACAGATAATGATAATGTGAGATATCTGCTAACATGTATAGATGTATTCTCAAAATACGCATGGGTTAGATGCCTAACAAACAAGACAGGGTCTGTTGTATCAGCTGCTTTTGAAGATATACTTAGTGAGGGTAGGATCCCTGTGAAACTACAAACAGATGAAGGCAAAGAGTTTTATAATGCAACCTTTAAACAGCTAATGAAGCGATATAATATCAAGCATTTCTCAACAGCTAGCGAGGTTAAATGCAGTATTGTCGAGAGATTCAATCGTAGCTTCAAGGGTAGAATGTGGAAGTACTTAACATCAGCCAACTCCCGGAGATATGTAGATATCATACCAGATCTCACACAAGCATATAACAATGCTTATCACAGATCTATCCAAATGGCTCCGGCAGAGGTGAATAAGGATAATGAGAAGTCGGTCTTCAACGCGCTGTACAAAACGAGGCCTCAGAGGGAACTGCGCTTTAAATTTAATATCGGTGACACTGTACGAATATCAAAACTGAGAGGAAAGTTTCGAAAAGGATACGAGCAGACCTACACCGATGAGATTTTCACAGTCAAGGAACGTATAGGGAGACAGCCCCCAGTGTACAGACTAGTGGATCTAGCAGGAGAGGTATTGAAAGGGTCATTTTATGAGCCTGAGATACAACGTGTGGTTGTTGATGAAAACAAAACATTTAAAATTGAAAACATATTGGCTAGAAAAAAAGTGGGTCGGAAAAAGCAGGTGCTAGTGAAATGGCTAGGATGGCCCAACAGCTTTAATTCGTGGATTCCAGAAAAAGACATCGTTGAGGCGTAATTAACTCAGATGACGCAGCTCTACACACATTCATTCAACACTGAGCATAGACTGAGAAAGCATGAATAAAAAGAACAACAATGCAGGCTTCTATGTAAGCCTCTTCTCGAATGCTTCATCACATGTTTACCCAGGTAATAAGATATCTAATTTTAGAACAAAGCTAGCAAAACCTATTGTTTTGGATCAGCCATATGAGGTCGCTGTTATAGAGATACAGTACCCACGCATATGGCGGACTTTTCCACAATCAGATTCGGAAGTGGAAATTCATGACCCCGTCAAAGATGGAACCATAGCCATAACCATGATCGAACTGTCTGTGGGCCATTATGCATCTGTGGAACAGATAATAAAAGAATTTAATTTTAAATGTCAACAGCACCAAGCCACTGGAGACATTAAAATGCAGTACAACGCCGTTAGTAACCATGCCTGTGTTATGGGGCCTAGGGGGACTATTCTCACATTTAGAGGGAGACTGGCGGAAATCCTAGGATTCAAAACAGGAGAACCGTTTGCACTTCATTATAAAAACACATATGCCCCGCACCCCGCAGACATATACGGGGGAAAATATAACATCTTTATTTATGCAGATATCGTTGATTACCAGCTTGTGGGTGACGCCCACGCGAGGCTATTAAGAGCTATAAATATTACAGACGATGACCGCCGGTTGCCTATTCTACAATTTGACAGCCCACACTACACACCTGTGTCAAAGACATTAATCGACGACATAGAAATTGATTTGAAAGACGATCGAAATCAACACATACCCTTTTTATACGGCAAAGTGTTTGTCAAGTTACACTTCCGACCGATAACACAGCATTTTTGAAAAAAAGGATGGCCGTCTACAACTCTGATGACTCAAAATATGTAAAATACTACTTATCACAGGCTGGTGGAGAGCTCGGAGGGTATGTTGGGACCAGTACACAATA
This sequence comes from Maylandia zebra, assembly GCF_041146795.1. NCBI lineage: Eukaryota > Metazoa > Chordata > Actinopteri > Cichliformes > Cichlidae > Maylandia > Maylandia zebra. Next base: position 14,267,394 of record NC_135180.1, read on the forward strand.
TGGGACAGGTCTGGGTGGGTTGTTCCGTAGCTTGTTTAGATTTGCAGTACCGCTGTTTAAAAAAGGAGTCAGCATAGTCAAACCACACCTAAAAACAGCCGCATCGGGCATAGTGTCTGATGTCATAACCAACATAACCAGACCCTCAACCACTAAGCAGGACGGTAACGGCTTGTATGTGTATACGCCCAAACCATCTAAGACCCCACCCCCAGGGCAGCCGTTGTCTAAAAAGCGTAAAACCACAAAACCTAGCAGGAGAGCCACCAAACGGACACCGTCACGCAGAGTGAAGAGACCCAGAACCACTCGTTCAAAAACTGCAGCGCTTGACATATTCTAAATGGCACTGTTACACAGTCATTCTGGAGAATGTGTAAAAACAGAGCTCGATCTTTTTACTGTCCCATACACACAGACTAGCATTGAGAAAAGTACATTTATTGAAATCCCACCGGTATCTGCAATCACTGATGGAGGGCCGATCGAGTTTTACATCTCATCGTCGGGTGAAGATTACCTGGATCTAAATGACTCATATATCTACACACGGGTGAGAATCACAAACGCTGATGGCTCAAACCTGGCTAGGGACGCTAATGTAGGATTTATTAATTATCCTGGATGCAGCATATTTAGTCAAGTCGATATTAATTTGGGAGACCGGCTCATTAGTCAATCATCCAATACATATCCATACAGAGGTGTGATAGAATGTCTTATCAATTATAATAAGGACACTTTAGACACACAGTTCAGCACCGGGTTATTCTGTAAGGATACAGCATCACACATGAATGACACATCTATAGAAGGAGAGAACCAGGGTCTGATGACCAGAGGTGGCTACACAGCAAATAGTAGTATTGTTGAATTGATTGCACCAGTACATGCAGACCTGTTTTTTCAAGAAAAACTGTTACTTAATGGAATCGACCTGTCGCTGAAATTTGTGCGCTCTAAAGACGAATTTGCTCTCATGACAGCGGATGCCAATGCATACAGAGTTAAAATTGTCTCAGCCAGTCTCTTTGTCAAGAAAGTTAGTGTATCACCTAGCGTCAGACTTGCACACAGCAAGGCATTGCACCATGCAAACGCAAAATACACGGTAGACAGAGTATCTTTAAAGACCTTCTCCATACCTGCAGGGGCTAGAATATCAACAAATGACAATTTATTTATGGGTAGGATACCTAAATTTGTCATCATTGCATTCATAGACAATGAAGCATACACAGGCTCCTACCAGCGTAATCCATTTCATTTTGAAAACTGCGATATAGAATTTATGTCTTTATATGCTGATAGTCAGGCTTATCCTGCTAAACCATTCCAGCCAAATTTCCAGAGAAAACACTATATCAGAGAATTTTACCAGCTGATACAAACCACAGGGAGACATTTAAAGGACAGATCGTTGGCCATAACACGTGACGACTTTGGTAACGGCTACACTTTATTCTGTTTCAATCTGGAAGCTGACGAAGGACATTCAGGGAATGTGTCGTTAATTAAAACTGGGAACGTGAGATTGGAAACCCGTTTCAGAAATCCACTACCCCGTACCGTGAACCTCTTGTGTTATTCTGTATTTGATTCAGTCATTGAAATATCTAACATGAGACAGGTGCTCTTGGACTACTATTGAGACAAAAACGGTCATGAACACTATAGAACTATCAGCCGTGGTCGGCGGCATTATCAATAAAAACACACATTTCCTAGGCGTGTTAGCCTATGATCAACTAACCACTGAACGGCTTCAAAGACTCCCTGCTATGTGTATTGTAAACACCCACCCTTCTACGATGCCAGGGGAACATTGGCTTGCTGTTTATATTTCGAGAGACAGACGCGGTTATTTTTTTGATAGTTTTGGTCACTCGTTAGACAGTTTTCCCCCAGCAATAAAGATGTTTCTTCTAAAAAACTGCTCCACTGTTTTATATTCAGGAAAACAAGTGCAGAACGACTTCTCCATCACATGCGGTCAACATTGTGTATTTTTTTTATATCATATGCAAAATGGTGTATCTTATGCCCGCCTGCTTAACATGTATGGGTCTGATTTAATTTGTAATGATGCTATGGTGTGTCGATTTGTCAACAACATACAACCTGTTGCTGTATGCAGTGCTTATGTGTGTGTGCAATGTGGATACTGATATGTACTAATGAGAATAATAATAAAAACAACATGAGAGCATGATTTAATCGAGTCAATGGTATTTATTATCAAATCTCGTATATATATATATAGATTCATAACATACTTTGTTTAAACATAAAAGAAATCAAACATTAACCAGTAATAAAAGACATAAAATATTTAACAGTAATAAAAGAAAATAAAACAAAACAATTTAGCAGCAATAAGTGAAAAAAAAACAACAACATAACAGTAGAAAAACACCAAACAGCAAATATTTTTAGCAGAAAAACAATTTCTGCAATAAGAAAAAAAAAACCTGAATTCAAAAATCCAACCACTCTACAGGACCCCCCTTTAATTTGTTTTTTTTATTCTTTATTTTTTTTAGTGTACTATGTCGCAGCGGTCCACCGGGGGTGTTCTTTTTTGGTGTGTGATCGGTTTTATACAAGGCGACGGTCTTACGTATGCCTGTGTTAGATATGGCTGATAACGGTATGTTTAAATCTGAGAAAGCTTTTAAAAACTCTGTCCAGCCGATAGGTCTCAAACCCTCAGAAGGTGTGTGTGTGGTTGTGACGGCTTTAATTAGATCATAAATGTGTGAACCAGGGATGGTTTGTTTATCAACAACAATTTCGCCTTTGTCATTGTAAGAGATCAAGTGTGGCGAACGGTTCACCGCTGATAGAATAAGTTCTGCATTCCTCCTACTCCTTTTAGGTATGTGTGTTAAAACATTCTCCGCAACAAGATCCCTCACCCCGGCATCACCATGAACAGGCAATGTGTCCGCCGACTGGGGTTGCACATCCCTGTTAAATTGTTCAGGTAATGATAAAGACAATACATTCTTTTCACGGGCACCTTGTCTCACAAGGGTGAGGTATCTTTGGAGAATATCGCTGTATTTTTTAGCCTTCTCATACACATCTATGTCAGAATCTTGTAACACTTGTAACATCTCCTTGTCCAACTCGTTCTGAGACTGTTGTCTGATGGTGCCTGTTTGCTGCTGCTGCTGCTGTTGCTTTATTAAGTCCAACTGGTGTTGGGGTACCAAAAACATCTTTTGCACATGTTCCATTTTCACCTGTTTGCTATCAGACTGGTTATGAAAGGGATTGCAGCCCCTAATAACGGCAGTAAAAACCCTCCAGATTGGTTGATTGTCTTTCTCTTTTTCAAAGATTTTATTTTTTTGTCTGCAATCAGTCTGATTATTGTTTTTTTCTTTTTTAGCTGTTTGTACTGCTGATTGGTCAGTGGAATGTTACCATGCAATACATTAAAGGCTATCTCACACAATGCATTGATAAAATCTAAGTTTGAATTACTAATAATAACTCTGCGTAGAGTAGGAGGAGCCCTGTATATCATCTCCAACAGAGACAGATTCCTCCGCATGCGTGATGACATCCTCTCACCTCTTTGCTGATTTTTGTTTTGGAATGTAAACAACCGGACGGTCTGACAGTAAATTTGTTCTGAGTCTTAAATAGTCCGGGGTCTTAGCTTTATAGTCTATTAAAAGATACCCGTATGTTGTCGATGTGGCATCATTAAACGCTTCTATAAAATATTTAGTATTACCCGGAAACATTTGCCTGGCTAAAAGCATAACCTGATATTTATCTCTCGGATTTTTAAACAATATTAGGTAATTAGTGTTCAAGGAAATGGTTCTACTGGATTTTCCCTGAATAAACAAATTCTGAACTAGATATATACAACTCAAATTCCTATGATGCACATACTTTGTGAACACATTTTGTACTTCTAAATTGTTAGCTGCATCGTTCATCACATCGTCTATAATTAACAAATTGTTCTTTTCTGCAGGCAGAAGGGTGTCATCAGCAAGAGATTCGGGTATACCGTTAACAAAGTTTATGTTTCTTATCTTAAGAAGCTGGTCATATAGTGTCTGCCAGCATGAGTATATATACACAATGTTATCAATGCTGCATGATATAATCCTGGAAGAGTTTTCAATTATGTTTTTAACAAAAAAAGTCTTGCCACAGTTACTGGGACCGCTGACCACCATGCTGAACGGATGCTGCAACCGGGCGTCAAACCCCTGTTCTAATTTAAAATCCATAAGGAAGGGTTGTGAAGTCTGGGAGCACACGGCGCTTATTGTAAACAACTTTAACTTTTTTCACAATGGTTTCATTCTTCAAATGAAGCTTCTTTTTATCGCGTCTGATGCTATCAGACACGGCAACTAGGTGTGCGTCTGATGTCTGATTGGCTACAAACTTGCGGACTAAACCTTTCAAGGAGTCGTGGGTGACAACTTTCGAGTTTAATGCATTCAGTGTGACGCCTTTACATTTGACCTGGGTCTTGCCCAGCGATGTGTGATACGCATAACATTTTGGCCCACCGGAAACAAATTCCGCTATGTAATCCTCCACACCATCCTCTCCACAATCTAATTCACTTGTGAGATCCCCCAGAAACGGACCTAGAGGAGGCATCCACTCGCCAGGGCGTGCCGTGAAAATGACACTGTCCGTGTCACAATACAGCACGCGCTGCTGCAAGTTGTCTAGCAAATCATACAGCATGAGTCTGGCGTGTGCAGTGGTCATGGCCCCGACAAAGACATTAACGTCCTTCACACGGGAAGCTCTACCATCAGCGTGGCGCCACTGCACCATTGCGACGTCGTCAGAGATGAAACAAAACTGACGCACGTCGTACTGGTCGCTAAACATTAGCTGGCTAAATCTGGAAGGGTCTGTAATGAGCTCAGATGATGCCATGTTTGACCTCATGCTGAAACGACCCCATAACGAGTTTAACAACAGCTTGTTACAGTTACGAACAGCTTTATTTACACAAATCTTGGATGGGTCTAGCATTATTCCCTCCTTCTCATAATACTCGTCTATGTACTTCTGCTGTTCGTCAGGTGTGTTCACATGTTCAGGATACCCCGAGGCCTCCTGTTTGAGTTTTAGGAAGGCTTTCACATAGTCTTTAAACAATGTGTCGGTCTTATTGGGGAAATGCCACACCTCATCAACAGCAAGAACCCTGTATCCCTTCTCAACAGCTTTTTCAAGCTCAAATGAGACCCATGTGCCTTTCAACACCCGCTCACTGTCACTGTGCCCGCATGCAGTATGCTGGTTCTGGTCTTCAGCACACATGCTGCAGAGTGGAAACATCAGTTTTCCATGGCATCTGTAGGGTAGGACGGGGTGAAAAAGACCCTTAGGTGGGAGCACTGTGCATTTAACAAAGCCGAAATAATTTTCTAGCTTGTCAAAGTTGGTGTAAATGACTTGAGGGTGTCCTACAGGATAGTCTTTTTTAGACTGCACTGTGGGATAGAGACTGGTGAAGTCGTAGTAAAATATTTTTTCATCACAAGCAGTCTTGTGGTACAGCTTTAGAGCATTTGTGCGACCGCCAAAAAGGGCGTCTCGGGGATTCAGGCGTTCTGGCTTTCTGTACGTATGCATGAAAGCCATAACTGCAGGGTCTGTCTGCTTCAAGGCAGCCCATTCACACTCCCACATCACTATTACGCTCACACTGTGTTGTGATCTCAGTGCATCAACTTTGTCACAAAACATGCGATGCAGCAGTCCATAGGATGCTTTGCTGACAGGATTAACTTCACTCTCGGGGTAGCATTTAACACAACCGTGGTGAAAACATCCTGCAAATTCATAAGCTGTATTACTTGTGGGGTCAAAACCGTCCACAAAATACGGTCCAACCCTCTGTTCGCCTCCTCTGAGAGCATGTTTTACCACTTTGTTGGTGGTGTGGGACACATATTGAAGCCATTCAATAGAGACGTTAGAAAACGTCTTGTTCTGCTCAACGTATGCCCCTTCATACGTGAGAGCGAGCGCGTCTCTAGGCAGAAACAGCGTTTTATACACACCCATACTAAATGCAGCCAGGGTGGTATACATGAATGGATCAACTTGAGTACAACCCAGTAGCGTGTCACGATAAATGATGCATGCTTTACGCAGGACATCAACATCGTTAACACAGTAACGCCTGAGTTCAGCCTGAAAATCAAAGGGATTCTGTGAGGCAACCTGGTACCATTCCATGAATCGCACCTTATCGCTTTCAGACATGTGCTCATAGCCGTAGAAGGAGGGGTCTGGGTACGGGCCCACATAACGCTCATTATCCCTCGTATTAAACCTGTGTGGGAAATGGCCCTTCTGCAGGTCTTGAAAACCTAAAGCAGAGGGTATTTTGGCAAGGCCCATGGGCAAAAAGCTGAACGAATCAATCCACCGCTGGTCATAGTCCCTGTCATGCATTAAAATCACACGGCTGCCGCTCATTATGACACTAGGTGTTATGCTCTGTCTGACAAAGTACTCGAGGAGTATGTAGTTATCAAAGCCAGATGCATTATGTGCTATGAAAGTGTACCCACGAAACCTTGGGCGTCTGTAATGCTGCACAAACGCCTCCACACACTTTAATGTATTAAATGTGAACTTATTGCCCTTCAGATCAGACGCACACACAAAGTTAGCCTCGTGTTTACCGTTGTGGTACCGCGTCTCAAAATCATATAAAATGTATTTATCGTTAGGCTTCTGTTTTTCAACAGGCTGTATGAAACACTGATGGTCGGAGTCTCCTGCTAATTTAGGTTCGCGGCAGTGCTCGCATCTAGGCTGCGCACATTTGTGTGGCAATTTCTTGGATTCTCTATATGTGGTGCCACAGTGCATGCAATGTTTCATATTATCACAGGGGATCATGTTGTGTTTTAATTCAGGTAATTTGTGTTGTTGGTAACAGTGTTGTGATTTGCAGATGCGGTTACAGTCGCTGCATTTCACTGTGGGTCCCCTGTGATGTTGACAGAGTGTGTAACATGTGTTACATCTATGTTTACAGCTGTGCTGTAATGGTGTATTATATATACTGTAACAGAAATTACACACATAGGATCCCCCCAAAAAAGCGGTCGGGTTTAAAATCAGGTGGTAATGTTGATTATGGAGATACATCATCAACGTGTTAGGGTTTGGCTCTTCATGTGTGTAAAAACATTCCAGGCGTTTACGCCCTTCTGTGTGGTAATAGATTACAATCTTAATGTTGAAGTGCTTCTCAAATTTACCGACATCAGAGAATGATACTTGCTGTGTGTCGCATAGACCTACTTCAGCATGCATCTGTTTAGCTGTAGCAAGTTTTTCATGCTCAGAGGATGATGAGTTTAATGAATGTGCTATGCATAGGGAGAAGCACAAATTGTTGTTTGTGTTGTTTGGTGTGTATAAATGTCTGCCTTTCTTTGAGAGAATCTCATCATAAGGTATGTGCGCCAGTCTTAAGCGAGACCCGCCACTACTGTTCTGAGCTACCGTGACAATAAACTCTAATTCATCATCACCGATAGATTCATCATTACTCTGCATAACTTGTGCAATTTGATCGAGAAACAGCTCCGGATCATACCGATCATCAGCGTTTAAAACAGCCTGAACATCTGAAGCCAGCGAGGGGCCACGCAGGACCACGTTTAGAACACTGCCCTGTTGGGATCCCGCCACAGCTCTGTCTATCACATTGGCTAAGCACTCGCGCACTCGCGCCGGCACTTGTTCTGGATGATCGAGACTTATACCCCTAAAATCAAGGCGTTCACGCAATTCGCGAGCATTAAAATTAGGTATCTCTCTAATGTGTGACTGAGAGCGGCTGCCGGACCCAGACTGCACAACGGGCTCAATAACAACTGCAGTAGCTGCAGCAGAGGTGACCCGGCTAGATTGTGCATCAGACGCAAAATCACCAGCAGCACAAGCTATATGGTTAGCATCAGTAACAGCAACGGCCCGAGCAACACCAGCTGTACTATCACTATTATTAGCAACAATAGCCCCATCAGCAATAGCAGACGTAGGAACAGTCTGACAAGGATGTGTATCGGATGAGGCTGATGCAGGCACCCTATTAAGTCTAGCTATAATATCGTCTAATTTTTTATCTGTTTCTTCAGCCCACTGCATAAAAGTCTCTAAGTCAAAACATCTAACAGGAGTGGAGGTTCCGTTATTATGTTTAAATAATTTATTTGGAGGGTCCATGGTCTGGATTTTAAAAGTCAGGGACTTGAAATTTTGCTGCAGATGTTGTCTAATGTACTACACACTTTGTTTATGAGTTTGGTAAACTGTTGCCTTTGTACCTGTGCTTCTTGGTGGTATTGATTGAGTCTAGCTTCAATCAAACATAATTTATCAGCTATTGAAGCTATTGAAGCTATATGACTTTGTTCAGCAGGCTGAGCGTCTGGAAGCTTTATGTAAGCATCATACGCCGCTGATATTTGAGAGTCTGTTATGCCGTCTTCTTCGAAATCTATGTGTGAATCAACGCTATTTCTGACACATTCTGGGGTGGTGGGTATATGAACTAGATCAAAATCTGACATGCTGTACTCAAAAACATCAGAGAAATCGCGAGGTAGCCACTCACTCGGGGGTGTTGCAGGTTCGCTGATGAAGATCGGTTCTGACTCTCCACTGTTGCACAAAGCTCCAGGTTTTTGTTGTTCTGGGAGGTCGATACTGCTTAAACATTCCAAAAACGTCTGGAATCGTATGGTGTCCTGATCATTATGAGGAGGGGTGCTGTTCTGCAGTCTGTGAAGATAGATAGACATGTGTTAAAACATATTATACATGTACCCATTTCAAACTGAATAAGCGTGTCTCCCTCTCTATCTCTTTTTATCTAATTTATATATGCCTATGCTTACCTTGTAGTGTGCGTTATTCGGGATGGTCCTGCTTCTCCACACACCCGGTTCTCTGGCGTGGCTCTGTAGGTGTAAAACGGTCAGTTTAGAACATTTGTAATTGTTTAAACCCCTTTAAAAAAAAAAAAATACACAACTATACATCCCGTTGTATACACACCTGATGTAAGGTAGGGCTCTGTGGTAGCGGTGTCTGAATGTTTTCCTGCTCAGTTTGTTAACCCTGGAACAAACAAAAACGTTATTACATAATTTAAAACAATCGCTAGTTTAAAACATACATACGTTTAAAAATCCAGTAATGCTGTACACACCTTGTGCCTGTTAGAGAACTAGTTCCAGCTGTAAAAGCGCCCGTTTCTAAAGAAAAGGGTCCTGGGCCGTTCTCCCGAACTCCTAAAAATTAAGCTTTTGTTTTAGGAAAAAAAGATAGTTTGAATATCCTATAATATGTTAACATAACACTTTTTAAAAATCCAATAATAGGTTTTGTTTTACTTACCGTTTACGATGTCCATGTTATAAAGAACGATGTTAGTGTTGATGATCGCAAAGAAAATGGTGTGCTCTGCAGCGAATCTTGAGGCGTAAATGGCTCAGGGTATCGGGCTCTGAGCGTGTTTTTTATATAGGGTGGGTGTTTCCAAAAAGAAAGGTATGTCTCCAATCAATTTAAATGAGGCCCTACAGGGCTTTTGTCTTCTCAAGGAATTACAAAGGAGCCGATACTTCAGACAATAGGCGGGGTCGCCACCCGACTGGTACCAACTGCCCCATTTACCTTGTCGAGGAATTACAAAAAGAGCCAATACTGGCCACTTTAAACAATAGGCTGGGCCCTTGTTCGCATGGTGCTCTCAACAACTAAGTGATACCCAGCGGTGGGCTTTTACAATCCTGAACAAATTCAAACAATTAGTCAGCTGTTGAAAAGTTGGAGCGGGTCTGGGCGACTGGTTTTAGAAGTATCACTGTAGCGTTTATTTTCTAAAGGGCTGAATGTTATTTGCGACTATCTGTTGTGTTAAAAACTACTCTGAAACCATGAAACCACTTACAGAAGAAATGGCCCGTTTGATCCGTTTTTAAATAAATAAAATGCTTGCATCGGTGCATGGTGTGACACCAGAATCACAAAATGAGTGTATTTAAAAGACGATTAGTTTGAAAAGAGCGATACTGGCTGCTTTGGGGGAAAAGGTGACATTGTGTGCAGCGTGTTTTAGAAGTATCACTGTAGCGTTTATTTTCTAAAGGGCTGAATGTTATTTGCGACTATCTGTTGTGTTAAAAACTACTCTGAAACCATGAAACCCCTTACAGAAGAAATGGCCCGTTTGATCCGTTTTTAAATAAAATGATCGCATCAACCCTGGAAAGAAACCCCAGTAGATGTGTAAAAACTAGTTAAATTAAAACTAGGGGTTTGATTAAATGAAACGCTTGTGAACATGCTGACATCACCCATTCAGAAGAAATTCCCATTTGTGCCGTTTATAAAATAAAATGCATGCCTCACCGCAAGCTGAGACATTGTCAGATTTAGAAAATTAGTGTGATTAAAACACTATTACCAACACTTTTGACTAGAGCACACCCTCTTTGTTAAGGCGCACTGTGAACCAAAACAGCTTCCACTCCGCCAAGAATGAAACAAGATGTCTCCAATCAATTTAAATGAGACCCTACAGGGCTTTTGTCTTCTCAAGGAATTACAAAGGAGCCGATACTTCAGACAATAGGCGGGGTCGCCACCCGACTGGTACCAACTGCCCCATTTACCTTGTCGAGGAATTACAAAAAGAGCCAATACTGGCCACTTTAAACAATAGGCTGGGCCCTTGTTCGCATGGTGCTCTCAACAACTAAGTGATACCCAGCGGTGGGCTTTTACAATCCTGAACAAATTCAAACAATTAGCCAGCTGTTGAAAAGTTGGAGCGGGTCTGGGCGACTGGTTTTAGAAGTATCACTGTAGCGTTTATTTTCTAAAGGGCTGATGAAAAGAGCGATACTGGCTGCTTATAGCATTTATTTTCTAAAGGACTGAATGCTATTTGTAACATTTACTGTGTTAAAAACTAGCTGGCTGGCTTTGTCTCACTCTTAGTTCAACATTCCGAAATCCCGATTTTTAAATAAAATGATCGCATCAACCCTGGAAAGAAACCCCAGTAGATGTGTAAAAACTAGTTAAATTAAAACTAGGGGTTTGATTAAATGAAACGCTTGTGAACATGCTGACATCACCCATTCAGAAGAAATTCCCATTTGTGCCATTTATAAAATAAAATGCATGCCTCACTGCAAGCTGAGACATTGTCAGATTTAGAAAATTAGTGTGATTAAAACACTATTACCAACACTTTTGACTAGAGCACACCCTCTTTGTTAAGGCGCACTGTGAACCAAAACAGCTTCCACTCCGCCAAGAATGAAACAAGAAACAAAGAATTGCTTTTAAGAACACATGCATAACTGAATGTTGCGATACACCTAAGTGAAAAAATAGTTTAATTAAAAACCCTATGGTTTGATTAAATTAAAACCCCGTTAAAAACACATAAACTCATATAACCCCTCTGATACCCTGTGGTATTTCCACACCTGAACACGCATGCGCACACACACACGAAACTGGTCAAATCGGTTTGGCTGCCCGCCATCTTGGACTAGTGCCATCGAATTACTGAACGCGCATGCGCACACGCACGAAACCGGTCAAACCGGTTCTCAAACCGGTTTGGTTGGCCGCCATCTTGGATAGGTGCCATCGTATTACTACTTGTGTCTGCTACTGGAACTCTGTGTGGCTCTAATCTGAGGTGCCGTTAACTTGGAATGTCTGAGGCTGGTGACTTAGATGAATTTATCCTCAGTAGCAGAGGTGACTCTTGGTCCTCCTTTCCTGGGACGGTCCTCATGTGAGCCAGTTTCGTTGTAGCACTTGATCATTTTTGTGACTTTACTTGGGGACACATTCAAAGTTTTAGCAATTTTCCGGACTCACTGACCTTCCATTCTTAAAGTAATGATGAACTGATGTATTTCTTTACTTAGTTGATTGGTTCCTGCCGTAATATGAATTCTAACAGGTGTCAAATAGGGCTTGTTATTGTTATATAATATTAGATTGTTTTAAGTTTGCAATTACCCCACCTTGATTTTTCATAAATAATCATTCTGCTTTAGATTTTAATAGTTAACAATTTGAAACAAAACTATTTTGCTCTAAACTTACATTTAGCAGTAGAGTGCGGTGGATGAAGTAGAAATGCTTTCAGGGCTGTGTTGAAATCACAAACAGTAAGCAGAAATGTAAATGTCAAGCATTATCATGGCAATTGTGTAATTTTCCATTCACAAACTTTTAGTTATTTAAATACTAATTTTGGAACCTATTTGGTAGCTAAATGTAGACGTTATAAATGGCTGATGTCTCACATAATCGTTGGATTTCCTTCTGCTTTAACTTGCAACGTTTTGGTTGTTTATAATCGAACTACTTATTTTCACCTTTCTTATTGTCATGACCACAAAAATTGGTTGGAGTCAAACGCAAGACTCCGAAGAAAAGGTTAACAAGTTAATTTACAACAGTAAAGTTCACAGGTGTTGCTAAGGCAAAAGGTTTGTGGTTAGTGGAGTCCAGGTTCCAAATAGCCAGGGAGCTCCACAACTTCTTTTTTCATTGAATCTCAAGGGTTTATGCACAGTGGAAACCAGCTTTACTAACTGTTTTCTGTTCTACTGTCCAATGAAGACTGAAGCCATTCTACAATTCTACAACAAGTACTGGCAGGAGAAGAGATGATCGCAAACAGGTGAGTTTGTTATCTCCAAGTGCCCTGAGTCAAACGGCAGGAGCCCAGGACAAGTCCCACCCCTCAAATACACAAAATACATTAACACGGACAGAGGAGAGGGAGGGAAAGAGCAATGAGAGAGAGCGAGTGGTGGTCCAGCACAGGAGAACTCAGGGACCATGACAGTTATGGTCTTTTGCTCTGAGTATACATTTGATAGATTTTTTTTCTTCTTCTCAGATCAAAATATGTTTCTTTTTCTTAACTTCACCACTATGTTGTAGTTTAATATTTTGTTATTTTATTTTGATTTATTGGACATTACATTTTTTTATTGAAATGTCCAAAAAGCTAAGATGCAAAAGGCAGTTTTCTATGCAAGATGTGAGTGAAGTTTCAGAAGAATTACACACATAGTAGTTTTTAAATGTGAGTGATAGAGATTTTCTGCTTTTGTGATTGCACTTAATTTCAGTTCTGAGTTCAAACACACTATTATGCAGCAGGCCCCACATCATAAAGATAGTTAAGAAACAAGAGGGGCTGAGAGATATGTATCCAGAAGTCAAATGGGTTTTTTAAATGTAGGGAAGCAAGAAATTGGGCATTTCATCAAGTAGTACAGAGATCTAGAAAAAATAGAGACATAAAAAAAGAATAATTGTATAAATGTGAGGAACGTGTACTTTACAAGATACAGAAACTTTGGGGCAGATAAACAAACATGTGTAAAAGCACATTTGCAACATGAGCTGAATTGTGAACCTAGAGTGGTCATGTGCAGTCTACTGATCACTCTGAAAGCATCGTAAGGCTGAATTACATTTGAATAGAACCTATAGCCACTATAATTACTAACCAAATCCCATGGGGAAATTGGTTGAAGAGCACAGGAGAAGGGCAGGAGAAGAGATACTGTATTTGTGAGAGGGGACAATAGATGATAGAGGTTCTTAATAGCTTATATGCTATATAAGTAAAAGCTTAAGACTGAAATTAATAGTGATATGGTGATATGGTCGGGGTGACTTTAAAAGATTGACTACATAATTGACACTTTAACTGGTTAATTACTGCACTGAAAAAGATGATACATTTATATTATGTTTTATCAGTTTTAAAACTCACTTGATACTTTAATCAATATATATACTGGATTGTGAAAAATGGTAAACTTAAAAAGTGAACTGCAATTGTCTTTTTGACCAAGTTGGCACACACATATTTTTGCATGTTTTTGTTTTTTAGCAATTATAACCATGTATAATAATAATAATAATGAAATAATCTTGCTATGTTATGACATTGTTCTTATTAAGTTTTGAAATTTGATCTGTGTTTAATGTCCTCTTTATGTTAAACTAGAGATTGCACGTTTGCAGTTACACCTTGTTTTTTATTATTTCCTATCCTTTCTAATCCTTGAAAATATTGTCTTCGTCAAAGTTTCGATCGTCAAAATCCTTTCCATACAAATTAAGCCAAACTTTATCATCTTTCACAAAGGGAACTGATCCTAATCCTAATTTAAGGACATCATATTATTGTGACATATCTATTCTGTCACTTTTTGAATCAACTTACTTTTTACTTTTTTATTCTTCATGTTTGCAAACTAATTTTTAAAAAAAATCACATTCAGATTTCAAAAATATAAGGTCTTGGGCCTTGTTTGCCTCACATATCCAACATCCTATATCACATTGCTCTGCTCTGACTGATCATGGTCTCAAACAAAGTGACAAACAAGACTGCTAGACCAGATCTGTGGCTTGTAAACTGTCAGTTCTCAGAGCGGTGTATCCTGGACAACTGTTTAACTCAGCTTGCACTATAGTATTACTATTTCATAAATACATAAATAATTCATTGTGACTTTGTGTTCATTTCAGGTTAGAAATATTTGATTAGCTTTCGTCTTGCCTTTTATCCACCACACTTGATATTTTTGAATCCAAGTCTTTTGTTGCACTGTTACATAAATAATTTACTTGTTAATATTACTTGTTTTTATTATTAAAGGATTCATTCTTTAATTATTTCCTTATATTATATCCTTTTTTAATGCACCCTTGTTTCAGTTGTATCTAAATCAACCTGAAATTAAACTGCCAAATAAGTAGGTCTTGGATCCAGAGAACTCTGTCCAACTCAAGCTTTCTGAATTGTGCTTGAATTTTTAAACCTTGAGCAAAGAAAACTGCTAATAAAAACTAGAAAGCTGCCTAAAAGAGCAATGGTGGACTGGCATTCAACCCAGACAATGTGTGAAAGGAAATAAAAAACAAAGGGAATCACAGACAAAAAAGATGTTCTGAAAAAAAAAAGTTGGTATGAAAGCCTGAGAGAGTCACAGGGAAGACGAAAGAAATGTCTTATCCTATTACACATCCTTCAGTAGTAAGTTACTGAGGTTTGGCCTGTGAATTATGAATAGAAATGCATTAAATATGGATGGATCACTCCTTACTTCTCAGCAGGAATGTCTCTTGCTCGTATGTGTCCATACACAAACAAATTACTACATACATGCAAACACAGAAAATCAAGCACAAAAACATGCCAAGTCACTATAATAGATACAGTCCCAATCTGTATCTTTTATCCCAGTCACTTGAAAAATGGCAAAAAAAAAAAAAAATCATGTTTTGCATGGTTGGATCTTAACAATTCAATTCAATTCAATTTTATTTATATAGCGCCAAATTACAACAAATGTCGCCTCAAAGCGCTTCATAGATACAGAGAAAAACCCAACAATCATATGATTGAAGGTTCCAACATGCAACAAGAAGAAATGGGAGTGAGACAAAACACTTTTTGAGCATGCAAAACAATGCTTAAACTGAAACAGGCTGATCAAAAGTTTAGGACCACACCTCCCAAAAAAACCTGTACCTGTTCAATCTTTTTGGGTCTTCCACTTGAGTTTTTTGTTCCATAAACCTCAGGAAATTCAAAATGAATGTCTTACTGCATCCCACCTCAGCAGCGATGGCAGACCCTGCTTATACAGTTCAACAACTCAACCACGTTGAAAAAGGGAATTGTTTTATGCTTTTGCCATCAGAACGTCATGACAGTGAGACTACCTGACAGAAAATGACAATGAATCCACATTTTTGCACAGACTTGGCCTTTTAAAGGCATGTGGTCTTAAACTTTTAATCAGCTGTAAAAAAGCCAGTTTCAGTTTAAACATTGTTTATAATAAATTGCATGCTCAAAAAATTGTTTTGACTGTATGTTTATGTATGCCACTCTGAACAACACAACACGCAGTTTTTTTGGAAAAAAGCCCTTCACAAGACACATTAATATAACACAAAAATACAGCCAAGAGGGGTTTTCTTTAAGGTAAAAGGGAAATATTCAAATAGTCAAAACTCTAGAAACATTTAGTGGGTACAGTATAACTGTATTGTTAGGCCAATGTGTTTTGAATAAAACAAAACAAAATGCGTAGGGAATATTTGTACCACACATCACATGATGAATTAAATATTAAAAAACACTCAAAGTTGAAATTGCTCAAGTGTTCCCTTAATTCAAACACTGTATATGCAAGAATAGAGAAAGCAAGAGAGACTTGAGACTAACCACCATACTGAAAAGCGCTGCTGATGTACCATATTGCTTCATGCAAACAAAGATTAACAATCCAAATGTACACTGAGGCATATGTTATCGGAAATCTAAAGCAGAAAACAATAACTGGAATAAGCCAGCCGTGAATGGTTTGTATTCATTGTAACAACTGCAAATGTTTCTGACTGGTATATAACTTATCCTATCCAAAATCAGAAGCACAAACTGTCACATGAAACTGAACACTTAACAAGAAAAAATTGCTTTGGTTTTCTAGGTATATGAGCAGTGATTATGGAATATTAAAAAAATGTTGAATAGATAATACAAAAAAATCTTCTTATTTAATTTTCTTCTTATTTAAATGTTATATTTAGATATTATAGCTGCCATCTTACCTCAGTTCTCAGTGATTCCTGAGATTATGGACAAAACAGGTTTTAATTTTCTAAAATATATTTTTTTATTTTTCAAAAACATATTTACATATAATTGTTACACAAAGTTTTGGCTGTCTCACCATGTTTTGGTACAATCTCCCACGTGTAACATTTTTTAATAATTTATGTTTTTGCTGGAGAAGTGCAAGGTTTTTGTCAACACCATCAGACAAAAGAAATACAAAAATATCTATTTTAAATGAAGTTGTTTCACCTATTTTGACTATTAGCAGCTTCCCTGTTCTACTGTTTATGCACATATGTTTTCAAACTAATTATACCACGTTTAAAAGTAAGATTGTTTTGGCTTTTTATTATTAGAGTTACAGTCATACATATTTAATCTCTATAAGAAACAATCATATTTAGCAGCATGCAAATGAAACATTTATTGAGAAAATTACGTATTTTTATTGGAAGATCATATATGGTTCTTCAAAAGAAAACAATTAACAAAAAAATCCATATTATGGAGTTGACAAATCTCACAGTGGTGACACACTAGTAGAAGACAAGATATTATTTCTTTCAAAATGACCATTAAACCTTAACAACCTTAACAACTTATGTTTTTGCACATGTCAAGTTCTACATCTTAATAGTTCACCAGCAAGTAGCTGCCTACTACTTCTTGATTCCTAAAGTACTCTGTGGTTGTGTGTTTAGACCCTGCTGGACTTTCTCTCCTTTTGTCTCTGTGCTTCTTTCCAAAACCTTCTCTTCTGCCTTTTTTCTCTTCAGTGATCTCTTCAGATCACTGATGTTCTTTATTTTTCCCTCTTTCACTCTATTTATAGATCTTTCCCTTTCCTTTATGAGAAACTCTTTTTTCAACTCAGGCTGGCTGTTAATTTTTTCTCTCCTTCCCTGTTCCTTCTCTTTCCTTCCTCTGACAGGTTCCCCTTTGCCATTCTAGCCTGAAATGTACCATTTTGTAATTACTATAATCTTTCTGAACCATATGCATTTATACAGATTAAGGATGAATATTCACAACACAGTTATGTATTAAGCAATAGAGATGCTATCTGGTCTTTAAGTCTGACATCATTAGCCGTTTCCAGGTCCAAACTCCCATCCCAAAGTCAAAGGAACTCTGCAGCATCAATGAGAGTTACAAACTGTCTAAATTCTTTCATCTTTAATAAAATGATCAGTGTGGCTCAGTTAGAAGTTAGCTAGCTGGTTTAACCTACATTCCAACATAAATGAAGACAGAAAACTAAACAGCAGTGACTTTTGTCGGGTTACTGAAGTTGGACTAGCTGGTATATAATGATGTGCTAGGCGATCGCTAGCGACACAGCTATGTTAGCATAACATAAACACAGTAAAGCTGGAGGATGAGGATGAACTTTTTTCAACTCGATAAAAGTTAATGCAAGGGTTTCTGATGGTTAGGCCAACAGTGATCACTCACTGTTTTTAGGGGCTTGTTCAGATTAAATAGAACAAGATAAAAAGCATTAAAACATTTTAACAGCACAACAGGCTTAATAAGCACAGAGTAGTTTGGGCCCGGAAGCAGGATTCATACATCATCACTGCTGGCTCTCGGGGCAGAGATAGCTCAGTAGATGCCACATGATCGGAAGGTTGGGCGTTCAAATCCAACAAACAGCGGCTATCCTGGATTTGTAGCGGCCCACTGCATCACTGAGTGAATGGGTTAAATGCAGAGGACTAAGCAGAACACCATTAGAAAACAGGTCAACACCGTCAGACAAAAATCCTGATGGTGTTGACATCTGATGGTGTTGACAAAATACCCTACTTTCTTTCATAACACATCTTTTTCTGACAGAAGCCATTTTGTTTTTCATCAGTTGCTTATGGCCTCTACAGTCTACTTAAATGAAGCTCTTTTTACAAAAAGAATAAAATTAAATCTTGTATTTCATCGACTTTGGTGATGAAGCACTGTGGTTGTGAACACAGAGTTTTATCAGAAAGGTATGTCATAAATGAAATAAAAAAAATAAATAAATTATCACAGCAGTGACCTCATGGCCTGTGTATCAAACAGGAAGTGGTAAAGGGGTCCTCAGAGTGTAAGCTACCCACAATAATTCCTGATTTTTTTGTACTTTTAAAAAAATCTGATGGTGTTGACAAAAAATCTGGACACGATTTTGATGACTTAAAAATATGTAAAAATAAAATTTCAATTGCATATTTTGATATTATATAAGTTATTGACTTAAATACTTAGTGACGAGAACCATGATGTTTAATTTTACATTAGTTTAAATCTTTTTTTTCCTGTATTTTAATATTATCACACCTGTTTCTGGACAATGGATTTTTAAGGTACTGGTAATGTATTGTACCATTTAAAATAAATATATATGTATAAAAAATGCAAAATCATACTTTTGTTGTATAAACATTGCCTTGGTTTGTCTTTTAGTCACTTGGGTTAACACTTGTATTCATATGTTTAACCCCAAAATTGGGTTTTATCTGGTGGACATGTTTTGTCCCTTTTGTCAAGAATCACTGCTCTACTATGTGTACAAAAATAAAAAACATTTTAATTTTTTTTTTCAGTTGGAGTATCTATTCCACTCTTTCTTGATGATTTTGCTAGATCTTGGGGATGTTAACATGATTCACACATATTCCAAACATCATTCACAGTATTATTCTGTCAGTACTACAGCTGTATGGCCTTTATCTGTAGCACCTTAAATCATTTTTTTTCAATACTCCTGGATGCTCTGCAATGGTATCTTCAAGCACTGCAAAGATCACTGAACAGTGGAATTTCTATGGATTACCTGTTGGTTTCGCATAAAATCTTCTTACACTTGGCTTGTTCTGTTCATATCGTGCACAGATGTACAGGTAGTGTAACTTTCAGCTTTAAAGAAGTACACATACACATGCACACAAACTTATTTTTTCTTTATCAAATACAAAGAAAACAGAAAGGCAGAATACATGTACCTAAATGTATGTACTTAACCTATGTTTGCAATGATTTCTGGCTCTATTGTTGCAAGGTATTGTCCATTAGCTGCAAGCATTTGCATGTTATCAGAATTCTGTGCACCATCGCTGTCTTGGTTACACTCAGGATATGATATTTTGGTCTATATCAGAAACACAGTGGGATGTGGAAGATCATCTGGAAACCTGATGCTCATGCCACTGAATAAATAAATGAGGAAACAGAGTTCATTAATCTGCCCTGATTCTCACAATAATTAAATGGGAATTGGTGTGCATAGTTACCATTTCCATGGGATGAGATACAACCTACACTATATTGCAAAACGTTTTCGCTCACCCATTCAAATCATTGAATTCAGGTGTTCACTTCAATGGCCACAGGTGTATAAAATCAAACACCTAAGCATACAGACTACTTCTACAAAGATTTGTTAAAGAACGGGTCACTCTCACATGAAATCACACAACGGGGTCTGTGGATGCTGAGGAGCAAAGTACACAGAGGTTGCCAACTTTCGCTACAGACCTCCAAACTTCATGTGGCCTTTACATTTGCTCAGAAACAGTGCATCAAGACTTCCATGATATGTAACCCTTCGATTCTCCCACTGGTCCAAAAGTGCTTCAGCCACCCTTCACCCACAACCCCAGACAGTAGACGGCTACCCATTCCTTATTCTGCTGGAGGTTTCTTCCTGGTAAAAGGAAGTTTTTCCTTGCCGCTGTTGCCTCTGTGGTCTGCTTGAAAAAAATTTTTTGATTTTTTTGTATTCTTTTATTTTTCCATTTTTGATGTGTTAACAGTGGTGTTTATGGTTTTTCAAAATATCCAGGCATCATGTGTCTTGCAGATGTGAAACTGCAAAAACAGATTCTAAACAGATTTTATCAACTATTTCAAACTTCTCACCTTTCAGTGCTATTACTAAAAAAATGTATGTGTTGCCTAGATTACACATTAAGTATATGCTTTGACGTGGGTAAGCCTTTATATATAAGGTAACCGACTGGTTTTCAGGAACTTTGTGGTACCATAGCTGGAACAGCAGTGAGAGAAACAACTGCTCTTCTTTTAACATTAAAGGAATATTCTTAAGGTAAATTATTGCTAACAATTTTCCATAGGTTATGTATTAATTTTCTCAGCCCTGGCACTGAATGTGAAATATCCATCAAAGTTAACGAAGGAAGAGTTGCCATCTGTGCTTATTGTCTGCTGTCAAAGGCATGCACGCTTCAGCTACCAATGGCAAGCTGTTGCTCCCACCTCATCTGTTTCTACCTTCTTTTCTTCTCTCTTAGTAACATGCTACCTGTCTCCTCTCTCTTTGTTGCTCTTCAGCCCCTTTTCTTTCTGCTTCTGCCAGGTAATCATTTCTCTCCTTTTGGAAAGAAATTATTACAAAATTATTGCTGGGCAGATGATTGAACGGCACAGCTGATATTTTTCTGCCACTGCTATACTGTAAAAGGAGAACAGCACAAAGGCCTTCAGTTTTGAAATGCTATATTTTGTGCGATGCTTGGGTAGGAATGTTTTGTAGACTCATTAAAGTTGATTTCAGTTCTTGCTGGGTGCACCTGGTTGTGGATTGGTGTAGTGTATGTGGAGTTATATACATTAACAGGGGGAGGTACAACCTTTGGTGGGTAATATTGTGTAGTGTAAAAAGAAAGCACTGAGATTAAATTGCATGTTTAAAAAGGTCTTTGAGCAACTGCAGTTTAACCTATTCTTCTTAGCACATACTCTCAAAGTTCATTAGATTGGAGAGATTGTTTTATTTATATTCATTCATTTATTTGTATTCAGTCTTGGTTTTTACCAGTTTTCTCTGCCACTGAGAAGCACCATCAGAACATAATGGTGCCACTACCATATTTCACTATAAGTAGAGATAATATTATCCATACCATCTTATTTTTGACTTGTTTTTGACAACAGTTTTTGACCCCATAGTTTACTTTAGCTTTTACACATAATTTAATAACATTTCCACTAGCAGGCTAGATTTAGGCACCATAGTTGCGTAACAAGCCAAAGATCCATCCAGTATAAAACATTCTGCCAAATCAAACATATAGAGTTGCCTGCTGTGGTGACCTCTTGCAAAAAAGGGAGCAGTCAAAAGTAGCTTCTTCATATATACCTATATGAGCAAAGACAGTTTTGAATGATCTCTATGCAGTCCTGTGAAAATCAAAATATACCCTTCGAAAGCTTGTGGAACAACTTTTGGGAGCAATAAAAGAGGTACTGTAATTTTTTTCTTCTGCATGACTTTACCAATCTCTCACATCTTTGTAGAATAATTTTAGCCACTCTTCTTTACAATATTGCTTCAGATTATTGAAGTTTGCAAGCAATTATTTGTACACAGCTCTCTTAATGTCCCTCCACAACATTTCTTTTAGGATGAGGTCCTGACTTTTACTCAGCTATTACGACACTTTTTTTTTTCATCCATTCTGTTGTAGATTTGCTGCTGTGCTTAGGACTATTTGGACTGTTATCCTGTTGGATGACCCAATTTCATCTTCAGCTGTTGGACAGATTTCTTCACATTTCATTCCAGAAGGATTTGGTATACAGAATAGTACATGGTTAACGAAATGACTACAAGGTGCCCAGGTCCTGTGGCTTCAAAAAAGCCCAACTCATCAGCCCTCCACCACTGTTCTTGGAGATGTTGATATACCACTGTTATAAGTTGCTGATATTCTGTATTTAGTTTTAAGTAAATGTGACCATCAAGGTCTGACATTTCCACTTTGGTTTGGTTGTTCCAGAATTAATTTGAATGGCTCAAATAGAAATCAAACCCATTTGAAGAAGCTTTCACCTGGGTTTTGAATTGTACTACCATTAACTTTAAAATTTAACCTGCAGAGGCCTGAGATATTGGTCTTTAATTCTTGTCATTTCTCAGAGAATACAGTGTATTGTTAATATACTGTTAACATCTCAACACTGTCACATAAATGTTCTTTGTCCCCTAACCAAAGTGGATTAGAAATGGCCATGAATAGAATTGTCCTTCTTTGCTTCATTTTATTTACACACTGGAGGCCAAGATGTTAAATTTATTTTTCAAGTTTAAAGGACAGAAAGTTCTGTGACCATTGTGATAAACAGACTTTTAAACTGTAGAGAAGTTCTTATTGTACTTTCAAGGTACTATGGGAGAGTTATTCTATTGCAGATTGTGTGGTTTGTATGTACAAGACAAATCCCAGCCAGTGATTGTTCCAACCCTGAAACAAAATCCAAGGTTATTTATTTTCCTTATGCTAGGTGAAATAAAAGCAAAGATATACTGCAAACAAAGCGCGATAAAAACACAAAAGAAAAACATTTATAGCTTTGAATGAAATGTCTGCATGATAATCACTTGTTTACTCAAAAAGTCTATACAGCACATCAAAGAGTTTTTCTGTCATCTTCTTTAAATATTTTCAGTAATGTACGCTAATTGTGAAATCCTACCACTCTAACGCTCTAACCTGTGCAGTGCTCTCTCAACTTCAGATATTCGTTAATTTCTAGTCAATTTAAATCATCCAGTCTGAGGCAAAGTCTAAGTCTCTGTCTACTCTGGAAAAAAGACAGACAGCTATTTTCTTAATTTTGATAAACATACATTTCTAACTTTTCTTAAAATGCACCTCACTTCACAAAAACGTAAACTTTTCTTAGCTGTGGGATGTTTTATTGTTCAATTCATCTCCTCTCCACAAAATATGGGAAACTATGTATATTAATTGCAGTTTGTAAATAAAGCTGTAATCTATCTCTTAAATGAGCAGCTGGAATGCGTCCAAGTGAATTTGCTTTTTGTCTCCTACTGCTAGCAGTAATACTCCACCGCTTGCCGCTACTACTTGATGGCAGCAGTGGCTGCTATGCTTACTGGCGTGAGAATGTTGTCTGATATTAAACCGGTCAGTGGCACAAAAAAGGGTTGGGGAACTGCTGGTCTACGGGACTAACAGGTAATCAGTAAGGTGGGGGTTCTGTGTATTACAATTCATGAGACTTATTTGACCAAATACCAGTGCATATTTTGAAGTATTCTTACTGTACCAAGAGTTTGTTTGTGTGCATACATATTTTATGTTTTGATGTTTGGTGTTTTCATCTGTCTGACAGGATTTCTATATATCTTTCTGTCATTTAGTATTCTAGCTTGAGTATGTCTTCTCCCTTCCTTTTGTTTCCTTCCCAGCACTGCCATATTTATTGTATCTGAGGAAGTTAGCAGCCAATTCTCCAGCTTTATAAATCTACTCCAAAGAAATCCTGACACCTTGCCATCATATATAGCATGCAGACCAGCTATAGCCCATAGTATAGTGTCCATAATATCTAGGAGCAGACCACAAAATACTGAGAGAAAGTAGGATGAAAATGAGGGATGCAGAATTGAGTTATGCCAATAAGAAAGAGGGAAGGAGAGAGATAGAAAAGGAAAGAGTGTGCTGTTTCACACTTCCATTTAGGGATACACATTTAGCCTTCACACGGTGCCCTGGAGGGATTTCAATGCCTGGCTTTTGTCTCCACTGCCTGTGTGTTTGCCAGCATCTTGGCTTTCTTCTTTGTCTTTTGTCTTTTTTTCCATTTCCAAACTAACCTTCACAGTTTCTCTTGTTTTTTTCTCCTTTAATTTCTGTAATCTTTGGACACACGATTTAAGGGCTATCTAGCTACAGTATTTTTTTCACAAGTAAATGCAACAGATTATTCTATTTCAAACTGCCCTTATACTTGGTTATAATGAATTAAATTCTATGTAAATAGCCAGCTTGAGTTTGCAGACTCAAGTATTTTTTGTGTCTGCAAAAAAATACTTGCTGTTATTTTTTTCCATCATACTGCATAATTTTTCTAAATTTGTCCTACTTTATCTTTGTAATGCATGTGCTGCTTTCTTTATGGTCCAATTTGGTGACCATCTGTCTTTTTGTGAGGAGGCTATATTGGCTGTTCACATTGATTATGATTGAATGATACCAGATCAGTTTTCAGTCATCTTATCTGTCATTGGAATCCAGAACATCATTGGAGGGAAAAATGCTCTTCTACTATTGCAATCTCTGATTTTACCAATACATCTGACAAAATATCACAGTCACCACATACAACTCCTCATCTGCTTGACTCTCCAGAGAAGTGTGTCATTTTCGCAACAACAGTGTTTTTGATTGCATGTTTTTCACCTTTCATTACTCAGTAAATGAGAGGGAGAGTTTTATTATTATTATTATTATTATTATTATTATTATTACATAGTTACTAATTCTACCACTAGATATCCAATTGTGTACTCAGCCTACATTTAACCCTCCCCCATTATACATCAACTAAACAACCTATTTACCAATATTTTAAGGCCAATTAAACGTTCTTAAACATGAGAAGTGCCACTAGTGGACCCATCTTTAAAAATAAAGCCCCGATTAAAGTCATACAAGAAGGAAGGCTCTCTACAAATGCAGGGGTGTAAAACATAAGGGGAAAAGACCCGAGAAAAATATTAGCCAAATATGAGGATAACTGCACCACCTCCATGTGTGATTTTCTTTGCTTCTGGTCACTTAAGACTCGTGTTAGGCCTGGTGTTTCTGTAAACCACTGCTATAGTCCCTGCTACTGCAGCAAAGAGAGCTGAAAAAAAGAGAAAAAACAGAAAAGAGAAACAGAGGCTGTAGTATTGTAACAATTAAAGAAAGAGGTAGTACTACACAAGGAAAAGACAGTGAGAGACGGTTATATAGTAAATGAAGAGAGGAAGGGCATCCCCAATTAGTGACAAAGCAGAATGCTACAGATACAAACATAAGTACTGCTTCCATCCCCTGACTGTCAGCTTTTTTTACCACCTCAAACTCTTTTTACAGTCACTGTCATTGCTTTTGTTTCACCCTGCTTTCATGTCAGTTCTCTTCATTTCATTTCTGGTGGAAGTAAGCGCCTCTCCCTGTCTACCAACTACAAAAGCTGCTCGAAACAATCTCCTCATTCTTTCTACACTCTTGTGCCGTCTTTGGTTTTGTGTGTCTCTTTTAATGGGGTTAATCAGTAAAACTCAAAGTAATATCCCAGCTAGAAGTAATTAAGTTGTCAAAACAGGGTTCTTTAAACTTCTCTCCACGTCTGATGGTGGAACACTCATTGTCTACCTCCTGCTGGCCCATTAGCATATTTTTTATTATCCATCATTAACTCAGCGTTGACACATTGTTCTCAAAATCGTACGTGTGTCCTCAGGCTCGTGTGCTTCTTTGACCCATGTAGTTCCTGAAACCTGATGTCGTCAGTGAAAAACAATCAAAATCTCACAAACAGATGCATGTGTAACACTAGAGCACATAGCTAATGAACAGAAAGTCCAAAGATGAGAAGAGAAGGAAGGAACTAAAGAGACAGAGGGACGAGAAAAGGAGCTAGAGCTGGTATAGCACAGGAAAATTGAGCTGTATTAAACCGTAATCCGGTTAGCAACGGCTGGTTGTAATCTCGCTCATTAATAACATACTCCCGGTCTAATCTACAAACCATCAAAAGAGAGAAAAATGTCCATAGATGAGCGGCTTTTAGCAATTTTATGAGGACTCTTGATGCTTCATTTTTACAGATGTCAAACGTCAGATGAGTTGACAGTCTGGCAGGCAGAGAAGAAAAAATTCACATTGGAATTACAAATACCTCCAAATCCTGAATCTCAGTAATTAGTGGGGATAAACAACGTGATAAACAGCACCAAATAAATCACCAAAACGGGAAGGACTGTGAATAAGCATACACTGTAAAAATGTTGGTCTAATAATGTCGTGTTATTTTGTTTGACCCAGAGGAAGGGGTAGCGGAATTAAATGTAAATTGTGTAGTTCAAAGGCATTCCGAGTTTTGAAATGTGAAAATTGACATTAAAATTAAATTAAGCTATAAAGTTAAACCAAACAGACACATTTGTTCTTTCCAACTTTCCAAATGTTTTAAAAAGTATTATAAAATTACTACACACACACACATACGTATATATGGACAATTTAAGTATGTGTATGTGTTTTTCAGTTAGTAATTTATAGCAATTTTAACAAGGGTAAAGTCTGGCAAAAAAAAACCAGTGACATTTTCTTTCCCTCTTATGCAAGCAGGTATGCAGACACATACAAACACAAATTGGACTTGTCTGTAACGAAAGCAGTAAAGATGCAAGCAGCATAAGACATTTGGTTGGCTGTAGGCATTAGGAAATCCAATATGGATGCATTAAATGAACGTGGCCAGAGACCGCACAAGCAAGCAGGCATCGGTTCAGAGAGGAGACAGAAAGCGAGGGACACAGACAGGAAGGCAGGCAGCTTGTTGATTACTCTGGTGTTTAACATTAGGAAATGCCAGAATGAAAATGGTGCTCATATTGCCCTGTCAATTGCCTTGTTAGCTGCAGCCAGAGAGAGTGAGAACAGGCAACGGGGTAGAAAAATCAGCTTTCTGAAGTGGTTGGTCTAAATTTCCATTTGTCTCAGCGGGGTTTGGGAGGCAGGGGGTTTAAATGTGGTTATAATATGAAAAACCGTTTGCATAGCCTTCACTTCACACAAACTCTGACACACATCCATCAGCATTTCACACTTTGCAACATACACGTAAGCCCACACATATAGACCTCTAGAAACACCACAAGCATATACACCACCCCCACTGGGTACGCTTTGACACTATTTGTATCCACACTCACACAGCTGCAGTCCTTCCATCTCTGTCCCACCAATCTCTGGACTCAATTCCCTGCAGTTCATTGTGATGTGACACCTGTTGGTGAGGAGAGGTGAATTGAGCATCAGAACATTCCACAATAAGAAGAGAGGAAAGAGATAACTGCCGATTGTGAGCAGAAGAGGAAACGTCTGAGCGTCTGCGGTCACGATGAGGTCAGTGAATAGTTGCCGAAGCAAATCTAGTAGACTCAATGTACCAGGGGAAGAATGGCACTTCAGGTTTAATCAGAATCAGAATCAGAATACTTTATTGATCCCTGGGGGAAATAATTTTTTGTTACAGTGCTCCATTATAAACCAACATAAACCAACATTAACAAGACAGACAATATGCTAACTAAGAATAGTACAATATATATATACATATATATATACATATATATATATATATATATATATATATATATATATATATACACACACATATAAGTCACTCATTAATAAATAGCTGGAAAAGAAACGTGTGTAGTTGTAGCAGTAACCAGTGGGTTAAGTGGATGCGTTGTACAGGGAGATGGCCACAGGCAGGAAAGATTTCCTGTGTCGTTCAGTGGTGCTTTTCGGTAATCTCAGTCTCTCGCTGAACGAGCTCCTGTGACTGACCAGCATGTCATGGAGTGGGTGGGAGGTGTTATCCAACATTGTCTTTATCTTGGACAGCGTCCGCCTCTCCGACACCACCTTGAGGGAGTCCAGCTCCATCCCCACAACATTGCTGGCCTTACGGATTAGTTTATTGAGTCTGTTGGCATCTGCTACCCTCAGCCTGCTCCCCCAGCATGCAACAGCATATAGAATCGCACTGGCCACAACAGACTCGTAGAAAATCCTGAGCATTTTCTGGCAGATGTTGAAGGACCTCAGTCGCCTCAAAAAATAGAGACGACTCTGGCCCTTCCTGTAAAGTGCTGTGGTGTTTTTAGCCCAGTCCAGTTTATTGTCAATGTGTACTCCAAGGTATTTATAGTCCTCCACAATGTCAACATTGACCCCCTGGATTGAAACAGGGGTCAAGTGTTTCCTGGTCTTCCTGAAGTCCACGATCAGTTCCTTGGTCTTTGCCACGTTGAGCTGCAGATGATTCTGCTCACACCACGTGACAAAGGAGTCGACCACAGCCCGGTACTCTGTCTCATCATCCCTGCTGATGCATCCAACCACCGCAGAGTCATCAGAAACCTTCTGAAGATGTCAGGTCTCTGTGCAGTGGCCAAAGTCTGTGGTGTAGAGGGTGAAGAGGAAGGGGGAGAGGACAGTCCCCTGTGGTGCCCTTGTGTTGCTGATCACCTTGTCAGACACACACTGTGGGAGACGTACATATTGTGGTTTTCCTGTCAGGTAATCAACAATCCAGGACACCAGAGAAGCATCCACCTGCATTGCTGCTAACTTATCACCCAGGAGGGTCGGCCTGATGGTATTGAAAGCACTAGAAAAGTCAAAAAACATGACCCTCACAGTGCTCGCCAGCTGGTCCAGATGGGTGTAGACACGATTGAGCAGGTAGATGATGGCATCCTCAGTTCCGAGACGAGGCTGATAAGTGAACTGAAGGGGATTCAGATGTGGTCTTACTATGGGTCGCAGCTGGTCCAGGATGAGCCTTTCCAGGGTCTTCATGATGTGGGAGGTCAGTGCCACAGGCCTGTAATCGTGGGGGCCACTGGGACGTGGCGTCTTTGGTACAGGGACGAGGCATGATGTCTTCCACATCACTGGTACCCTCTGCAGACTCAGACTCAGCATAAACAGCTTATGAAAGACTCCACACAGCTGGGGGGCACAGGTCTTGAGGACGAGGGGACTCACTCCGTCTGGTCCAGCAAACTTGCCTGAGTGAAGTCTCCTCATTTGCATCTCAACCTGGTATTGAGTGAAGGTGATGGGTGGGGGAGGGGTGTCAGGAATCTCACAGGAGGCAACAGGGCCATGTGAAAAGAGAGGCTGGCACAGTGGTGTGGCTCTGGATTCCAGGCTGACTACAGGTGAGGTTGTGGGGGTGTGAGCAGACACTGTGGTGTCGAATCTATTGAAAAACAGATTCAACTCGTCGGCTCTATTCTCACCTCCCTCAGCTCCCCTGCTGTTGGTTGGCCTGAATCCAGTGATGGTCTTCATGCCCCTCCACACCTCTCTCATGCTGTTCTGCTGGAGTTTCCATTCCAGCTTCCTCCTGTAATTGTCCTTAGCCTCTCTGATCTTGTCCTTTAGCAACACCTGGACCTTCCTCACCTCCTCTTTATTGCCCCCTCTGAAAGCCCTCTTCTTGTTGTTGAGGAGGGCTTTGATGCCCTTAGTCATCCACGGCTTGTTATTTGGGTAGCAATGAACAGTCTGAGCTGGAACAATGGAGTCGGTGCAGAAAGTTATGTAATCTGTGATACACTCAGTAAGCCCATTGATGTCCTCGGCGTGAGGCTCACAGAGTGTTTCCCAGTTGGTCACCTTGAAACAGCCCTGCAGTTCCGCTAAGGCCTCCTCTGACCACCTCCTAACAGTCCTCGTGGTCACAGGTTCCCTCCTCACAATTGGCACATAGCGGGGGGTGAGGTGAATCAGGTTATGATCTGACCTACCAAGTGGGGGGAGGGAGGAGGAGCTGTATGCATCCTTGACATTAGCATACAGTAGGTCTAGAATTTTTTCTCCCCTGGTGGGACAGTCCACATATGAATGTTGTTAGTGTACTGTCCAGTGATACATGGTTGAAGTCACCCGAGATCACAGTAAAGGCACTCGGGTGCTGAGTCTGTAACCGAGCTATGGCAGAGTGGATAGTGTCACATGCAGCTGTGGGGTTAGCAGAGGGGGGAACATAAACAGCCACCAAGATGACGTGAGAGAATTCCCTGGGTATAATATGGCCTGAGTCCAACAGCACACAGTTCAGTGTCCGGGCAACATATCCTTTCTTTGATTGTTAAGTTGGCAGGGTTACACCACCGGTTGTTAACTAAAACAGCAAGCCCACCTCCTTTCCGGTTACCGCTAGCGATGCTGTCCCTGTCTGCCCAAACAGTGTGGAAGCCTTCCACGGAAGCATTCTCATCGGGAATGTCCTGGTGCATCCATGATTCGGTGAAACACATCAGGCTACACTCTCGGTATTCCCTCTGACTCCGTACCAGTGCTGAGAGCTCGTCGATTTTATTCGATAACGATCGCACATTTCCCATTACGATAGACGGCAGACACGGTTTATACCTCCTCCTCGCTTCGAGCCTCCGCTGTCTCCCCGTCTTCTTCTTTCTTCTCTTCTGTCCTTGACCTCTGCATCCCCGATGTGTTTTACTCCAAATTTCAGCTGGTACTTCTGCGGGCCTGGCCAGCGAGCCGGCCGGCATCAGGGCGATCAGCTGATCTCTGGAGTAAACAGTCCGTGAGTGTAGGAGATGTGCTGCGGTCCCGTTCCTTGATAAAAGTAACAGTTCCACGGCCACCAGAAGAACAAAAACTCTCTCAATCCACATGATTGAGTAAAAGATAATGAACGGATGAAAATACAAGTCAGAAAAAAAGAATACGTAAGAAAAAAGAGCTAAACTAAGAGAAAAAGCAGGAGCGACTGTAACAGGCTGCACGCTGGTTGGCACATACGCACTGGATGTGTAAAAATGGCAGAGTGAGGTAAGAATATGTTTCTTTTATTTTAAAGCAGGCGTTGATATTTTAAATAAATCCTTGGCAAACTGGTAACATTGTTCTATGCATATACCCAATTAAATATAAAATGTGAAGATAATGTTTCAGAAGAAATGGATGTAAAGACTGCTATCCCTTAATAATAACTTATATAGTATTCTACATATTAATTTCAACTCTCTCAGAAGAGCAGGTTTTCAATTACCTGAATGCATTATGAACTTTATGTAGTGAGATACTTCATCAGTGGCCTCAGGGGACAAGTATTAACAAAAACCACAAGGACAACGGTCTATAATAATGATAACGTAGTAGGCGCAATCTACCCCAAGGACCATCTTTCCATGACAAACTTTAGCCACTAATTATACTCTGGAGATAAAATCATAGCCTGGAGCAACATCTAAATATTTCCCTGGCATTGCTGCCTGTGACTGGGATGCTAATAGCCCCTTAAGTAATAATCATAGCAACACGATTAGACCTCCAAACATCAAGGGGGCAGTAATCTTGTTGGCTTAGCGCTAAAACTGCCAAAATGTCCAACCCCCTAGAACCACCAGAAGACGTGGCACCATCCTGTAACTGTAGCATCAGGGGGAATGATATTAATTCTTGTGAAGTGGTTGTTTTCTTGTGGGGTTTTTTCTAAATATGAGTACTAATGAATAAAATAACTATTTAACATTCAGTTTTAGTTTTATGAAGGATTTAGACTATTTCAACATAGATCTTAAAGGTAGGATATTTTTTAGAATCCACCAAAAAAACAACACAATTAATAACACATCTTAATTTAATACAGCATTTTGGTCGTCCAGTCCATACCTCCCCTAGTGTCAAAGTCTTGGAATTATCTTGCCTTTTAATGATCACACGAACAGTGTCTCATGTTCAGCCTACTTCCATCTACGTAATATTTTAAGACTATGTCCTTTTCTTACTCAACGCAGCATCCAAGTTCTGGTTCATGCCCTGGTCTTGACACTTCATGTTTAGATTACTGTAATGCCATTCTCTCTGGTTTCCCAAAAGATCTTCTTAATCGGCTCAGAATTTTACAGATCTCTGCAGCACGGATCATCACCCGCTCTAAGTCTACCGATCATATTACACCTCTTGTCATCCAGTATCACTGACTTTCCATTCTCCTGTGCATCCAGTACAAGCTTCTGCTTCTCACTATCTCTCAAGTCTCCTTCGTTCTCACACCCTTTCCTATGCTCTGCTTTCCACAAGGACAGCTACTCTCCTGACTGCTCCTCATTTCAGAGGGTGCCAGAGACTTCAACCTCTGTACACCTCATCTCTGAGACTTCTGACCACTTTAGCTGTGTTAACTAGACACCGTTTAAATCTCAGCTCAAAGCCGAGCTGTTCACATCAGCATATCAACCATAACCATCTTGTTTTGTACAGCATGTCTAGAGTTAAAATCTTTCTTACTATTATGTTGAATTCCTTGTTCATTTTGTGGGTTTTTTCCCCTTGAGTGTGTTCAAAGATTCCAATTTTTTATTTTTTATTTTTTAAATTATACTTATTTATTATCATTGCAGAGGTGAAACATGAAGGATAATGTTTTGTTTTGGCTGTGCTGAGGTGTAACAAAAAGAAAAGTGTGCTCACTACAACAGATCAGTAACCATGAGGATTTAAACGCAAACCCAGAAGCAAGCCAAAGTTTAAGGTAATTTATTTCACACAAAGAATTTGCTGAGTTACATACAAAACACTCTAGGCTTCTTTTTACAGGGAGCTGGTGAGTAACAATAATGGAAAATATGGTGGCGAGGGGGGAGGCAGGCGAGCTCTCTTTCCAAAGCATGAATCTGAGAGTGAAAACAAGCAGAGAGAATCCAATGCATCCAAATGGGAGTCCAGAGATGCACCACAAGGAAACAAGGAGTCGGAGACAGAGAGGCAAGATAATTATGACAGGAAACACACTAAGGTTAAGGCTGCCATTATCAGTTGCAAGAACTTGGCAAATGATCAGCAGGTGCGTGCAGGTGGAGCAAACAGCAGCTGGTTGGAAAGCCCACAGCAAGGCGGACCTCACCGGATAAGGGAGTTTTGTTCACCTAAGAGAAGGCAGGAGAAAGGGAGAGGGTAAGAGAAGAATGGAGTCTAAAGAAAGGAAGATGAAGGCAACCACTGCCAGGCCATGACATGAACATGTTATTTTCTAAATTTTGAAACCGATCACACAGTTGGCTACAACAACATAAGGAACACATTTTAAGAAAAGAAAAGTGAAAGTCATTAACCTCTGCCTTTTCATTACAGGACCTGCAGCCTGTCTTTTATCCAGTGTCCAGGGGCAGAGCAGATCATACTTTTAATGGGCAATCATAAAGTTCAGTGATCCAGCCCATAAAAACCAACAGCTATACCTGCTTTCAATTTTACCACTTTTAATACAGGGCCTTCTTGTTGTGCACCTACAGATCACTTTCTGTGAATCTGCTGCACTTGCCCCCTGGAAGTTCCATTCAGATCACTTACACGTGTGTGTCTATAAACCTGAGACTTGCACACAAAAAACAAACAAAAAATAACTTCTCTTTGAAACTGATAAAGTTTTATGTTGAACATAATCAGTGGTGATGAGAGCTGGGTTTCCAATTACAACCAAGTCATTGCCATCGTGTGCTGGAACGCAGCGCATTCAAAACGCGCATTTTGTTTTTTTGGCCACATCAACACAATTGTTCCTTTACCATCAGCCCTGCTTGGCAGATTTGGCTCTTACAACTTTGCCCTCTTCTCCAAATTGAAATTCAAGTTGAACGCTCGCTGTTCTGACACACTGGAAGTGTTCCAGCACACAGTGCAGATGCTGAAGTGCTCGGGTCAGAACAGGACTTCCAGGGAGTATCATAAAAATGTCAGTGGTGCTACTGGAATGAGCTGCAATATATAGTTTGATGTTAGCGACAGTCATTCCTCAGATAGACTTATGGGTCTTTTAATTAGAGTAGAAGCTCTGTGTTTGCATTGGTTGTTTTAAGTGAAAAAAAAAATTATTCCTATGTTTGTGTTTAGATGTGTTTTCTTCTCAGTTCTGTCTTGCAAACAGATGTTTATCTAAATGAGTTTTCATACAAAATAAAAAATAAAAAAATCTGACAACTAACTTTTGCATACTCACTGTTTCCTTTCACATACAGAAACTTACACACACAGCCACAAACACAGTAAATGATACACAGAGTCAGTCACTTGGCACCCATTGCCAAAGTGGTAAACACAGTCCACTAATTATGGATGTGGTTTGCTGTGGATGTGACACCTGTGTCCCGCCTCTTGTGTCTCTTTGGATTGGACAGCTGTGCTAACACTGACTACTGTGCCAGAGTTCACACACACACACACACACACACACACACACACACACACACACACACACACACACACACACAAATGCACTGGCCAAGAAAAAGCATGCATACATACAGATTGAAATAAACAGTTGAACGTGAACAGAGATACTTAGAAAAAAAAAAACCTGGAATATTCAAAATTTCATTTCCTTTATTATGTGCTGGAAAAAGACACAAGTTGAATGGAAGTATTCATGTTAGCTGAATAATAATTTAGACACACAAGCACACATGTGCACTTTTCTCCCTTACCAAGTTTATTGCAGATTAAACTTCTCCAGAACCTTTAGTTATCCATTATTTTGTTTGAAGGCCTTATTGGTTTTGAGCTACAAGTGGGATAACATGCATCTAATCAGCACCACAGTCAAAATAACTTGCTGATCTAGATAAATCCTCTGTGGATTAATTTGGGAGTTCAACAGAACAGTTATAGGTAATATTTCACTTTCTTTCTGTCACTGTACTTGGAACATATTCTAAAGATATTTATTTGTTTGCATAATGCTGAGTGTCTTTCCATTTAATGCTATATTTTACTGGGCATAGCTGTCTGTTTTTGTTGAAAATCATTTGCTTCCACAGAAAATGACAGATGTGAAAATAAAATGTCAAATAAAATGTAGCATAGAGTATATTGTCTCTTAAATTTGAAGTGTTTGACATATAGTTTCCTGTTGCTAGATCCCCACATGCCTATTTAGACAAGAAAAGAATTGCTTTTTGAATTGAATTTGCAAGAGCATTTTTTGTGCCAAGTTACGCTATAATTTCTTATACCAGATGTCTAACTATTCAACAGTACAGTGTTCCCATTGCCTAGGCATGTTGAATCACATTCAAGATGTCACAGGTTTTCATTTGACTGACTGGCATAGCTTTTTCTAACTGCGGGAGTGGAGTTACGCTGAGTTATCTATAGCATTTTCAGGGCCACACAAGCATGGGGGGAAAGGAGAGATACGAAAGAAAAAGAAAGCCATGCACTTATTGAATCCCTGCATGCTCCAGTGGTGCTGTTTTCTGTAACTGAATCTGACCTTTGATGGAGGATATTCATTCATTTCATTGGACAAGAAAGAAAAAAGTGTCAGCGCTATATTTGTTAAATGTCAAAACTACCAATGTGTCCATTACTCACTATGTTTAATTTTCACTTGGGGCAATTACAAGTTTCAAATTATGCACATATTTTAGGCGCCTAAATGAGTATGAGCTGAAAATGTCATTATCTATTTATCAGAGCAACAGAGCAACTCCAGTCATCAAAAAGTGGGGTTATTACATTTTGGATTGATATCTGACATAATGAAATCTTTCCATGTGGTGCAAAGTGAGGTTAGACAAGATTAACTGAAGTAACGTTTTCTCAAACTGCAGTACTTTTTTCTAGAATAATTTAATTATTATATTTTTTTCTGTATCTCAAGTCTTTTTTCTGTATCTCAGAAAAACTGTTGGTCAGCTTTCCACACCCATGACCTGCATATATTCCTTTAAATGAAGAAACAAGAAGAGGCCCAAAGCAGTGAGACAGCAATTAAAGAGTTAAAGGTTACATCACCACCATCATACAGTACACTCAGCAAAACCACACAATGTGCTAAGTTGAACCCGTGTAACGCTCCCATTGAGCATCTTATTCACTTTACAGTGTTTCTGATGAGACCCTTACAAAGTCAGTCTTGAGAGTTAAAGTAAGTGAATGTAATGAAAGATGAATCACATATAAATCTTAAAGGCCTTGAAGCAATCTTCTATTTGATGGTTTTGGTAACTAAAACTTTATTTGCGATTTAGCATGATTTCTCCTTCAGAATAAGGTCAAAGTGGATTCAGAGACCACTGAGGAATATAAACATAAAGAGAAAGTAAATTTCCATTTGAAAAAGTAAACCTGAAGAGGGTGAGAAAACAAGGAAGCAGGCTCAAAATCTGAAAAACAGCACAGGCTAGAAAGTAGTTATTAAAGATAAAAACAAGATTTTTTTTTTAAGAGAGACTGAAGAAAAGGGAACAACTACCTTGAGAATCCAGCAAGTACTTTAACAGTTTGGTCAAAGAGAAGTTTGAATATATATTATAGTATAGTACAGGCGTACTAGACAAGTAAAAAAAAATCCCTGTTTGGCACAGTGTTTGGCAACATAAGTTAACTAAAAGAGCATGCACCTGCACCAGTTTGTGTCCTCACACTCACCTGAAGACATATTTAATCCCTCAAGAGATATAAATCTTTGGCAAAGTCGGGTAGCTATCCCCAAAGTTTTAAAACAGCAACAATGATAAATGATTTAGGAGGCAACACTTCTCTTTTAGGACTACAATAAAGTCCAAGTGTTATTTCCATCAAGCAGTCTGGCTGTAGATTGACAGTCTCCCAACTCCATTTAGCATTATAAAGTACATCACTCTAACGCACACTTTTCCTGACTCAGTCCTTCCATCTGTGTTTTTGTCTCCTCGTCAGGCCTCCTACAGCCTTTACGTCTGCCTTTGCATCTGAACACTTGTCATTTAAAAGATTTTACTAACAGATAAAATGGTAATAAACCAATTAGCAAGTTGTATAGATTTTGCAAGACGGTTGTCTAGAGATTGTGATATTCTGCTGTTGACATCAATAATATTGATTCAATGACACACTGTGCTTTGAGTATAAAAAATTACAGCAGGGCAATCAAAAGTAGACAGACAAAAAAAAGATTGAATGTTCTACTGAAAATGTTATTATCGGTGGTAATCATCAACTGCGCATTAACTGCTTGATGGGGTCAGACAAAAGCAATTGACTGTTCATTTTAAAAACCCTGTCATACAGTCTACATATAGCAGCAGGCCACGTAGGCATATTGAACTCTTCAAAACAATATCTTCATGCTCTACAGGGAGGATGCACATTATTAAGAATCTATTTTATGTACTGGTCTTCCTTATTGAAGCCAGGGACTAACATTTTTTGTTATTGGATTGTCACGGACGTAGAATATCACATGCTGTTTTTCTACCATGAAGTGCAATGTTCATAAACAGACCATGACAAAGTTAAGCAGTTCCCTATTTCTGATCATAAATTATATTTGGATAAATTTTTTGATTCTATATGAAGGCAAAAAGCTGCTGTTTTCTTAATCTTAACCACTATGTTTTAGTGTTGTTCATACTTTTGATTCAGCTTCTGGGGGTGGCAAAATGACTCAGTGACAGCTTGACTTTCCACATATTTGACTATATAAAGGTCTGCTAGGTCATACTAATGTGAATTAACTATAAAGCTTTGCACCCTGCAGTTTCAGGTAAGCACAGGGACTTGTTCACCAAGCCACTGGGTTAGAACTGTGTGTAGGTTCTCCATGTGGGCTCTACTGTATGGCACAGATACTAGTCATAGATAACTAGTATCACGGTCACGATGGGTTTCTTTATAAACCCAGGCCTTATGCTTAAGGCCCTGTGTGCACTCACATAAAAGGGGGTGTTTGATGCGTGATTTGACCCGCCTACTCTAATCAGAGACATTATCAGAAAAACAGGTGATAAGAGATCTGTAAGGATGATAAAAATTAAATGGTAAATGCACTGCTGGTCCTGCAAATAAGACGAGAGTAATTCTACAGACGTTTGCGAATCTTGTGAATCCACGATCATCACATAGGCACACAGAGTGGAAAGAAGAATATTTTCCCAATTTATATTTATTTTACTGTTCAGTGCACTCTTGCTGCTGCTGTTTATTTCTGCTATGACAGCTGCACAGTAGAGCTCTTAGACTACAGATACATTTAAAACATGAAGTGTTATTCAGTGTCTTCTGGTTTATTGTAGGATGTTAATGTACACATATAACGGAAACCTTATGCATTCTTAGCAAGTTTATGTCTCATCAATACTGGAATGAAGATTAAAATAATTTAGAACAATGGCATTGGTGTTCTGTTTCAATAAGATATACCCCAATAACCACCATCATGCTTATAATATTACCCATTTACAGTGCCTCTAAATCCCTTACACACACACTCCCTTTTGGTCTGTGGCTAGACTCCAAATTATTTCTCTGACAGTGACAGCAGGGACAATGGGAGCAGTATGTGGTTTTGTCTAATTTTGGGCCATCCTCCAAAGATGGAGAGCTATTAATTAAAGTGGATCACACTCCCTGGCTGCCTTGGTTTTTACTCATATCTGTACAAATAGCCTGATGCTCTCTTTACGCCTCTTAGCAAACCTGACAAGTTATTACTTTTTTATTTCACTTTGATATTTCAAACAAGGCTGTCATATGCTGGAAAATGGCATTCACTATTCTAGCAACTAAGAAGTAGCTTTCGTATAAATAAGTACTCATAGTGCTTTATTTAGTGCTACTGTGCCCTGAATAATTCTAATCTGATGCAATTAAGAAGAGAGAAAGAAGGGAAAAAACACTGCTAAAAAATATGCCTGTAAAACACCTCATACTTATTTATCATTTTATGCACAATCTAATTATATTTGGTATCGCAGTGCATTTCACCATCTCATTCCCTTTAGCTCCCCTTCTTGAATGAAGTGGATCTGATACTGCGCTCATCCTGCTGTAGGAGAAATCTTGATCAGACGCTAGGCTGTGATTGTCAGCCCAGATTATCTGGCGATGTGGACATTTTGTAAACTGAGCCATCCTGATTACATCACTGTTCAATTTCAGTTTAGATACCCCACTGTCACAATTCACCAATTTGCCCCATGGGGATTTATAATCCAAATAGCATAGCAACATATGGATGATATTTATAGAATGACATTTACAATGGTTGTGTAGTTTATGATGATTTACACCAAGACAGTAAAGGGAGATTGGAGGGATGATGATTCTGCTACAGGCTGAAGGGTGATTCAGACTCTCAAATCGATGGTGAGTTTAGACATTTATTAACAAGCTGAACTCATGACGACTGATTCCCAGTAGAAATGACAAGGCAAGAATGGCAAATATGTGAAAGAATGTGAAACTCCTCATATGTCTTGAGCTAACATTTCCTTCATCTCTTTTTCATTCTTTGGACAAAGACCTTGAAGGGAGAGTTTACTCTAAAATCAGGGAAATAGTTTCCTACGTGGAACTGCTTATGGCAAAGAATAAGTGAATAATTTCTAGAAGGAGTTGCTAGAAGAATGTGCAGATATTTCTGCAAAACATATCCCCATAATACCTTATTTTATTGTAAAATATTTCTTTAATATTCTTATATTTACATTTGTTTTACCCAACATTGTAAAAACATCACCATATTGGAGATCCCCCTATTACAGTTTTTGCCCGTTGCTTGAACACCATGAACCCATGCCTAGACTAAAGTAACACAACTTGAAGCTTTTGTTACCATACCTCAAACACATGTACCCCTACCTTAAACAAAAGCGCTGCTTTGCACCCCAGTTCCAATTATGCAACACACCTACTCCTTTATGCAACACACATGGTCCTGCATGCTACACTCTATTTCATACATAAGACACTTCGCTCACAAAATGAAATTTCAGGGTGCCATTCGGAAAACACATGTATCCAAAATACAAAACACATCGGGTAATTGCAACCACTCAAATACACACCTGAAGGCACTTACTTGCAAAACCGAACACCAATTAGCCAACTACAAAAAGCCCTCAGCGTAGCCATTTCAAGAACTTTGCAAGCATGGATGGAGGGAGAGCAAGAGGAAGAGGAAGAGGTAGAGGAGGAGGAGGAGGAAGAGGAGGAGGAGGCCGAAGAGGCCATGCACGGACCCATATTTCTGATGAAATAAGAGCAACTTTGGTGGACCATGTCATCAACCATGGCCTGACTATGAGGGAAGCTGGGCAGAGAGTCCACCCACATCTAAGCCGCTTCACAGTGGCATCTGTAATACGAACATTCCGACTAGAAAACAGGTATGTCTGCACCTCCATACCTTCTGCTCTACTCAGATGGTTTCATAGCACTGTTCTACAGTATATCACATTACCATATCAAGTGTACGGGGTGCTAATGCTCCTTTTGCAGCCAAAGTGGCTGATTCCTTATATTGAAGTACAGTGTTGTACAGTGGATGACACAGTACATACAGTAAAGTACTGTAAGAAAAATAAGCAAACCGATGACAATATGTGGTTGTATTCCTCCAGAATGACCCGAAGACCTTCTGGGGGAGGACGGCAACGCCTGTTCACACAACAGCAGGAACTTGCCGTTGTGGACCTAGTGAGGGCAGACAATGCCATCCGTCTCCACCAGCTACGACGGAAAATACTTGCAGACAGGCGAGTGTTCAGCAACATAAACCATGTGAGCATCACCACCATCAGACGCATCTTGGGTAAACTCAGCATCACCATGAAGCAGCTCTACAGAGTCCCATTCGAGAGGAACAGTGACACGGTCAAAGGACTTCGAGCTGAATATGTACGGGTACATGTAACTGTCCCTTACATTTACAATAGAGTATTGGTGAAGTCCAGTAGCAGCTGAATATGTACCATATCAGTACCACATGGATCTATTCTGAGAGCTACACAGGTACCTGTGTGATGGGGTGAGGGTGCTGTATGTGTAGCACTGTAGTACAGTGATATGTTCCCCTTTTTTTCAGAGAATCTTGGCCATGGATGGAGCTGCACAGCCTCATGAATACATTTTCATTGATGAAGCTGGATTCGACCTGTGCAAGACAAGACGACGGGGTCGTAATGTAATTGGCCAAAGGGCAATTGTGCACGTCCCAGGGCAGCGCGGGGGAAACATCACATTATGTGCCGCCATATGCCTTCGAGGGCTTCTGCACCATCATGCAATACTAGGTCCATACAATAGCCAACACATACTCACATTTCTAGATGCTCTCCATGATATAGTTGTACAGAACAGACCAGATCAGCCCAGGTTTGTGGTGATATGGGATAATGTCAGTTTCCATTGGGCTGCTCTGGTCCAGGCCTGGTTCTCCAACCACAATCAATTTGAAGTGGTATACTTGCCCCCTTACTCACCATTTTTAAACCCTATAGAGGAATTTTTTTCGGCTTGGAGATGGCGAGTATATGACCGCCAACCACATGCCCGCATGCCTCTTCTGCAGGCAATGGAACAGGCCTGCGGCGACATTCAGGTGACAGCAATCCATGGATGGTTTCGACATGCAAGAGGATATTTTCCCCGGTGCCTAGCGGGAGAGGACATTGCTTGCGATGTTGATGAGGTCCTGTGGCCAGACCCCAACAGACGGCGGGATCCATGAGCCCACTTATGCACAATTGTCATGGTTTTCTTGTGTTTACAGTATAGTGTTTTTTCTATTGCAGTATTATTGTGTTGTTGTTGTTTTTTTTTTGCTTTATCTGAATTCATGGTACTGCAATGTACAATATTGAGTAGGTCTATTTGCGTTTTTGGTTGTTTGGAAATGTGTCTCCTGTAAATGTGCCTTCTGAATAAACAATGGAAATCAAGGACTGCAGTGTTTTATGTAAAGAAGACTAGTGTGTTCCCCCTGATCTGTAAGTGTTTGCATATGATGCAAGTATGTGTCATTTTGTCAACAGAGTTACATTTTGACAAAGAAATGTTAGGTTTTGACAGCAGAGTTTAGGTTTTGGGAGTGGAGTTTCAATTTGGCACAGATGTGAATGGTATATTTCCCAGTGTTGTGTCATGTGTACTTGTGTGTACAGTTTTGGCACAGAGAGCGGAGTTTTGCAAAATGTGTTCAAGCAGTGGGCAAAAACTGTAATGAAACTTCCAGATGCTTCCAGAAATTATTTTTCCCCACAAAAATGTCTTCTCTAATATAGAACCTATATCACTATATATACGCACACACAACTACCATGAAATAATATAGAATGATTTCAGTCAGTCATCATTGCATGCATTGTTACTTGAGTGTGTTTTGCTGATTTTCTTTTTTTTTTTTTTTTTGGTGTTTACATTTATTTTCACACGTTATTTGGGAGCCAAACTCTTTCTTGCCAAAGGGTTAACCAGCTGTAATAAGGGAGAAACATCTATTGTGGACATGGATCACAAACTTAGGTCTTCTAATTTGTATCCAAGATTACACCTGTGTTTACTTGCTTTGTCTTTATCAGAGAAAGAACAGCTGCTGTAAATGTTTGCCCACACCTCCTCTATTTCTCAGCAAACACAGGATAAGTAAACTGTTTGGCAGATGGCTACATCAAAATTCAGAGCAATGATGTTTCTCTTTTATCAATAGACTTTCACTGCATCGTAGCAGCATTCCAAACTTTTTATGCTACGTTTTGTTTTAAAATGGCTGTAAATTTAAAATTGACTTTGAGTCTGACTGGCATATTTGCTTGCTATGCATGTCGCATGCTTAAATACATGAGTATGGCATTAAAGTTGAATATTGGAGCCTACTTACATACAAAAGAGATGTGAAGAGAAAAAAATTATTCCTCAGACATGAAATAGATAGATAGATCTTTTTTGATACATGTCTTCTTTGCAAACCAATTTCCTCAAAAGTCAAAGTGATACCAGAGAAAACAGAAAACATTTCCCCTTCAAGTGGTCTTGCATGGATTTATGAGAGGCACAGAGCAATTTACAGCACCACATGACAAAAGGAGAAATGTGTATATATAACCACACAGCTTTACCTGTTTGATGGAGGTGAATGTAAACAGCTTGGATTGTGCATATTCATTCAAGGGACACACACACACACAGAGCAAAGTATTTTTCTGTCTGGCAGACCACTGAGTAGATATCAACTCCCCTTGTTTTATCATCTGTGGTACATCTTGTCTTGAGGCAGTCTCTCCCTCCCTCTCTCTCTCTTTAAAGTTCTGTCGTCATTCCAAGCCGGAATTGTCTGTGGCCGATGGAAGTGCCTCTATCTGATCCAGATCATCGGAATGAGTTTTCTCACTGCAAGTGTTCCTGAGACAATTCCCTGGCCAAAGAATGGAAATAAACCATTGGCTGAAACATCAGATAAGAGAAGAACAATCAGTCATTGTATGTGTGTACACATGCATTTGTGTGTATTTGCGTGCATGCATTTGTTTGCGCCTGCTTGTTCATGCAGCGTTACGTGCAAGTGTCAGTGTGTGTGTAGTTGTTTGTGTGTGATGGAAGACTACAGATCCTATCGGGCTAATACCTCTGTTGGGCCTTTGGCTAGGCATGCATGCTCCATGGTAATTCTGCCCTCCGTATGTTTGTCCTCCCAATAACTGAGGGACTGAAAAAATAACAGGGATAAGAGAAAGCACACACACACAAACACACACTTGGGGGAAGGGAAAGAATATTGACTGGGTGTTATTATTATCGGATGTTGTTGAGTGCAGGTGATCAAGCCCAGAGGTGTCAGTGGGAGTCCAAGCAGATTGTGTTGTGGTTATCTGTGTGTGCTTGTGTTTTATCAGTGCCATAGCAGTGAGGATGTGGATTACACAATCATTATATTCAACTTCTGCCCCTGGACACATGTTTCAAAAACATACACTCAAAGTGCAGATATTTAAACAGATTTCACAGTTGTAAAGTAACAGAATAATTTGATATTGCCATAAGTATTCACTCATCTATGGAAATGATTGAATACAAATATTCTGAAAGAAAACCAAGCACCTAGGCATGCAGACTGCTTCTACAAACTTTTGTGAAAGAATGCGTCGCTCGCAGGTGCTAAGTGAATTCTAGTGAATTCAGTGAATCCTCACTACTAAATATTTCACAGTCAATGTGTTTCAGAACAAAGGGGAAGTGACTGAGAATGACAGCACCTCAGCTATGAAATCTATATATCTATATCTATAGATATAGATCTATCTCTATAGATATATATCCATATCTCTATAGATATATATCCATATCTCTATACAGATAGATAGATAGATAGATAGATAGATAGATAGATCTAGATAGAGATAGGTGTGTGTGTGTGTGTGTGTGTGTGTGTGTGTGTGTGTGTGTGTGTGTGTGTGTGTGTGTTTGTTAACAGAACAAAGGCATAGATAGATCTAGATAGAGATAGGTGTGTGTGTGTGTGTGTGTGTGTGTGTGTGTGTGTGTGTGTGTGTGTGTGTGTGTGTGTGTGTGTGTTTGTTTGTTAACAGAACAAAGGCATTGACAAACCAAAGTGATCCATAACAATTCTTTGCTGTCTGTGTGTAATGTAGGTAAAACTGACTGAACTGATCATTTCTCACAATAAAATAAAGGCTGTGTTCTCTGAACCAGAGGTACCTATTTCAGTCACCCCAGATTGTCACTACAACAGTGCTGTTGTGCTTTTATTAAATGGCAAAGTGGTGGGCATCTTTGTTGGCAAGAAAGATGTAAAAGCAACAGCATATCATTGCATTCTGTTTCCATTTACCCTTTTACTAGACCATCCA
The DNA here is from genome assembly GCF_041146795.1 of Maylandia zebra. Lineage (NCBI taxonomy): Eukaryota > Metazoa > Chordata > Actinopteri > Cichliformes > Cichlidae > Maylandia > Maylandia zebra. The sequence continues at coordinate 14,312,324 of NC_135180.1, forward strand.
TTCTCAACTGGTTCTCCTATTTGGGGATATTTTTGCAAGTGTACCTGATTTTTGTATCTGTAGAATTACCACAAGAGGCTTTTGGATGTGCTGCCTCTTCTCCCATCCAGATTGTTCAGAGCTGAATGGATAATGTGTGACTGACATTGCAAATTATGAAATTTGAATTGGAACAGTCATTGCCACCAAGCTCTTATCATGCAGACACAAGAGCAGAGCTACTCCTGAAAAGTGACTCTTAAACAGAAGAGCTCTCAATCTACCCGAAAGCACGTGCAGACATAATATAGGTGCAATTTAGAGAAGCATATCATCGATGTAATTTACTAATCTTACAGCTCCCATTTAACCATTTTCTAAGTGACAGGAGATCAAGCCCACACAATTGTCATGGAAAATATCAGGTCAAGCACTTTTGCTATATTTCAGTTACAAATTTAAACTTCCAAACACCTATTTTTCATCAATTTTCATGACTGTCTATCAAATAAGGGTTAAAGGGGGATGAGGGGCAGAAAAGAAATACATTAATTTTCATTTGTTCAGCCGTCTATCCAACTGCTGTTCAGAAATTTTGTACTTACTCTGTACATCTACATTTCACAAAAGTTTTTGGATAAAGACACTTTTTTGTTTTTGTAGTTTTGCCTCTATACACATCCACAAATGGATTTTAAATGAGACAATCGGGATGTTATTAAAGTGCGCAATTTAGTTTTAGTTCAAAGGGTTTAACAAACTTCTCCCATCAAGTGTTTAGGAAATACATAAAGCATGGACACATTTCCAACTTATAACAACAATACATCCGTTGATAATAGAATGCAGTCATGAAACACAATATTCCAAGTGTGCTTGAGAGTACTGTCAAGGGTCAGTTGGACTTTTAATTGCAGAAGCTTGCAGTCAGTATTTGTGGTGATAGGCGCTGCATCTTAACATATCACATACAGGCATTCTGTATCAGGAGACAGATACAAGATTTGTTGGCTGAAGAAATGAACTATACTGGCAAAAGTATTGGGCCACAATTCTTAATCTTTGAATAGAGGCGTTTTTAATACAGTTGCCACAGGTGGATAAAAATCAAGCATCTGCCTTTAGAAACATCTGTGAAAGAGCCTAAAGAGCCGACTGAAGCATGGCGCTGTAATAGGATGGCACCATTGCAACAAGTCAGTTTATGATGGTTTTTTTCCCTCCTAGATATTTGACAATCAACTCTAAGTAGTATTATTGTTAAGTTGAAGCATTTACTAATCAACTCAGCCAAATAGACCTTGTAAAATTACAGAGCGGGTTGGCCAAGTGATGAGGCGCATAGTGTAAGAAAGTTGCTAATACTCTGCGAGACCTTCAGAAAGACTGGAGAACTACTACTCAAGACACCCTTTTAAAAAAATTACAATGAAATCTGGTTCCTGGGAAGCCAGATTTGAAGAAAACAAAAGGGATGGCTCAAGACTTTTGCAGAGTACTGTATCCCCCAGTTTCAGAAGCTCAAAAGTATCTGGACAAAGTTTTCTACTTGGATGAAAGTCCTTTAGCTGTACATTGACTTGCATTGGGTATGGAGAAGGAATGAGTTATGTTTTGCTGTTTGCACAATGTTCAAATTGCTACCCAAATTAGACAAAGGTTAGTTGGTGACAGTTAGGTGACAGTAACTTGACATATTGGTGGAAAGAGATACAGTTCCATCTATTTTATTGGCTGCTGAAATTGCATTCTTACATTTCCAGTGATGTTTGTGGCCACAAGTCAATGAAGAAGAAAGAAGAACAGTAGTACAAAGTAAACTACTGTGTAAACCAAGTTTTATTCAATTCATCTAACAATGATTTATTTATCAGTGCGGACATTTAAAAAAATGCTAAGTTTTATTGAGATGATCATTTTGTGTTTGGTGCTCAAGCAATTCATAGTTCCATCACTCAAAGTGTCAGGAAAGCAGAATTTGATTCACCAGAAGTCCCGTAATTAGAACTTGTGGCAATAGAGGCCAAACAAATAATAAATAGAGTAGCTCTCTAGATTTATGTATAATGTTTTCAAATCAAATCAAATCAAATCAAATCACTTTTTTTTTTTTATTGTCACATCACATGTGCAGGCACACTGGCACAGCACATGCGAGTGAAATTCTTGTGTGCGAGCCCCACAAGCAACAGAGATGTGCAAACACAACAACACAAACGAGCAAAATACAAGAATGGCCAACCTGAAACTAATAAATATATGTACAATATATAATAGTGTATGCATTTCTGGATGTGTATACTCAATATTTTCCTACGTGTGTGTGTGTGTGTGTGTGTGTGTGTGTGTGTATACACATTTTTACAAATTAAATAGTAAAAAAATAAAATAAAATAATAATAATAATAATAATAATAATAAAATATATAAAATATACAGAGTTGAATATGTGCAAAACAAGTGGCATTTATATACAGTGTGGAGTGCATAATGTTCAAGTTCCAGTAGTGAAGCTGAGGTGTCTATGACGTGTTCAGCAGTCTGATGGCCTGATGGAAAAAGCTGTCTCTCAGTCTGCTGGTACGGGACCGGATGCTGCAGAACCTCCTTCCTGATGGAAGCAGTCTGAACAGTTTATGGCTGGGGTGACTGGAGTCCTTGATGATCCTCCCCGCTTTCCTCAGGCACCGCTTCCTGTAGATGTCTTGGAGGGAGGGAAGCTCACCTCCAATTATCCGTTCAGAGCACCGCACTACTCGCTGGAGAGCTTTGCAGTTGTAGGCGGTGCTGTTGCCATACCAGGTGGTGATGCATCCAGTGAGGATGCTCTCAATGGCACAGTGATAGAAGGTCCTGAGGATGCGGGGGCTCATGCCGAATCTTTTCAGTCTCCTGAGAAAGAAGAGGCGCTGCTGCGTCTTCTTCACTGTTTTGTTTGTGTGTACTGACCACGTAAGATCCTCAGCCAGGTGTACGCCAAGGAACCGGAAGCTGCTCACTCTCTCCACAGCAGCGCCGTTGATGGTGATGGGGGTGTGTACTTCTCTGCACCTCCGGAAGTCCACTATCAACTCCTTTGTCTTTGCGACGTTGAGGGTGAGATGGTTGTCTTGACACCAGTGGGTCAGGGCGCTGACCTCCTCCCTGTAAGCCGTCTCATCACCGTTGGTGATAAGACCCACCACTGTAGTGTCGTCCGCAAACTTCACAATGATGTTGGAGCTGTTAGTGGCTGTGCAGTCGTAGGTGTAGAGTGAGTACAGGAGAGGGCTCAGTACACACCCCTGTGGAGCACCAGTGTTCAGTGTGATGGGGGATGAACTGTCACAGATCAATGCTTTGATTCAAGTGTTCTTTTTAGGGGTCGCCTAAATCATCTACCTCCATCTCACTCTATCCCCAGCATCCTCCTTTGTCACACCAACGCTTCGCATGTCGTCCTTTACTCCTCTGTGCGGTCTATCTCTTTTTCATCTATCACATTAAATTACCGTCAAATGAAGGCAAAGCTGTCATTTAAATCCGGTATTCATTAGAGCTGTTAAGGCATAATCCAGCGAGTCACCATTCCAATCCAAGAAGCCATGGATTACTGTGGCTAAAAATCAGACAGCTGCTATATCAGGCTACTAGACACAGAGTGTTTTGACAAAACAAAAAATAAAGAAATAAATTCCACTGCATAGTATGTCATTTTACAATGCATTTTTCTAGTCAGCTGTGGCCAGCTACAGATACAGATGTTGAGATTACCTGCCGTTTGACAAATACAGATGTGTGCGCACAGTAATTCAGACATCAAACTGACAGCTTGACGGTTGAGGTGCTCAACCAACTGTGCTGCTGTCATGGGTTCAGGCCTGGCTGCCTCTATGCAGCATATATGGCTGATGTTTTAAAAAAATGAGGGGGGGGGGGGAATCACAAAGCTGTTGCAATTGAAAAGATCTGATCTGTCTCCAGACATGTCTCCCAGAATTGCAGGTTCAATTATCAGAATGTAAGCAACTGTGAAAGACACCTCAAGATGTTCCATGTCAAGGATTTAATTGCTTATATGTTACACTCAATGATCTCTCTCTTTGTGTGTGTGTGTGTGTGTGTGTGTGTGTGTGTGTGTGTGTGTGTGTGTGTGTGTGTGTGTGTGTCAGTTTTTGTACATTTACAAATAAGACAGTTAAATATGCAAAAGACGTGACAGGATTTAATTGTTCACTGTGATGCTCTCATCTTCAAGCTGATTTGATTCCACTTCAGCAGTGAATGTGCTTTGATGGAAATTCTGTATGACAGACATGAAAATTAATTTTGTTTCTTTAAAGGTTGGAACAGGTTAGTTTAAGTTAATGTACCAAATGTTGCTGAGTCCATTTGAAGTAAACTGTTATTATATGAAATAATTTTCTTGAGGTGAAAAATGCAATTGAATTGACAGTTGTCCTCTCAAGCAACAAAAAAGGTATTTCTGCCTTGATGATGTCTAGAATGATACGTACTGACAGATTTTATATAATAGGTGCATTCACACTTTAGTAGAATAGTTAAACTCAAGAAAGGTAAACAGCGAAAAGTTCTTTTTTCCTGTGTTGGGATAGTTCATTTTAGCTCAATGTTGGTTGCCTTGTGACTACAGCTGACTTTAGCATTTATAAAAAGCATGTAAACATGGAATTAATAGTTTACCATGAATACCTGATAATCAATAAGTTTATATTAACAAACATAATATAGATAAAAAAAAATTCACCTTTAGTCTGTAGATACTAAATAGTTGACACAGGCAAATGTCAGGTCATGCACCTCCTGTTTCTGGCCATCTCAGATATTACATCGTTATATTTTTGTGCCTACTGTATTGCTAATTTAACATTATTTATGCAATGCTACAACCTACATGTTTTGGAGAAGCTACTTTGGTCTCTCTCATATGTTGTAAGCCAGAAATCCATCAATAGGAAATGGGCTCAAACTCCTAATAAAGACATGCTGCACTGAAGCATTAATACAGTAGTTGAAGTCAAGCTAGCAGTCCTTTACACCAACACACTAAGTTTTTAATATTTATACAAACTATTTATATTTTGAATGTATTTATTGCTTATACAGTCCAAATTTGGAATAGGAAGAAGGTCATTGGTTTAAATCCAAAATCTGGCCAGGGCTTCCAATGTGGAGTTGCCATTTTCTCTTTGTGTCTGCATGGGTTCTTTCCAGGTACTCGAGCTTCATCCCACAGTGGAAAGACATACAGCTAGTGAGGTTAGATTAACTGGTCATTCTACATTTCTCACAGGTGTGAATGTGAGTGTGAACTGTTGTTTCTCTGTGTCCTGTGACACAATTACGATCTGTTCGGGGTGTACCCCACCTTTTGCCCTGTGGCAGCTGGGAGAGGCTCCAGCTGTCATGGTGGGGAATGCTGGGGTATTTATGAAACGGACCCAGCTGATATTGCAGCTGATACAAAAAACAGATAAACAAGGCGAGGCAAACAAGGGTGAAACTAAATTGAAACCTAAACTCGAAAAACTATGACTAACTATGAAAACTAAGGCTTGGAAAACTATGGAACTGAACAGGAACATGCAACAACGTAACTATGAAATAAACCAAAAATGAACATGAACCTGAACAGTGGGAAGCAAAACCTCTGACTTGGCGTGACTTGAAATGAACACAAACAGACAACCCAACAAGAAAAAAGGAAAGAGACAGAGGACTTAAATACATAAGAGGGTAATGAGGGAAGTGGAAACACCTGGGGAGACGCAGCTGACACAAATGAACACGACGCTACAGGGAAAGCAAAACTGAATACATTAAACATGGAGACACGACTTTCAAAATAAAACAGGAAGCATGGAGAGACATAGACATGACACCTGAGCTTGACAACGTGGAGACAACACAGACATGAAACACGTGACATATTGGACAGGAAACATGACACAAACCAGGGGGCTTGAATGAAAATAATGGCTAAACTAAAACTCAATTAGACCCTAAATAAGAATAACACAAAAACTTACAATCACAAACTTAACATAAGAAACTCAAAAATACAAAATAACTCAAAACGCTGGGTCATAGACCCAGCCCCTGACACCAGCACCACATGCAGATGAATTAAAAAGAAAAACATATATATATATATATATATATATATATATATATATATATTGAATATATAATCTATTTAAAGTTTGAAAACATGCCAAAATTCTAGATCCACCAAGTAAACATAAAAGTGTCCCTGTTATGTAAGTCCGTCCCTCTCTCTTGGTCTTTTACCATTTCCTCTGCCCCCCCCCCCCACACACACACACACACACACACATTCCTACCTTGAGGGTGTGTGATGCATGCAGTCAGGCCTGATAAATGGAAGTGTCTAGGAAGAGGAATGAGTTGGTGCCTTGACCTCCCTCCTGGCATGGGCATCCTTCTCCAGACTGCCTTATCACGAGACGAATGGTCACAATGGTACACACATCACTCCCTTAAAAAAGTGCATTTCTAAAGTAGCCCCTCCAAGTATTTAAGTCGTCAACCTAAAAAAAACGTCCAAGATCATACACGAAGGACGTGCAGCTTTCAATGAAAACAACTTTTTCTTTCTTAGCACAGCTGAAAGGTACATTATTAAGTATTCCACTGAATTGCACGTGACTACAAGAGAGTTTTCAGTTACTGCAGCTGAATTGGTTTATATAAATATGATTGACCATTTATGTGCAATAAGACAGTAAAATGTTCATGATCACTGTGGCAGAAACATACTATTTCAATCAAAAACCATTCAACTTTTGAATCTTAAACCAATTACGTGTTAACAACGTCCATATCTGCAGCTTTTGAATGTTATAGTTTCTCATTAATACCAAAAAAATATGTTATATCAAAGAACATTTTATATTCATTTAAAAACCAAGAGACACCAAAATATGCAAAAACAAAAAACAAAAACGTTGTAATTTCTAGAGTGACAGCCGGCTTATGTGTTAAACAGAGGGATGGCAGTGATAGCAGTAGGGTCACTTCTCACAATAATTCATCATTCCAATAGATAAATAAAAAGATGAGTTCACTGAGATGCTGTTCTCGGTTCTGCACGTTGTTAGAGCCACATTTATATGCTCTACACGTACTAAAGTGCGGTCATCTTAAATGAATCAAAATGCCTCGCAACACATTAAAATGACTAAACTGTATGACTTGTTTGTCTTTCATGTGTGTGTACTGAATATCTATCCCCCCCTACCCTCGATTTGAGGACTCGTCCATCTTTGTCAGAATGCTCAGTATGGCACATTAAAAATGTTCCCCCTGGCTAAAACTCAAATTTGGAAAGGTTTCTGTTCTTCTCTGGCCTCATCAGTAAATTGAAGGGGGCCATATGAGACACCATTACGTAAATACTTTGTGTGTCTGTGTGTGTGCGTGTGTGTGTGGCTTGTATGGAAGTCTGTAGAATGCTTTACAGACAGAAATGATAAGAGAATGCATTTTGGATTATTGGAAGGAAAACAACAATTATTTTTTCTAATAGTTTTAAGAAGCCTGTCTGATACAACACAAAATTAAATGTAAGTGTTACCTGATTTTTTTTTCTTTGAAGATGGGTGTCATCAGCTGGACTGGATACTTTGCCGGAGACAGAAAAAGAAAGAGCAGGGGCTGAAGGGCAGAAAAGGTCCAGTTTAATCTTAGCATCTGATTATGACTGGATAAACATGTAATTAAGGAGAGCTACAATATTATATGTTGTTAGACCTCTGGACCAGTAACTTTTGAAGGAGTCAGATCCTTCTTGCAGTATCAAATCAAATTGCATATCATCTTGCCAAACTTCAAACCATGCGCTTGCATCAGAGCTAGAGTTCTACGAGACCATTCAGCATCCTATGAGAAACTCATATCTGACCACATGAAAATGATATAGGTAGCTACAGTGACTGTGTGCAAGCATGCTGTAAAAATGATAGCTTGACAGGCTGACAGAGGCACACAAATATGAGTTGGAAACTGTATCATTTTACATGACAAATGGCAAAAAGAATTAAAAACAAAAAATAAAGACATGCAGCTTTTGATCATGACTCATACTTACACAACATGAATTGATTTGAAAAATTGAAAAGAATAGTTTTTTCTTTTTATCTATATATTATTTGACAGGAGTATAAAGGGCAACCAAGGGGAACATTAAAAAGAGCGGAGATAAGTTTTGACATGTATTGCCGACATTAAAACAATGCTATGACTGGATTGCATCCACTGTATACACCTCCGAACATACTTTTGCAATTCACTTATCTCTCTTATCCACTCTCTTGGAAACTTTATCTTTTTCTGACTGTTTTTTTTTTCTTGCGATAGCTCAAGGCATGAATTTTTAAGAGCCAAAAAGGCCTTACAGAAATATTCTGTAAAAATCCAATTTCTTTTTGTATTTAAACCAAGCAATGGAAAATGATTGTCAGTAAACAAACATGTTCGATAATTTAATAATTTAAACAAGTTCATTATAACTGTGCTAATACGAGATAGAATTCTTCTGAATGCAGTTTGAGAAAAAAATAGAGGGTTTATTTCTTTTTTAATTTCCTTCGTGCAAAAATAATCTATGAACCGCAGTGCTGCTATGCTGCTGAACTAATGTAGCATTTTAAATCATTTAACATGCCATAATTAAATCCTCCTTCCATTTCATGTTATTTGTCCAGCTGTACCATTAAACCTCAATATTTAATTTGAAATAATGAAAATTTTTCAATTTAAAAGTCAGTTTAAAAATTTAAATTAAAAAACAGTCTACTTTTCCCCTACGTTTTCCATTATCTCTTCTTCCATAGTGGATGGTTCTTGGCAGTGTTGGGATTGAAGTGTTGGTGAAGAATGTGTACGTGTGTACATGCATCCATATAAATAATAATAATACTTTAAAAAATGAGGGGACTAAAAAGAAATCAGAATAGAACAAAGTACTTTCCTGAAACCCTCCCAAATGAAAAACAATTAAGAAAAGAAAACAGTCTACTTTACAGGGTTAGAGGGTGGTTGGTAAGTGATTTTTTGTGTCTGGTGAAAGTTTGCAAGTAGCTGCAGCGAGCAACTTTTGGTCGTGAGGCAATTGCACAAATCTCCCGGTGGGTGGAAACCTTAGTCCAACTCAGACTGACAACACCCCTTCTCAAACAGATTGATAAGGTTCAAAATTAATCACCAGCTAATTTACAAATGGAGACAGGCTGCTAGCACATTGCAATCAGTCAGTCTGTGCCAATGAGAGTAACTTGCCTGCGCCATCAAATGAAGCACATATAACAGTTTGTAGAGACAATTTACTACAATTTCCACTAAATATGAGACTGAAAGGCATTTCTTATTCTAAGCCCATTATGTCTTTGATAGTTGTTGCTAGGAGTGTTTATTATTTGGAATGAGAGGGGGAAATGTTAACAGAACAAGTGCGTAATTGGCTCAGCTGGACAGCTCAAAGCTGTGAGTGCAGTGCCAAAACTTTGGCTCTGTCCTCTCACTCTTTACTTTCTGTGGTATTTTATTTAAACTGAGCAGAACTCAGCTGACGTATCACAGCAAAACGTGTAATAGACACCGTGTCCATTTCAGTGTTGCCAACTCCTCAGTAAGGAAAATCACTATTGGTTGTCCTAAAAGTCGTTAGAAGTCGCTAAATGATATCATCGCCTAATTTGCATAATTGGTCATACTTGTGTAATTGTAACCTACGTTGTAGGAGAGAGAAATAACATTGTGGAAGAGACATAAAGTGTAAAAAAACACCCTAAATGCATTTAGAATATGTTTAGAACTACAAATTCCTGGCTGCCCCTGATTGGATCCGGGGCAGGCGTGGGGGTTTGGGGTTCGGGGGTGCTTCGCCTCGTGCTGGGGCTCTGGCTGGGCCTTGGGGGCTTCGGTCCTCGTCGGTGTGTCGCCGAGGTTGTGGGCGGGTGGGTGCACGGGGCCTAACTGGGGGACTCTTGAACTGGCAGGGATGTTGTTCCATCCTTGCAGGAGTCCACTCTGCAGGTGGGGGAGAGACATAGGAGAGGTGGAGAATAAACTTAACTTAACTGGGTGTCTGTTGTTTTGTGTAGTCTGGGAGATGATTGAATGTTGGGGTGGGTACACTTTCCTCTGCGGTGGGGTCGGGTGGGTTGACCCGGGTCCTGTGGGGCCTGGCAGTGCTGTGCTGCCGTAGGCCCCAGTCTGGATGGGCCTGGGCTCCCTTGCCTTGGTGGGTACCAGAGGACGGGGGTGCCTACTGGGGTCAGCGGGGGAGCTGGCCCTAGGATCCTCAGCCCTTCCCATGAGGGTGGCATGGATGCCCCTCCAGTGGTCCTCCTTGGGCTCTCGCACTCTGGGGCCTCTGGATGTCTGGGGCCTGGATCTCCTCCATGCCTGCTTCATGCCCTGGGGGACAGGGCTATGGCTCTCTACATCCTCTTGCAGACCATTACATGTGGAAACCATTTGAATACAAGCGCGCTGATCCACACAGGTGTGCACACGGGTGTTCACTGTTTGTAGACTTAAATTACACCCTTCTTGGCTGCTACTTCAAAGCACATTGTGCGCTGTCTGTCCTGCGTGCTGCACAACAACACTGAATATTTAGTATTTACTGCTGTTTACACTTAGCTAGATTAATGCGATGGTGTTGTGTTTAGTATGTTGCTTTGGGGTTTTTTTTTGCTTGTTTTCTATTCTTTCTCTCTCAACAGGTGATCCAGGAGATTTTTTTTTTCCCTTTCTCACTGTCCGTCTCCCCTTCTGTTTTTCTTTTCCTTCCTCTTTCTTTCTCCCTTTCCTATCCCTCACTCATGTCTGTCCCGTCTGTAACAACTGAAAATAAAATAAAATAAATAATAAAAACAAAGGTCGATCAAATGGACCAATACGGCAATGCCACGAGGATCCATTTGGCAAAATAAATCCATTGGGTATCCTTGTTGGTCTTCAGACAACAATTCTGACGGCTAAAGAACCAAATGGGACAGGCAAAAAAAGAAAAGAAGAAGAACTTGTGGGGATGAACAAAAAGTATTTGACCAGCATAATATAATCTGCAGTATGATCATTGCTTTAACCATGTAACAGATAGCTTTAAGATGGCCTTAAGATGTTATGCATACAGTTATTATGTTGACCTTGTATTTCAGGTGCAGTTATGACTATTTTATACACAATGCATATCTGTGCTTATTAAAGAGTTGGAGCTCGGTCAATTAATTGGGGGTTGGAAGCTTTGTTCGGCGCGATGTCCGGACAATCTATTGTGCAAGTGACTTGGAGCCATAGAAGGAATTGCAATACATGCTTACAAAACACTTATATATCAGATCATTTTATATTAAGGTTTTAGTAGAGGTTCTTGGTTAAAACATTTATTTAGTAGAAGACATACACATAGTCTCAGTGAGCTTCTGGTCTAGTGAAAGGTCAGAAGTGCAACAGGAGAAAGAGCATTTGAGGACGAGACACAGACAGTTAGTAGGTGAAGAGGTGACACAAAGAGCATGTGAGGTCAACACATACACACACATTAGTTAGATTTATTTAGAGGAGAGATTAGTTATGTCTCGACAAGAAAGAGGAACAATTCACTTTAAGACAAGAACGGAAAGTACCAGCCATGAAAATAGAAGATGATCTTCTGGGTTAAAAGTCATTGTGGTGTTGATCTGATCTATGTATAAAATGTACCTGTGACGCATGAAGGGGCGTCAGTAAACAAACCCTGATGTTATAAAATAATTGTTTGTGCTTTAGTAAGTCGAAGATCAATTGCTGTTTCCAGTGATCTTCCCACGTGTGAATTAAAATCTTCGTTTGACTTCACCCGGCCGGACCAGTGTGGTTATTTTCGATCACCTCTTGTACCCTTTCTCAATTTTTGAACCTTAACAAACTACAAATTCCTTTAGCAATTATTGTTTTTTTTTAATGTCACAATTCCAACCCTCCTCCTTTATCTAGGCTTGGTACTGGCAAAAGTGACCCAAAACAGGCACTCTGGACGATCCGCTGCCTGTGAACACTTTGGCATGGACGAGGTGCCCACAGCAGCACCTGCTGCTTGTTGAGCATAAGAGCTTTATGTGCTTTCACGTCAAAAAGTGGTCATAAGTCTTCCTAATAACACCAGCAAAAGTCATCAGATTTGTCGCTTTTTAGGGAAAAAGTCGCTAAGGGGGTCTGAAAACTTGCTAACTATAGCGACAAAGTCGCTAAGTTGTCAACACTGGTCCATTTCACGCTTTGCCTCTCCAAAACGTGAAATGTGCACACATGGACAAGCTGCATTACCAGCAGATGGAGATAATGGATTTAAACCTACGAAGTAGTGTGCAAAAAATGTATTAAGTACATTCCAGGGTCCCTAATTGTCGGAAACGATTAAGCTAGGTGGCATGTAAATGTGTTAATAAGGTCTGTTTAAACGATTTTGGGCAGTGTTGGGAAGGTTACTTTTAAAATGTATTCCATTACAGAATACATGCCCCAAAATGTATTCTGTAACGTGTTCCGTTACATTACTCAATGACAGTAACGTATTCTGAATACTTTGGATTACTTAATATATTATCATGCTTTTTACAACAACGTGAATGTACTATTGCTGTGTGATTTATTACTATTACTGAAGGTCCGCGACTCCGAACTGTAGTAAAGGGACCTCTGGCTAATACGGCGGGGTCCCTGTCGGCTCGTAGCCGAAAAATAGCTTTACTTTGTTGTGTGGGTCAACTTTTCTTGCGAGAGACAGAGAGAGGCGTTGAAAGGCTGCTCCAACGGAACTTACTGTTTTCGGAGGAAAACACGAGTCTTAATAGCTTACTTACAACTGGGCTCGTCAGGCACTCTTCTTGGCTGCAGTGGTTATTATTATATTTACATGCTTCCAGCTCTCGTTTCTGCTCGATGACAACTCGTACCTTTCCACTCCCCTTTTTCTCCCTCCTCGCTCACAGACACATAACGTGTATGGCAGTCTGTGGTGTTTCGACAGCAGAACGGAGACGGCTTGGTTTGTAATGGAACGTATATATTCAGCAGTAGTTCGCCATTTTACATCTCACCATACACTTCACTTCTTCTCTCCTTCCATCATCCTTAGTCACAGAGCCCCCTACTGGTAACTGAGTATATGTTCATATTCAGTCCCCCTTGTAAGCAACCCTTCACCATCTTAGCAGTGTATGTAAACACAACATCTCTCCTCATTCTCACAGAATTCTACTACCTCAGTATTACTTACTTAGCATGGCAACATTACTATTTGCACAGAACATTATCAGTAGTAAACTTTGCAACCAGACAGCATTTTCAATACCTATTTCACTTATAACATTACTGGGTGTTTGAACTATACCCGTGATCTTAACATACAATCTTGTTATGGTGCCTAAATCGTCCTTTATAATGAATACTTGTACCGTTAAGGTTACTGTAGTAACTTAACAACCTTAAGTCACAAAACTCACAAATAAATCACAGTAAATCAATCCTCTATTATACTTGGACCTCAGAACTAGCAGTATGGAACTTAACATTAGCACCCAACAGCTCAAGCGTGTTTTTTTCACTTTTTTTTCTTTTCATTTTTTTTTTTTTAAACTCATTTCATAACATAATCCTTGGTCCAAGCTGGTAACTGTCTCGGTCTGTTAGGAACAGAAGGTCTTTTAGGAGTTTCTCTTGTGTTATTTTCAACCTCGTCACCAGCCTGCAACGGCTCAGCATTCTCTGCGCGGCAGAGTGAGAGACGGGCTGCATTCCACCTCTTTCCATCACTCAAGATGAAGGTGCTCAGTCCAGTCTGTTGCTGCACTGACAGTGGATCAGTGAACTGTCTCTCTCCCTTCCCCACTCGGAAAGGTTTACGTATCCGCACCCTGTCACCAACCACAAGCTGGGGAGGTTTTGCCCCCCTCTTTGCATCAGTGTAGCGTTTACTCTTACGTTGCTGGTGAGAGACTCTGGCCCTGCATTGGTCATACTGTCCTGTGTCTTTGGGAAACGGCAGGACATTTAGCTTTGTTCTCATGGGTCTCCCTCTGAGAAGCTGGAACGGAGCTGCTCCAGTCGTTGCATGAGCTGTAGCACGGTAATTCTGTAGCATCTCTGTCACGGCGGGCTTCCACAGCTTCTGGGACACCTGTGCAGCCTGAACACAGTCCTTCAGCACTCTGTTGAATCTTTCAACACACCCGTTCGCTTGAGGGTGATACACACTTGTTCTGATGTGCTTGATGCCCCTTTCCTTCAGGAAATCAGCAAAGGCAGATGAAGTGAATTGTGGTCCATTATCTGTGGTAAGCTCACAAGGGTTTCCCTCCCGTGCAAAAACTGAAGACAAGAACCTAATCACAGTGTCTGTAGTAGCTGATGAAGTAAAGGCTACTTCTGGCCATTTGCTGAAGTAATCGACCAGTGTGATGGCAAACCTGCAGTCCTGCGACCCGCGGTCAAAAGGTCCAACAATGTCAACGGCCACATGCTGAAAGGGACCATCTGGAAACTGAACCGGCTGTAAGGGAGTAGGAGCAGTTTTGGCCGTTTTGTCACACAATTGACAGACTGAGCACGATGACAGAATCGCATGGACTTGAGTATCCATGCATGGCCACCAGTAAAGCTCTCTGAGCTGCTGCTTTGTGCGAACTATGCCCTGGTGACCTTCGTGTGCGAGGCATATCACCTTTTCCCGCAGGGACCTTGGGACCACCAGACGTGTCCCCCGGAAAACCAACGGTGATTCCACAGCAAGTTCATGTCGCACCAGGAAATACGGCTGTATCTCAGGTGGGAGAGACCTTTTCACCTTAGGCCAACCTGAGCGGATAACCTGTTGCAGCAGAGAAAGGTCAGGGCAGTCCTCACATTCAGCTTTAAAATCCGTCAACGGTGTCGCTGTCAAGAGAGGAGAAACTTCAGCTATCTCCAAGAGAAGGTCTTTTTCAGCATCAATGTCAGTGCTGGAGTACATCAGGGGAACCCGTGAGAGGCAGTCTGCGATGACATTCTGAACACCAGGACGGTACTGCACATCATACTGAAAACACATCAGCCTTGCAGACCATCGTGCGATTCTCATGCCCGCTCTGTTCATACCTTTGGTGCTGAGAAGGGTAGTAAGAGCTTGGTGGTCAGTACGAAGTGGGAATCTGCGGCCCCATACATATGTACGCCATCTTTCCACCGCCCAGACACAGGCTAACGCCTCCTTTTCTGTGGTGGAGTACTTTCTTTCAGCAGGAGACAGTGTTCGGGAGGCGAACGCCACAACCCGCTCCACTTGATCTGGGTGTAACTGTGTCAACACAGCGCCTAGCCCATAGTCTGATGCGTCTGTGGTGATAAAAGCAGGTAAGTCAGGGTCATAGACGGCAAGTGCGGGACTTTCCAGAAGGAGTTTTTTCAGGTCACTGAAGCTCTCACGCGCTGCCTCGTTCCACTGGAGTTCAACTTTGATGTCTGTTTTCAGCAACTGTCGCAGTGGTTCCACCAGTGTAGCATAATCTGGAATAAATTTACTGAACCAGGATGACAAACCCAGGAACGAGCGCAATGCAGCCATATCCTTTGGAGCAGGAGCCTCGGCAATAGCAGTAAGGTGATGTTGGCTTGGACGTAGGCCTTCCTTTGAGATTACATGGCCCAGGAATGTGATGTGTGACTGGCAAAAGGAACTTTTCCCAGCATTAATCTGCAGGCCGACATCTCTGAGACGTTGGAGAACAGCTTGCAGGCGTGTATCATGCACCTCCTTTGATGTTCCGTAGACGATGATGTCATCCAAGTAGTTGCGAACACCAGGCAGATCTTTCAGGACCGTTTGCATCATTTTCTGGAACGCCGAAGGTGCTGATGCTAGGCCAAATGGGACACGTGTGAACTGGAACAGTCCCTCATGAGTGATGAAAGCAGTCAGCTTGCGGCTCTCCGGATGCAAAGGTAATTGGTGGTATGCTGAGCTGAGGTCAATCTGGCTGTAGTGAGTGGCACCTGCCAAGTCAGAAAACAGATCCTCCATATGAGGAAGAGGATGGCAGTCAGCAATAATGCTCTTATTGGGTTCACGAAGGTCAACACACAGTCTCAACTCCTTTTTTCGCTTTCTGGCCACGACCAAAGGACTCACCCACTCAGCTGCATCGATCCTTTCAATTATGCCAGCTTTGAGTAAGCGAGAGAGTTCTGCTGACACCTCTGTACGTACACTTAATGGCAGGCGTCTCAGCTTTTGGCGTACAGGCCGCACATTGTTGTTTACCTGTACTTTATGGATGAACCCTTTAACACATCCAAGTTGAGCTGGTGGAATAGGATCAACATTGTACACAGCAGACTTCTGGTTAGACGAATCCGGCTCATCTGCAGTTTCATCCTGAATACGGTCCACTTTGCCTCCGACGATGCAGACGTTCAGTGCTCTAATGAGGTCGAGGCCTAATAGCGGGGAACCAGCTTTGACAATGTAGAAGGAAGCAGGAACTTTTTCATTCTGTGCATGCAGTGCAACTGATGCAGGCAGACAACCCATCACAGCCAACTCATCTTTAGCATAAGTAACTAGTTTGACTTTAGGTCGCACCAGTGAACAGTCTGCAAAATACTGTCTGTAGATAGTTTCTGGCAGAATAGACACAGAAGCTCCAGTGTCTACTATCAGCTCTACTGTCTTAGAGCCACCTTGTACAGTTTCAATGTCGACAGTGCAGGTAAGCTTATCTTGAATAGCTGCCATCATTTTAGCATCTTTGATTGATTGATTGATTGATTGAATCTTTATTTTGAACATGTTGAAAAAGTATAAAAAAAAATAGAATTAAAAGAGACAAATGAACAAAGCAAACAAAAGGAAAACGAGCAACCACAACTCCAAATAACGTCCATGTTCAAAAAGGAGCAGGAAGAAGCATAAGCTTATTTAATCCCACCCCTTTTCCACTATCTAGTATCAATAGACTACAGAAATACCTCCTTGCAATTACATTATATGTTATGTGTAATTTTTTTTTTTTTTTTTTTTTTTTTTTTTAAATATATACACATATATGTTTCTATCTATCCATACATACGTATATACACACATACGCACATATACACATTTTCAATAACTCCATTAACACCTCAAGGATACACAGCCTACAATTATATATATATATCCATACCAACAAACCCGTGCATGCGCACACACATGAAAATATTAGACAAGAACACCCTATCAAATCTCTACCTTTTCCCTGTACCCTGTAAAAACCATATCCTTAAACCGCTTTTTAAACTGCGCCATGCTTGGACATTGCTTCATATCTTTACTTAGTCTGTTCCACAGCTTCACTCCACACACAGAGATGCAAAAACTTTTTAATGTTGTACGGATACGAGGATGTTTTAAATTTAATTCCCCCCTCAAATTGTATTCCCGTTCCCTTTTAGAAAACATTTTTAGAATATTGTCAGGAAGCAGGTTATTTATTGCTTTATATATAATTTGTGCTGTGAGAAAATGAACCAGATCTGTGAATTTTAGAATTTTTGATTTTAAGAATAGTGGATTTGTATGATCTCTGTAACCAGTTTTATGGATTATCCTTATGGCCCTTTTTTGTAATATAAAGATTGATGATAGCGAACATTTGTAAGTATTGCCCCAAACCTCTGCACAGTAATTCAAATACGGTGCAATCAGGGAACAATAGAGAATGTGGAGTGATTTGTGGTCCAGAATGTGTTTTACTTTACTCAAGATTGAGACACTTCTTGAAATTTTGTTATGTATATGATTTATATGAGACTTCCAGTTTAATTTATCATCTATAATCACACCAAGAAACTTATGTTCAAGTACTCTTTCAATTTCCACACCATCTACATGAATCTGCACTTGTGCATTTCTAAGGGAATTCCCAAATAAGATAATTTTAGTTTTACTTAGATTTAGCGATAGTTTGTTCCTGTTAAACCATTTTTTAATTTTGCACATTTCTGAAGTAATTGTATCCAGCAGCTCCTTTAGATTCCCCCCAGAACAAAAAATATTTGTGTCATCTGCAAATAATACTAATTTTAATATATCAGATGCCTTACAAATATCATTTATATAAATAATAAATAATTTTGGACCCAGTACAGAGCCTTGTGGAACACCACAAGCAATGTCCAAGCATGATGAGGAATGGACACCCAGCTTCACAAATTGTTTCCGGTCACTTAAATAATTTTTCACCCATTGCAGTACAACCCCCCTAATCCCATACCGTTCCAGTTTATTAATTAATATGTCATGATTGATTGTGTCGAATGCTTTCTTGAGATCCAGAAATACTCCAGCTGCATACTGTTTCTGATCTATAGCATTCGTAATCTCCTCAATTGATTCGATTAATGCCAGAGATGTTGATCTTTTTGATCTGAATCCATATTGACTGTCAGAGAGTAATTTATATTTATCTAAGAATTTGTCTAATCGTTTATTAAACAGGTTTTCTAGGATTTTGGAGAATTGTGGTAGTAAAGAAACAGGCCTGTAATTTGTGAAGTGGCGTCTATCCCCGGTTTTATACAGCGGCACAACTTTAGCTATTTTCATTTTGTTTGGCACTTTTCCCGTCTGAAATGATAAGTTGCAAATATATGTTAGAGGTCCTACAATTCCTTCAATGACCTTCTTGACGATTTTCATGTCAATATCATTACAATCAGTAGATGTTTTATATTTACACATGTGTACAATGTCAATTATTTCTTTTTCCTCCACTGATGTGAGGAACATTGAGTTAGGGTTCCTATCAATCAGGTTTTCACTACAGTCTACTGATGGCAGTGACTCAGGAATTTGTTCTGCCAGTTTTGGTCCAATATTTACAAAATAATGATTAAAGCTGTTGACCTTATCAGCAGTGTTTTCCATAATATTGCCATTATCGATAAAGTATTGTGGATAACTTTGTTGTCCAGAATTATTTTTAATGATACCGTTTAAAACATCCCATATTCCTTTCATATTATGTTTATTGTTGTTCAATATTTTACTATAATACTCCTTTCTACATACACGTATAATATTGGTCAACTTATTTTTGTATTTTTTATATTTATTTTCAGCATCTTTTGTTCTTTGTTTTAGGTATTCCCTATAGAGTGTATTTTTCTTTTTACATGCATTTTGTAAACCCTTAGTGAGCCATGGTCTATCTGAATATTTGTGCTTTCTGTTGTATTTTATTGTTGGACAGTTTTTATCGTACAACTCCATGAATATTCTTAAAAATATGCCATATGCAATATCAATATCAGCTTCTTTGTACACATTGTCCCAGTCCTGATTTAATAGATCGTTCTTAAATGCAGTCATCGTTTCTTCCGTCCTTACACGTCTGTATCTCAGTTGTTCTTCATGCTGATTTTTCTTATAATTAGTGTCATAAACTGCAAAAACTGGTAGGTGATCACTGATGTCATTAATTAATAATCCACTCACAATGTTGTTTTCCATATTGTTAGTGAAAATATTGTCAAGTAAGGTGGCACAGTTTAGGTTTTTATCCACATACACAGCTACTCCCCCTCCACTCTTGTTCCTTCTATTTACAAAATTCACTTCATATCCCTCCAGTCCAAAGTCCATTCCTTTCTCCGCATTGATCCATGTTTCAGAAATGGCAATAATTCCAAATGGATTTGTCAACTCATTTAGATATTCCTTTATATTGTTGAAGTTGGCATACAGACTTCTGCTATTAAAATGGATTATTGATAATTTATTTTCCGTGTTGATGGTGTGCTTAAACTGTTCATCAGTGAAGTAGCAGCAGTTACAGCTGATGTTGTAGTAGAAATTATTTTCCGGGTCTATATCCTTTTCTAAGTCTAGAACATTATGGTCTGTGTATTGAAATGTTCTCAGTTCCAGATTATCATAAAGAGAATTCCAATGAGTTATGTTGATATTGTTGCCGGATGCAGATGAAGTTCTTTTGGACTGTGCCATGTGTTGTGTTGTGTGTCACGTCACATGTGTATTCATACCTCCAGAGTAAGTTGACCTCAGTATTTGTCCAGCTCTTCCATATTTCTGATGACCAACACTTTGGCTTGTTCCGGTGTTCCATTGAGTTTAATGAATACTTTGCAGTTGGTGGTCCATGTATTTTGAATTTTTCCCTGTTTCTTCAAGTAACGTGCTTTCCTGGCAATGTCCGCATTTCTTTTTTATCAGATGTTCGTTCATGAAGACATCGGATCCTTTCAGTTTCCTTCCTTGTTTTAACAGTGCTGTTTTCTGTTTTCTGTTTGCAAATCTCACAATGATGGCTGGTTTGTCACTGTCATTTTTTCGGGGTAGAGGGTGGCAAGCCTCAATGTTGTTATAATCCACTTCCACACCTTTGGACCGTAGAAAGGTAACCACTTGATGCTCCGTGGAGTTGACATCTTCCTCTCCTGGCCCTCCTACATTGTCAGTGGCGACCGCCCGGGCGTATGACCGGGGTTTGATGCGAAGCCCCGTGATGATAACATCGTTCATCCGGGTGTACTGCTCCAAATCCGCCACTCTGTTCTCCAGGTACGCCAGCCGCCGATCCTTCTCGGCGTTCTGGATGCGGAGAGCCTTAACTTCCTCGACCAGGTCCAGGATGGCTTTCTGCTGCAGTTTGACAGTAGAAATCTCCTCTGTCATAAACTCCAGCGACTTCTTAATATCGTCTCCTTCCTCGGCTGACAGAACTTTTTTCGGGCCCATGCTGAGAGACGCTCTTGTAGCTTTGCCGTGACGACCGGCTAGCTAGTTGATGCTAGCGTCCTTCCTCTCACTCACCGCTGAATGCCAATCTACCCTGATCTTCTTGTTAACACTGAGATCTTGCACGCACAGTACTGCCAATTCTGGAACCACTACTTCTCTCACTTCACT
Organism: Maylandia zebra; assembly: GCF_041146795.1. NCBI lineage: Eukaryota > Metazoa > Chordata > Actinopteri > Cichliformes > Cichlidae > Maylandia > Maylandia zebra. Next base: position 14,333,256 of record NC_135180.1, read on the forward strand.
GACTGACGACTTACATACCTTGGCAAAATGTCCCTTTTTCCCGCAGTTATTGCATTTTGAAGAAGCAGCCGGGCAGTTTTTATCATTAGCTAAGTGCTTGTGAGAACCACACCTGAAGCACTTCCGCTGCTGCTGCTTTGAACCTCCCAGTTTGCGTTGGTCTGGAGTGCAGCCTTTAGCGGGGCGAGGTCCTCTCCTCTGGTGAGAGTGGGAATTTGCCGCGTCGACTGTCTGAACAGGCGCGGTCGGACACGAGCCGGGTGTGGAGAGTAGAGTAGCGTTTTTGACTGCTGCTTCTACCTGGCTCGCAATAGTTAGAGCCTTATCCAGTGTGAGTTCATCCTCCAGTAACAGTTTGTCTTTCACAGCGCTGAGATGAGCATTGGAGATCAACTGATCTCTTATCATTTCACTTTCCATTTGTCCAAAGTTACAAGATGAAGCTAATGCTCTCAGAGCCACCACATACTGAGAAACAGTCTCATCCGCTCGTTGCATACGCTGTCTGAATGTATGACGGCACGCCACGACATTCACTTTCGGCACAAAGTGCTTCTCCAGTGTGCTCATGGCGTCAGCATATGTATCACCTTGCTCCGGTAACGTGTAGAATAACCGCTGTCCCTCCGGGCCCAAGCAGTGTAGCAAAACAGCGCGTTTCCTAGCATCCGGCCATGCGTCTCCCGTGGCATTGATTACTAGCATGTAATTGTCGAATATTTTCCGCCATGTAGTAAATGGAATCGGCGGCTCACCCACATGTGGAAGAAAAGATGGTGGACTCGGAACTGATGCACTCATCCTCGTCGCCAATTTGTGGTGTTTCGACAGCAGAACGGAGACGGCTTGGTTTGTAATGGAACGTATATATTCAGCAGTAGTTCGCCATTTTACATCTCACCATACACTTCACTTCTTCTCTCCTTCCATCATCCTTAGTCACAGAGCCCCCTACTGGTAACTGAGTATATGTTCATATTCAGTCCCCCTTGTAAGCAACCCTTCACCATCTTAGCAGTGTATGTAAACACAACACAGTCCATTCTCCCTGCAACACGGACTACACTGCCCATGAGATTACATTCTTTAGAGCTATGCTTGTAGCATTCTGCCTGTTAGCTTAGCACAACAACAACAACGAAAAAGGCGCTCTCTCACCCAGGAAACACACAGTCGCAGAGAGAGAGAGAGCGTCGCCCTGTAACCATGGCAACCGTAACGCTGCCGCCTGGAACAACAGAACGTAGCTGTCAAACAAAACCCAAACAGTCCTGACCCGCGACAATATGAAACAGGAAAGTACCACAGTGTAATCCATTTATTTCAACAAAGTAACTGTATTCTGAATACCACCTTTTTAAACGGTAACTGTAACGGAATACAGTTACTCATATTTTGTATTTTAAATACGTAACGGCGGTACATGTATTCCGTTACTCCCCAACACTGATTTTGGGTGATTAATTTCTCCTAAATTTACTACATGAGTGTACACAGAAAACATACTGATACCCTTATATCACATTGCTGCCCATGAGACAACAAACCAATTTCTGGTGAGGAGAGGTCAAATTTGTTGATTGATATATCAACAGGGGCCCGAGCTGTCAAACAGAAGTGTAAAATATTTTATTCTCAAAAAAAGAAAAAAAAATCATGCTATTGAGGGTTTAAGGGCACATTAGAGAGAAGGACAAAGTGAATCCTGTCGTGAACTTCCTCAAGAGGTGCTATAAAAATAGCATTAATTTCGGAATGTTACAGCTTGTTAGGACTATTTAAATCAATATATGCAATATTCTCAGTCACACACTTTCCTCTTCAGACACTTGCAATCAAAAACAACAATACAAACATTGTAACGTGCCAAGAATAAATATCCAGTTCACTTAGTTCAATTTGACCTGCTGTGGCACGTCAGTATTTAATGTCAAAAGAATCTGGAAAGAGTTAAAAGTAGCCAGTTAGTTGTGAGTATGAAATATAGAGTAATGATTAAAGGGGACTCATGGATCAGAACATCAAAATGTTAAAGAGCATAACTGCTAGCGTAATACCATCTCTTTTGCTAAAATGTTGGAGAAATCTGAGGATAGCCAAGGCATCAGAACACGCTCAAAAGATGTCACAATCTGGCTGAGAGCAGACTGTGTGGAGTGAGGAGGTGGACCCAAGAGCAGACACACGAAGAGGCAAAACAAAACTTGAGCGTGACAAAAACGAGCCAAGGCAAGTGCAAAACTAAACAATAATCTAAACTGGGTGAACTAAGATTAAAACATGAAAAAAATTTGAACATGAAAAACATGAAAATATGACGTGAACATAGCAGACGACCAGATGAGGAATGAATGAAAACACACAGACTAAATACACACAGGAAAGTGGAAACACACAGGGAAACAGCTGACACAAATGAACATAATGATGTCACAAGGGAAGGGTAAAGCTAAATACACTGAAACACAAGACCTTTTCAAATTAAAGAGGTCAATTTCCAATTTAAAACAGGAAACATAATGAGACGCAGGCATGACAACACGAACTTGATAACATAAGACACGAAGACATGAAACACAAGAGGGGCGAGAGAGACTTAAACACAGGGGTTGAAGACACAAGGGGAATCTCATAAACACTAAACTATAACGGCAACCTAGGCAAAATAGAAATGAACTTAGACAACCTAGAGAACTTAAACATAAGCCATATCAAAATATATTAAAACTCAAAACGCTGGGTCAAAAGACCCAGGGTCGTGAAAAAAAACACCTCCCTGGTCGGTCCAACTTCCCAGTAATTCATCTCTGAGGCCATTTTATAAATCTATTCATAGAAAGTGTTTAAAGTTTGGTTAGTTTTCTGATCATTCATTCCATCTTTTAAAAATCAAAATATACACTTTTTTGTGCATTTCAGAACCAGGATATTCAACTAAAGTTATATATACAGAAAAAAATGTAAGCAGAATATCCACAGATTTTGTGCTTAATATTCAACTCGGAGCAATGCATGTTAGTAGAACTCCCTGATTAGTTTTGTGCCAATTAAATTATCAACTACTTTACAAATAACTACAGAATAACTACACATAGCATATTCCAAAGGTAGCAATACAGCACGTCGGCCCATTTAACAGTTATAGAAATACATGGAGAGCAGAATTGTTAGGCAAGTTGTATTTTTGAGGAATAATTGTATTATTGAACAACAACCATGTTCTCAATGAACCCAAAAAACTCATTAATATCAAAGCTGAATGTTTTTGGAAGTAGTTTTTAGTTTGTTTTTAGTTTTAGCTATTTTAGGGGGATATCTGTGTGTGCAGGTGACTATTACTGTGCATAATTATTAGGCAACTTAACAAAAAACAAATATATACCCATTTCAATTATTTATTTTCACCAGTGACACCAATATAACATCTCCACATTCACAAATATACATTTCTGACATTCAAAAACAAAACAAAAACAAATCAGCGACCAATATAGCCACCTTTCTTTGCAAGGACACTCAAAAGCCTGCCATCCATGGATTCTGTCAGTGTTTTGATCTGTTCACCATCAACATTGCGTGCAGCAGCAACCACAGCCTCCCAGACACTGTTCAGAGAGGTGTACTGTTTTCCCTCCTTGTAAATCTCACATTTGATGATGGACCACAGGTTCTCAATGGGGTTCAGATCAGGTGAACAAGGAGGCCATGTCATTAGTTTTTCTTCTTTTTTACCCTTTCTTGCCAGCCACGCTGTGGAGTACTTGGACGCGTGTGATGGAGCATTGTCCTGCATGAAAATCATGGGCCCATCCATCTGGCCCATCAAGACTCAGTCTCATTTCATCAGTCCATAAAACCTTAGAAAAATCAGTCTTGAGATATTTCTTGGCCCAGTCTTGACGTTTCAGCTTATGTGTCTTGTTCAGTGGTGGTCGTGTTTCAGCCTTTCTTACCTTGGCCATGTCTCTGAGTATTGCACACCTTGTGCTTTTGGGCACTCCAGTGATGTTGCAGCTCTGAAATATGGCCAAACTGGTGGCAAGTGGCATCTTGGCAACTGCACGCTTGACTTTTCTCAGTTCATGGGCAGTTATTTTGCGCCTTGGTTTTTCCACACGCTTCTTGCGACCCTGTTGACTATTTTGAATGAAACGCTTGATTGTTCGATGATCACGCTTCAGAAGCTTTGCAATTTTGAGACTGCTGCATCCCTCTGCAAGATATCTCACTATTTTTGACTTTTCTGAGCCTGTCAAGTCCTTCTTTTGACCCATTTTGCCAAAGGAAAGGAAGTTGCCTAATAATTATGCACACCTGATATAGGGTGTTGATGTCATTAGACCACGCCCCTTCTCATTACAGAGATGCACATCACCTAATATGCTTAATTGGTAGTAGGCTTTTGAGCTTATACAGCTTGGAGTAAGACAACATGCATGAAGAGGATGATGTGGACAAAATACTCATTTGCCTAATAATTCTGCACTCCCTGTATTCATTTTCAGCTTAGCTGTTAACTAGAAAATGTTACAGTTTTCTCTCAATTATTGGTCAAGGAATAGGTTTGGTTTTGCAGTACAATGCAACATACCAAGGCCATTTAAAAATATATATTCATTTAGCTTTGCCCATCTCCAGCTTCTTCAACAAAAATAGATGAAAAGCAGCAGGTGGTGACCAGGAAAAATGGACGGAAACAAATTTTGCCTTGTCACAACAAGCCTCAGTCACACAGCGTTGACAAAGATCCAATGACAAATCCATACTCATGACATTTTCTTAACACAAAGAGTCTGCCAGAAACGCTCTGCATTCACAGACAGAAACACACATGTACAAATTCCAGACGAAATTCTAAATAGATCCAAAAACTAAATAAAATCCCCACTTATTACTCTGTCTAAAAGCTGAGAGGCTACATAGTGACTGGTATACACACATAGAAGCACAGACATACTCTTATAACTCCACACACACTCATGATTGCACACACAAACACACACACACACACACACACACACACACACACACACAAAGTGGATGACAGATTGGCCTGGAGCCGTCATGGGAGAATGGGTTGTCATTTGAAGAGGTGAACGAGAGGACTAGAAGACAGGGATGGTGGGATAAAGAAAATTCTAACTTAAAGGTAGAAAGAAATAGCTAAGAAATATAATAGTAATCAAATAGGAAACAACATAGGATTATCCTAAACAATGTCAAAAGTAGAATATTGAAATATAAATAATATAAATAATAATTGCACACAGCTGGATAGTGTAGTGTTACCACTACTCCCCTGTGGAACTTGTTGGGGTTCAACTTCCTGGAACAAGAAGGCATAAGTGGACAAGGGATGAGAACGTCAGGCTGATGGAATGCAACCAGGCAAGTAATCCTAGCAGAAAGGGTTAAGGGGTTACAACATCTAGACTAACAGCAAAACAACTAGTAGCTCAGTGTTTCAACATCGAGAAGAAGCAACTGCTATCACAACTATAGATTGATGAGATACAATACAAATGCTATGACAAGGGGAAACCAGGATGTCAGGTCAGGGTTGAGATATCACCCCCACCCTCTGAGATCGGGTACCAAGAACCAATAACAACTGGTGCTGAGTGAGACAGTTGTTGACCTAAGAGATAGAATCATGGCTAAGCGAAATGGAAACCTGGACCCTACATGGCTGAAAACCAAGGCAATTTGAAGTACCCTCGGAAGGTGAATGCAGCATTATGGACAATTTCCACTGCGACTTTGACCTAAAAAACAACCAGCTGATCTACACCATGCCATCAGTCATCACTGAGATACTTGGATACAAAAGGAGCAGTTCCCTGGATGGATAAGGAGAATAGAGGCCAAGATCAAGGCAACATGGAGGGAAGTTAGTTAACTTTTAGAGCTACAGAAAAGTATGATGAAGAAAGGGTTGCCAAAAAGTACAACAAGTCATCCATACCTGACACATTAAAAAATGCTAAGCAAAGACTCAGAGCCTTGGCCAGCCGCTTGAAGAGGTATACCATAGAGATAGAAGCCACTGAATACTGTATTGTCAGTGGCCCCACCTAGAATGCAACCTAGAACAACAATGCACATTGGCTAAAGAACCTAAGTGCACTCCACCCAGAAGGGACCTGTCCCATCTAACTACCAGCCAATAACTGGCTCAGCACAACATGGAAGCTTCTATCAGGCATCATAGTGGTTTAGATAAGCAGGCACATTGCTCAGTAAATGAGCGGGGAACAGAATATTTATTTTTTTGTTCACATTAAGTCACATATGGCAAACAGAGTGAACTTCAGGCCTTCATTACAAGTAATAAAAATATTCATCTTCATAATTATAAAATCAAAAGTGCAAACAAAGTTTTGAATGTCCCGTTTCTCTTCATATTTTCTTCTTTCCTTTCCTAATCCAGTTAACACAACTGTTAACTGGATTGGGAAATACTTTAGCTAATTTTCAATCAGCTAAAGAGGAATTTGAGGCCAACCATTCAAGAAACAAATCACATCATGTGCAACTGGAAGCTTAATTCCAAGTAACATTAGAGTGAAACTTTTATACAACATAAAACAAAAATGGTCCTCTTTAAAACAAGTGCCCACTAACCCATTAACATATTTTTTTACATTCTTTTGTAACATTACATTTCTTTTTCCTCAGTGAGAGAAATGCCCATGTGATCTGGGTTTGAACGTGGTTAGTGCCATTTTCATGCACATATGAAGGTGTGCGTTGGTGAGCCTGGAACGGTGCTTGTTTTTTATATTGTTCATAACACAAAATGCTGCCTCACAGCACCCATTGTTTTACAGCTTACTGATAAAATGGTGTTCTGGGTTTATGTATTACGGGGAATTTCTTTGTGGCTCTGATTACTGGTCCGGACAGAACCAACACTTGGTCCGGATCCACAGAGGGGTAACAAAGATAGGAACGGTAGTCAGAACCGAGGGGACTGCACAACCAGAAGGCAATATTACAGACACTGAGAGGCTAGTGAAGAAGTCACTAGGAAAGCCGTAACCACCAAATACCTGCAGAAAGTAAGGCAAGTCCTGAGGACCCCAATGAATGGGAAGGAACAGCAAATATACTGTGCAGAACCCTCAAGCTTTTAGGTCCTCTGGCAGAGGACCTAGAAGCTGGAAGGACAGAAACCAAAATTGTATTCCAGTTCCTCACACACTAAGAAAATGTAATGTGTTACCAATGAATTTAAGCTGGAAATGTGCCCTAATGCATCATCTCAGCCATGGAGACAGTTTCAGGTAATTAAATAAGCTCGAACTGAACTGTGTGTTTAACACTTAATGTTGACTTAGGAAAAATAACACTGTGGGTCATCATGCCATCAATGCCAAAGTTAACAGAACTTTTATTAAGATGTGGCTCTAAATCTCCATTTAGGCTCTTCACATTGCATGAGGCTCTGTTTAACACATTATTTTTGCTTATTGCCGTTGGTCAAAGTTGTGCTGAAACTATTAATAAAGATAAAGCATAGTTTGGGGCTATGCAAGCTCTAATACAAAAAGGGGGGGGAAGCAATTTCTTTGAGAGAGCAGTGTGCATGCAGTCTTATTTGCAGTGTCAATAAGAGTTTTGTTACAAAAAAATAGTAATAATGGACCATTTCAAAGTATTTATTTCAGGTCATTGTGTCATGGGTAAGGTTAAAGTGAAAGTAATAAAGAAACCAAGCTTTATTTGAATCTAACTGAGAATAATGCATGCCTTTAAGATAAGATAACCTTTATTAGTCCCACACGTGGGAAATTTGTTACAGCATCTCTCACAAGCATGAAGTGTGCAGTATCATGGAATGTGCATCTCTTGAACTTGAAAGCGGTTACACATTGACAATTTTCACTGTCTTCTGTGGTAGTAAAAGTAACAATTATCAGAGATTGAATTGGTGTCATACCTCTAAGAGAGCGTTAAGTTGCTTTTCATCAGTGTGACTGATATGACATTTAGCCATGAAAGTGGATGCCAATTTTAAAGATTACAAATGGGAAACTTCAAACTGACATTAAGAGGCTCTGATGTGACACCAGCTATGGGAATTTATTTGTTTCATATCTGTTGGCTTGCTTGTGTGTATACAGCTGTTTCTCTCTTCTTCTTTTTTTTACATGTGCAGGTAGTGTGCACAGCATCTAATCTATTGCGTGTCTAGAGCTTAAATCTAGAATGACCTTTCATTTGTAAAAGCTGGGGCTCTTGTGGATTTTTTTTTACTTCAAATGATGGGTTGCACACAAAGCCTTGAGCAACTTGAGTCCCCAGTTAACTCCATTTACCCACACAGTGAGTAAATACTCTGAGATTTTATGCAGTTTTACTCACTTCTTGTATGTGTATCAATGAGTTTCTAAGGCATCTTGGAGAGTCAAAATGACAAATCTTGTTTTTCTATGCAAATGCTGTGCAAAAACCTACAACAAATACAGAAAGACAAAATATACAAATCCACAAAGACAAAGATAAAATAAATTGCAGTGTTAGATTAAAAGGGAAAGGGAGGACATCAAAGAGAAGATAAAAGAGATGGACCTATCTGACTGAGTGTATCTAATCCCTCTGTTTTGGTTATGTAGAATCATTGCTCATAGGTCAAATAAAATATCTTCTTTTCTGACTTGTTTTGTGCTCCTGTATACACCTTTAAACATCAACCCTATTTGAACCTAAATGGAGAGGGAAAATAGCACATAAAAGATGAAAAAGTCAACAGTTATATAATCTATGGATCATTTATAGCTTGGTAGTCATGGGTTAAAGTCAGTGGGAACAATTGGGAATAACGTTTTTGGTGCTATAGTTGCTTACGTCAGTATATAGCTAGCACTACAGTAGAGCAGCGAGTATAAAGGGAGTAACATTGTAACATGTCATTCAGGTCATTTCAAATGCAACATTTCTAACAGATCACCAAATATTAGTCAACACACAAACTGCTTCGGTGCAATTTGTCACACAATGTGCCTGCTAGCTAAAAGCACAGTGGCTGTTATTTCCCAGGAATAGAAAAGACTAAGATAACTTCAAAGATGTAAGAAAGACAAACCAGAAGAAAAAAGATTATTTTTAAAACTTTAAGTATGTAAAGTTTAAATATGTTAAATGTATTCATTTTAGAGTTTTTTGAACAGGTATTGAAGATATGTGATGTAGTGCTAAAGTATATTTTTCTGTGTACAGTACTTATTTTTGTACTGGAGAAAGTGTGCATTAAAATACCAGGCAGTTTGTTTACAGTACTGTGGTAAAGTTGGACAGGTGTCGAGCAGGCTGCGGTGTTCCACAGCATTCCATCATTTCGCTAGTTTTATATTGCTTTATATTGCTATAGCTGGAAATAAGCTATGATAGCTTATACGACATCTTATTTCTTATTGAATTCAGTTGTGGAAATCCACAAAAGAACACAGGTCAACTGATCACAGCCTGCACACAGAAAATCCACTGAAGCACACCATAGAAATTATGTGACTTATTTCTACATGATTTTGTTATACTGGTATAATGGTTTTCTATTTAGGCAAAGAGTAACATTTGTGTTCTAAATGACATAATGTATGTTCAAGCTCTACATTCATTAGAGTTAAAATTTAAGTTGAAAGAAAGATATAAATATTCCCATAATATTCCATAACTTGCCACTCAGTTGACCCAAACAACTAAAAACAAATAAGCCTAAAATCTCTCTAGGGAAGAAGTATAAAAGTGTCAGTGTTCATTTCTAGCATAAATAATCAAAAGTGTGGGCACTGGTGGTCAAACCCAAGGGTCAGCCGAGGAATTATTTGATCAAGAAGACCTATTTCTACGGCTGACAAGCCTGAAGCTGCTCAACCAGCTGAAGCCTTGATGCAGCACATAGTTGTATTGATGCGGTATCACTGCAGAGATAATGCTGGGAACAAGTGTGCAGGGAGGTGAAGGGAAGAGCAAAAGATCCAGTGACTGTAAGGTTAAAAAATGTGACATGGCTGCTGAGAAGGAAAGATTGTCTGAGTAATAATTGGAGTGAGGGGAAAAAGGAAAGGCAGAGACTGACGATGGGCAGACAAGATCAAACTGGAATACAAAACATATAGGGCAAAAGACAGCAGTGTATCTAAATAAGTGTTCCTTCCGGCCAGTAGTTTGTTGAAATCATTGTTAACTCCTTAGCCTTGGCTGTCTTTGTGTCCCATTTTATCTTCTGCCACTCATCCCCTCTTCCTCTCCTTTCTTGTCAGGCTCACTTGTTTCCTTTTGCCCTCATTTTTCCCCAGCATGCCGTCCTCTCATCTTCTCTCATTTTTGAAGGTTTCAGGATGACATTGGTGCAGTTTATTCATTGGTGGCATCCTTCAGTGAACTCTATATATGACCTGACAGTCATTTGAATACACACGAGCCCATGTGATTCAGATGCACATTAACATACAAGGGCAGACAGACACACACACGCGCACACAGCCAGAAGGAATGAATAAAATGAATGGCAAGTGACATACAGGGTTAGGAGAGGGGCTGTCCCACATATCAGAAGACCTTATGAACAGGCCAGAGTAACCCCTCCTTTAGCATTGTTTCTCTTAATCTAGCAGTCATCACTGATATTGAGCTTCTCAACACATGTGTGGCTCATGATTAAAAGGTAGCATCTAACTGTGTTTAGATGCATATATTAGTTTATCATGCTGTGATGGCAATCAGACTAGTAAATGGAGACACAGATTAAAATCTAGACTGAGCAATCTCGGAGGACAGTCAAAATCCTCTCTCACGGAAAAATACACACATAGTGACTTTTGTCTTTACTATTCATCAGTGGTAAATCACAGTGCTGATTTTGTTTTGCTTTATTTATATGTGCATAATACTGCAAGGACAAATCAAACTAAAATCAAAGGTCACAATTATTGTCAGTGTAGATTTGATTTTAATGATACATCATAAATAATTTCACTTGTTTCTTGATATGACACGTTTTTATGCAATAGACAGGCTTCCTCTGGGAATCGGTGCTTGATTATGGGACAAACAGAAGACACAAGGGGTAAACTTGAGTTCAATTGACAGTAATCCACCTTCAAGGAAAGGCAGTGTTCATCAATCATTTGCAGACATTTGTAGCAAAAATATAAAGCTAATTAGGAAAAAGCATTTTGATTGGCAAAATGATTGATCTGACTTTACTGTTAATTTTTTGAAACACATAATAATAGAAGGAAGCAGAGAAGGCGATGCATTAAGAGACAGGAGACAGGCTTTGTAGCAAAAGGGAAATTAGTCAAGCCTGTATCTTAATGCTAAATCATTTATTGATTTTTTTTTTTTCCAGGCTTACGTTAGGTCGTCTGGTTCCTGTCTAGTGCCTGTACTTGCATCTTTTCATCTCTTTCACTAGCAGCATGGTAATAATTTTGGTTGGCTTGTAAGAGTGCTTCATTACAATCATGCAGCAGTACTTAAGAACCGTAATTTGGACAAGCAGCCTTTGCATGACCTGAAATACCGAGGGAACAATTGCAACCCTGTAGAGAATAAAGTGGTTTCAACTCATTCGTATCATATGGTTTGTTGCCTGCAATACTTTCAATTATTTTGTCTGCTGAAAATGCAAAGATTATCAAATGGATAAAGTGTGCTGTGTGCTGTTCAGTTCCATCAATCAGTTATTGATATGAAAATGTCTGACAGCCTTTTGACAGTGACTCATAAACATGAATGCATTGTGGCATTGTGACTCTATTCCCTTGTGTGCTGTATTAATAACACACACACCGCACACACAAACACGAGCTGGCATTCTGACTCCGTCCCTGGGCACAGCACATAAATCTTTCCTAATAACAGTGGTGGCATTTCAGCAACAATAGGGATTACACACAACCTCTATCGAATGCCACACCAGCCAGAACACACACGGACCCTCCCATCACACATATACACATGCTCTCACTTTCTCTCTCACACACTTTAGAGACACAATAAGGTGCGAGTTCTTTAAGTTCCTCAAGAGAAAGAGAGAAGAGAAAAAAAGCTAAAAGGAAAACAGAGCAAGTGAGGCAAGGGAAAGAAAAAACACTTGCCCTGAATTTTTCTTGTTTCCACTTGTAAGAGTGTTTTGAAATGGTGCAGCTTCATATTAGAAAGAGATGACATGATCACAAGGATTTACATAAATCATAGCAAAAATATTCAGAGGATTTAAACCACTTTATTTAAAGGTTAAAGAATATATTGAGCAAATCCTTGTTGTTGCTTAAAATACTTCATGGCACATAAAAGAGACAGTCTGGCCCTAAACTATGAATGATGGCACCAGGATAAGAGGGATGCTTTTGCAGTTGTTGTTGTTGTTGTTGTTGCTAGGGTTTTTTTAGACACTCTATCTATGCGCAATAATCTCTACAAAGTTCCAGACTTGTTTAAAACCTCCAGAATTGCATCACTACTTATTAAATGTATTGCCATGCCATGTTGGATCGAAGTTATTAGAACTTCCAACATGTTCCAAAGAGTAATGGGATTATTTCTCCTAAAATGCCTCAGCACAAATGCATAATTGACAAGGGGCCCTTCTCCAGAAAAAAAAAATAGATGAATAAAAGCAGTTAAAGTTTTAGGCTGTATTGCACATTTTCTGCTACAAAGTTGAAATTAGAGTTCCAACAAGAAACTCTAACCACACACAAAGGCATGTTTGTTGGCTTCTAACTGTTCCTTAAGGTCCTCAGACAGATGGGTGCTCTTGATTTAACAGCCCATGGGAAACTTTTACTCACAAACAGTTGTGCTTGTGGGTAACAGCACTCCAGTGAACACACAGGAGCAGACGGAAGTTCATCTTGAATATGAGCTGCCGGTAATTCAGCTGAAGTAGTACTTTAACATCAGATGATGTCCATAGATTGAGCAAGAAGCCAGTTTCAGTTCAGTTTAGAAAAGGCCATCTCTGTGTATAATGAAAAAATGTAAACCTACTTTTCTGTAACACGCCATCTATCGCCCCTCAAATCTGAACACTCTACAAGTCCCTCACATGACTAAAGGAAACAGAAAACACTGAACGCCCTGTGGTCATTTGTAAATATTACAAATGCTAAGAAATGACAGCACAAACATATAGATTCAATTGCTTTTATCAGTTATTTACTATTTTATTTGACGTTGTGCGCTTTGTTTTGATTTGTGCTTTGGTTGGCTGTTTGCTGTTCTGTGAAAGAAGCACACAGTGGTTTGGCATGTTTATGGGTTTAACCTTTTTCAGGTTCAATTTCTGCATAATTAGAATTTTTAAATGTTAACTTTTAGTTGCAGCATGTCTGTGAAGGTTCTCAGTCATCCAGGTCATCGTAGTCAAAGGAGCTTGCAAAGAAAAGCGTCTGGACTTCTTTAAGTTGCTTGAAGACGTTTCACCTCTCATCCGAGAAGCTTCTTCAGTTCTAAGGTCAAATGGTGGAGAGTCCCAGATAGGTCCCACTAGGTTTATATCTGGGACTCTCCACCATTTGACCTTAGAACTGAAGAAGCTTCTCGGATGAGAAGTGAAACGTCTTCAAGCAACTTAAAGAAGTCCAGACGCTTTTCTTTGCAAGCTCCTTTGACTTTTAGTTGCAGCTTTTTTGTCATCTTGATAAGTCCAGTGTGCTGCAGTGTCTCTAAAACAGATTTAAAAATTCGAGCCAGCACTATGTGTTTGATTAAGAAGGGCTTGAAGCATGCATTAAAATTAAGGTAAGATTTAAAAGAGAGAAAAGTTTTCAATTGAGAATAATAAATATAAATTTAAATAAGCATATGTAATCTGCTTATAGTTTTTTGAAGGGTTTTTAGGACAGGTTGTACCATGGGAGGGCTTAAGGACTATTCTGTGGCTGACTTTAAGGAGCTCATCCCACCTCTGGTCAACACGTTTTATTTTGTCTCTTGCATTTTTGCTGTCAATTAACTTCTGGCTGAATAAACACCTGCTTGGTCTACAGTATCATCCATCTCTCTCCTCAGCCTCCTGCTTTAATCCAGTTCCTACTGGTCATTCTAACACCTTGTTCTGCTTTGACAACCCACACTAAAACTAATGAAGAATGGTGAATGAGGTTTCTGAAGCGTCACAGTGAACAATGAAAACTTGTCAGGTAATTTGTGAGACTAGTCACACGATTCATCACTGTCAGCCTATCTCAATCTCCATCTGGTGTGGCTAGGATATAAATACAAACCACTCAGCTGAAGCAGGAATAGTAACTTCCCTTTTATCCAGCGTATTGATTTCTATGTTGCAGTGCAAACTGCTGATGGCACATTTTAGATTAGATAATTAAAACACAAAGCATGCTGTGGTGCTATTTTAAAAAAAAGCTCAAACCACTGACATTAATTAACGGTTTTGAATCTGACTCGGCATTATTTCAAGCACTTTAAGAATTCAGCGTTATATCAAATATCACGAGAAGTCACAAAGCCTGCACATAACTAAGTATGTGTGTCTGCACTGTCGGCAATTCTAATATCTTGACAGGAAAGAACCGTTGCTTCTTTCCTGGTTAAGAACTTTGGCCAGAAGTGAGATCAAACAGCAATTAAAGTGTAATGTGTTTATTAGCTTTTTATCTACTGTCCCTATTTGCAGTAACACTAATGATTTGTCTTTCAGACAGCAATTTAGATAACTGCATACTATGCTCTGGTGGATAGTTGGCACAGTAAAGTAATAATTATAGCGTCTACTAATTTCAGTGTCACTGCATTAAATTTATAGAAAACAAACAGGTGTCTAAATCAAAAACCACACATCCCACAGCCAAGCCAGATCGTTTTTTCAACAACTGTTCCTAATGTTTCCATCGCTGTGGGATGATTAGACGCTTCAACAATCAAACCTGTGAGAATGAGAGTTGCTGTGAAATGTATGAGCACTGATAAGAGATGTTGGTTATGCATAAAAGTGCCGCTGCTTTCCAGAAAAATTAAAGCAAATCCAGACTGTCTCTAAATTGTTATATTTTATTGATAAAGGCAGCAAGCACTTAGAAATGCTTTGATATGTAGCAACTGGTGACCTGACAATGCCAGATTTTCGGACTGGTTCTTGTGTAACTCTCACAAGACAACTGTGCAATCCTACTTATCAACGTTTCAGTCTGTGTGCAGATCGGACAAGCAACACTGGGTGTCGGGGTGCACAAGTCAGTGAACTCCTAGTGTCACTCCCAAGCCTGGCTGTATTAGCAGGATTGTGTAAGGAAGTGAATCTGGAGTAAGATCTTTACCAAATAGAAAATGTGGATTATCAGGAATAGGAAAGTTACTCTCAGGTCCTTTGGGGGCTCGTCTTTTCTGTGGTTCTTTTGGTGTGTTCTTTTGGTTTGTTCTTTTTGTTTGTTCTTTGTTCGTGGCTGTTGTCGCGGGTCAGCTGTCTGTGTTCTTGGTTGACTCTACTTTTCTGGTTGGCAGTTTTTTCTTGTGTGGGTGGGTGTGTGTTAAAATGGAATTTAAGTTGGAGGATTTCACTTTAGGCCCAACTGAAGAAAAGTTGGACAGGTGTAAAAAGGCTGACCTCATTCTTATTGCCAATTTCTTTGATGTGACTGTGCCATTGAATGCAAAGAAAAAAGAGCTTAAAGAGCTCCTGTGTCTTAAACTGAATGAAAGGGGGTTGTTTGGTGAGCCGGGTCCTGCAGAAGGCGTCGAGCTGGGGGCTGTTGCTGGTATTCCTGCCCCACTGAAAAATCTCCCTTCTCAACCTAGCCTTTCTGCGGAAGAGCTGCAGTTAACGCTGCGCATAAAGGAAGTGGAGTTAAAAAAGCAGCAGGTGGAGGTGGAAGCTATGCACTTAAGGGTGAGGGCTCTGGGGATAGAGAGGGGAGCCTCTGTATCTGCCAGTCCTCCTACACCTCGGTCAGCTCCGCAGTCACCATCCCCTAAGCCGGAAGACAGCTTTGATGTAAGTAGACACATCAAATTAGTGCCAGCATTTAGAGAAACTGAGGTAGACTCTTATTTCACAGTGTTTGAGCGCATTGCAGGTGCACTACACTGGCCAAAGAATGTATGGTCTCTTTTACTTCAATGCAAATTGGTGGGGAAAGCTCAAGAGGTATGCACCGCTCTTTCACTGGAGGACAGTTTGGACTATGACATTGTGAAAGCTGCTGTCCTGCGTGCATACGAGCTTGTGCCAGAGGCTTACAGGCAAAGATTTAGGAATGGAAAAAAATCTGCCAACCAGACTTATGTGGAGTTTGCCAGAGGAAAGAAAACTCTATTTGATAAGTGGTGTCATGCTACAAAAGTAAAAACATTAGATGACTTGCGTGAGTTGGTGATGTTAGAAGAGTTTAAAAGTCAACTCCCAGACAAAGTGGTAACCTACTTAAATGAACAGAAGGTTACGACTCTCGCCGCTGCTGCTGTACAGGCTGATGAGTTTGTGTTGACACACAAAGCGGTGTTTTCATTCCCTGTTCACAGCCCACAGACCTCCGTTAGCCCACATATCTGGTCTCCAAAGAGCACCCGCCGTACCACCACCTCATTCATTGACAATAGAGAGTGTTATTTTTGCCATAAGCAGGGACACCTCATTGCTGCTTGTCCCGTTCTGAAAAGAAAAGAACAGATCAGGAAGGGTACATCTCCTTCCCCAATAAACCTCCTACAGACCAAACCTCATGCATTAGAAGATGTGACTGTAATTCAGAAGGATAAAGTAGATGAAGAGTTCAAGCCTTTTGTGTCAAACGGTTTTGTTTCATTGATGGGAGAAGAAAAGAGGGTTCCTGTTAGTATTTTGCGGGACACTGGTGCAAAACAGTCGCTCATTCGTGAGGGGGTCTTACCGTTCTCAGCTCAATCCTATTGTGGTGCTGATGTGTTAGCCTGGGGAGTTAGGATGTGTGTAATACGTGTGCCTTTACACTTTGTGCAGCTTTCGTCTCAGTTTGTGTCGGGTGAGGTTAAACTTGGGGTGCGACCCCAGTTACCGGTTGCAGGCATTGACATCATCCTGGGAAACGATCTAGCCGGCTGCAAAGTTTTCCCGTTGCCTGAGGTAGTTGAAGCACCACTTACAGACAATGGGGGTTTTGATCTCGCCACCCCAAACGCTGCTCCGTTGTTTCCTGTGTGTGCTGTGACACGTGCGCAGGCACGCAAACATGGAGACTTGGTGGATCTTAGCGACTCCTTCTTAAGTGATTCAGATCCAACAAGCTTGCGACCCGACTGTGAAAGTGCCCCCGTTTCTGTAGAGCTTCAGGCTGATGAGGAAGCTATGACACTGTCAGTAGATAAAGAAACGCTCATAGAAGCCCAGAAAAATGATGAGAGCTTGTCATCTTGTTGGGCTTATGTGACAGAGCCTAAGAGTGGGAAATCTGCGTCTTACCTCATTGAGGATGGGGTGCTGATGCACTACTGGACTCCCAGTTCTGGCTGCACACATGAGGGAGTGCAGCAGATCGTTGTTCCGCAGTCATTCCGTCCCCAGGTCCTAAGCTTAGCACATGACCACATCATGTCCGGTCACTTGGGAATCACAAAAACATACAACCGTGTCCTCCGTTACTTCTTCTGGCCTGGTCTCAAATCTGATGTTGTAAGATTCTGCCGCTCGTGCCACACATGTCAGCTTGCCGGTAAACCAAATCAGGTGATTCCAGCTGCGCCGTTAAAACCCATCCCAGTCGTTGGGGAACCTTTTGAACATGTTATCGTTGATTGCGTTGGTCCTCTTCCAAAAACAAAGTCCGGAAACCAATACCTACTCACCATGATGTGTACTGCCACCCGTTATCCTGAGGCCATCCCGTTGCGCTCGTTAAAAACCCGTGGGATTGTGAAAGCACTAGTTAAGTTCTTCTCTACCTTTGGACTGCCTAAACGTATCCAAACGGATCAGGGCACAAACTTTATGTCTAAAATCTTTGCCCAGGTCATGACAGAGCTCGGTGTCACCCATCACACTTCCAGCGCGTATCACCCGGAGAGTCAGGGTGCATTAGAAAGGTTCCACCAAACTCTGAAAAACATGCTTCGCAAATTTTGCACTGAGTCTGGCCGTGAGTGGGATGAGGGGTTGCCACTGCTATTGTTCGCCGTCAGGGAGACATGCCAGGAGTCTTTGGGGTTCAGTCCAGCTGATTTAGTTTTTGGCCACACGGTGCGCGGTCCGCTACGTCTTTTGAAAGAGAGATTTCTCTCAGATAGACATCGTCCGAAAGAAAACATTCTGGACTATGTTAGTTTGTTTAAAGAGAGGCTGCATAATGCCTGTGACTTTGCTCGTGGCGCGCTAGCAAAGGCTCAGGTCAGAATGAAAACCCACTTTGATAGAAAGTCTGTAGCACGGATGTTTCGGTCAGGTGATCGCGTGTTGGTTTTCTTGCCTGTCGTTGGTTCACCCCTGCAGGCAAAGTTTTCCGGTCCGTATGTCATTGAGCGCAAACTAAGTGAAACTGACTATGTTGTGTTAACCCCTGATCGTAAGAAGAAAAGTCGCGTCTGTCACATCAACATGTTGAAGGAATACATTGATCGTGAACGCTCTAGTCTGTCACCTGCTGTGTTACCTATTGTGTCGGTGTCCGTCTCTCAACCCTTATATAGTCCCTGCGATGATGGGTTGGAGGATAGGCACAGCTCTGTCTCTGGTGTGTGTCTTAGGAACTCTGAAATCTTGGCTGACTTGGATGCCTATTTAGCACATCTGTCTGATCCCGAAAAATCCGATGTCCGTGAGCTCATTAAAAATTACTCAACTCTTTTCGGTGATATCCCCACTCAAACGCATGTGCTAAGTCACGATATTGATGTGGGTGATCACAAGCCCATCAAGCAACATGCCTACAGAGTAAATCCCACTAAGCGCGCCATAATGCAGCAGGAAGTCCAGTATCTTCTCGACCATGGTTTTGCTCTTCCCAGTAATAGCTCTTGGAGCTCACCATCACTTCTCGTCCCAAAACCCGATCAAACCTCCCGTTTCTGTAATGACTTCCGAAAAGTAAATGCTGTTACAAAACCAGACTCTTTCCCACTCCCACGCATGGATGACTTGGTCGACTGTGTTGGATCAGCAACCTTCGTGACCAAGCTTGACCTCCTAAAGGGATACTGGCAGGTTCCGTTAACGGACCGTGCATCCGAAATCAGTGCCTTTGTTACGCCTGACCATTTTTTGCAGTATACCGTCATGCCGTTCGGGCTACGGAATGCCCCAGCCACCTTCCAGCGGCTGATGAACACTGTGCTACATGGAGTCAGAAATTGTGAAGTGTATCTGGATGATATAGTTGCCTATTCATCCACTTGGACTGAACACCTCAAAACCCTTAGCGAAATATTTGACCGTCTGCGTGATGCCTCTCTGACACTAAACCTGGCTAAATGTGAGTTTGGAAAGGCTGTTGTAACCTACCTGGGGAAACAAGTCGGACAGGGTCAGGTCCTCCCTGTTGCTGTGAAAGTGCAGGCAATATTAGATTTCCCAGCTCCGCAGACCCGTCGGGAGCTGCGGCGTTTTCTAGGCATGGCAGGTTATTATCGTGGATTCTGCAAGAACTTCTCTGAGGTAGTAGCCCCGTTAACCAGTCTTGCCAGTCCAAAATCACCATTTATATGGTCTGAGACATGTCAGTTTGCTTTCGAAGCTGTCAAAGCTCTCCTTTGTAGTGCTCCTGTGCTGGCCGCCCCTGATTTCGCACGTCCATTCAAGCTTGAGGTGGACGCCAGTGCCTTGGGGGCTGGGGCAGTGCTTTTGCAGGAGGATGAAAATGGCATTGACCATCCAGTCTGTTTCTTTTCCAAAAAATTCCTAAAACACCAATTGCATTACAGCAAGATCGAAAAGGAAGCCTTAGCCTTATTGCTGGCCTTGCAGCACTTTGAAGTGTACCTTGGATCCAGTCCTGTTCCAACCGTCGTGTTCTCTGACCACAACCCTCTCCAGTTCCTAACTCGGATGCAGAACAGCAACCAGCGCCTTATGCGCTGGTCCTTACTCCTCCAGGACTTCAACATTGAAGTCCGATACAAAAAGGGCTTAGAGAATGTCATGGCTGATGCCCTCTCTAGGTCTTGAATCAAACATTTTTGTGTGGGGTTAAATGTTTGATTTTTTTTGGGTGGGGGGAAATGTTATGATCCAGTGATGTGTTTGTTTTGTGTTACTCCTCCCACCAGAGGATGGCTGTGGGTATCTTTCCCCTTTTCTCTCCTAGGAGGTGGACACCTGGGCGTGGCTGCTAGGTATCTGGGTGGAATCTCTGCCTATCCTCGGATTGGATAATTGATGGATCACCTCCAGTACTTAACTACCGGATGACAGCCACCTGGCCCCTCTCCCCGAACCTCCACCACTTAACCAAGAACCTGTGTGTTGATTTACTGCAGTGTAGAGTTTTCGTGTGTATGTCTGGCGTTATTATGTCCATTTTGTAAATAGCTGTAAATAGATTTGTCAAGTAGCGATCGTACGCTTTGTTCACTTTGTATATATCCTTCACTGCAGCAGCGTAGTAGGCGTGAGAAGCCATTTTTGTTGAATAAGTTTTCTCCTGTTTTTTCATTAGAAAGCTAGGTAAGTGAATTGTCTTTTGTTTGGTTTTTTTTTCATTTTTGTGTAGGGAAGTGTAGGGACCACGAGGGAGTTTTGTTTGTTATTTTTGGCATTGCTCACTGCCGAAGTAAATAAATGGCTGCTTAGCACTTTAAAAGGTATCATTGTTGGTGTTCTTGCTTGGGTGGGGTGTGAATGGGCAAACTTCTTGTTGCGTTTAATTACTTGCCTAGACTAAAAACGTAACACTATTCACCACAGCTGGTAGCTTCACAAGAATTTTACACAAAATTCCCTTACTGACACAAACCCAAAAGAATGTGTCTCTCTTCCAGCAACATATTACTTGATATACAAAGCTGAAAACTACTTTACTATAGAGCCAACAAATGGATCTCCAGATCAGTAGATGCCCAGGTTAACAACAACCACCTCCAGTGTTGTTGGCCTACAGAGCACTGTGCTACATTTGGCCAAAGACAAAGGAAGCTCAGAAGAGCAAGGTATGTTTCGAGGCAACAAGAGAGAGGAAAGGGTAGGAGTGTGGAGGTGAGAGTAGGAGCTTTAAATGTAGGGATTACTATGGTAAGCGGAGTGAGTTCAGTAATACAGTATGATTGAGAACAATAGGTAGCTATATTGGGCCTCATTTACAAATATGTTCATGCAAATGTTCTTTTCCTGCACAAAAATGTGTTTCGGACTCATTATCAATCCAAGGGCACATACTCATTGACTAAATATGGATACTATGTACAGACAGCTGATCTGTTTATACAGTGGCTTGCAAAAGTATTTGGCCCCCTTGAACTTTCCCACATTTTGTCACATTACAGCCACAAACATGAATCTGTTTTATTGGATTTCCACGTAAAAGACCAATACAAAGTGGTGTACACGTGAGAAGTGGAACGAAAATCACACATGATTCCAAACATTTTTTACAAATAACTGAAAAGTGGGGTGTGCGTAATTATTCAGCCCCTTGAGTCAATACTTTGTAGAACCACCTTTTGCTGCAATTACAGCTGCCAGTCTTTTAGGGTATGTCTCTACCAGCTTTGCACATCTAGAGACTGAAATCCTTGCCCATTCTTCTTTGTAAAACAGTTCCAGCTCAGTCAGATTAGATGGACAGCGTTTGTGAACAGCAGTTTTCAGATCTTGCCACAGGTTCTCGATTGGATTTAGATCTGGACTTTGACTGGGCCATTGTTTGTTGTTTTAAACCATTCCATTGTTGCCCTGGCTTTATGTTTAGGGTCGTTGTCCTGCTGGAAGGTGAACCTCCGCCCCAGTCTCAAGTCTTTTGCAGACTCCAAGAGGTTTTCTTCCAAGATTGCCCTGTATTTGGCTCCATCCATCTTCCCATAAACTCTGACCAGCTTCCCTGTCCCTGCTGAAGAGAAGCACCCCCAGAGCATGATGCTGCCACCACCATATTTGACAGTAGGGAGGGTGTGTTCACAGTGATGTGCAGTGTTAGTTTTCCGCCACACATAGCGTTTTGCATTTTTGCGTTCGGCCTGTGAGTTTAGGTGGACGGCCTTGTCTTGGTAGGTTTACAGTTGTTCCATACTCCTTCCATTTCTGAATGATCACTTGAACAGTGCTCTGTGGGATGTTCAAGGCTTGGGAAATCTTTTTGTAGCCTAAGCCTGCTTTAAATTTCTCAATAACTTTATCCCTGACCTGTCTGCTGTGTTCTTTGGACTTCATGGTGTTGTTGCTCCCAATATTCTCTTAGACAACCTCTGAGGCCGTCACAGAGCTGCTGTATTTGTACTGACATTAGATTACACACAGATGCACTCTATTTAGTCATTAGCACTCATCAGGCAATGTCTATGGGCAACTGACTGTACTCAGACCAAAGGGGGCTGAATAATTACGCACACCCCACTTTGCAGTTATTTATTTGTAAAAAATGTTTGGAATCATGTATGATTTTTGTTCCACTTCTCACGTGTACACCACTTTGTATTGGTCTTTCATGTGGAATTCCAATAAAATTGATTAATGTTTGTGGCTGTAATGTGACAAAATGTGGGAAAGTTCAAGGGGGCCAAATACTTTTGCAAGCCACTGGATATACTGTTAGAAAATGTGTGCAGGAGACTAGGTGAAAGGGAAGCAAGGTCAGGAGCATTGGAGGTGGATTCAAATTGTTCTACTGTGATGTAGACAGCAAGAGAAATCAAGTAGGAATCTTGTAGGAAGACTATGTGAATGGTGTTCAAGAGGTGAAGAAGTGTCAGACAGGATCATGAGTTTGAAGTTGGAAACTGAAGGTGTGATGTTGAGTATTGTCAGCATGTATCCTACACAAGCTGGATGTCAAAAGAAAAGCAGGAGCAAGTTGGATGAAGTGATAAAGAGTGCCGCCAGGGGAGAGAGCGTGGTGTTTAGAGCAGACTTCCATGCACATGTTGGGTAGTTATGGTGTTAGGGAGATAAAAGCAGAAGGACAAATGGTAGTAAATTTTTGCAAAAAAGATGGAAACGGCTGCAGTGAGCACATACTCCAAGAAGAGGGAAGAACATCGGGGTGATGTATAAGTGAGAGATAACAGAGATAGTGAAGGTGGATGAGTTTAAATATCTAAGGTCAGCCATCTAAAACAATCGACCGTGCACAAGAGAAGGTTGGTGTTGGTGAAGAAGAGTGACAGAGGTGATTTCTGACAGAAGGTTAGCAATGAATCAAAACAAAGATTTGCAAGATGAAACTGAGACTTGCTATGATGTATGGTCTGTAGATGGTGGCAGTGACAAAAAGACAGTTGGCAGAGCTGAAGTTGAAGATGTTAAGATGTTCACTGGGAGTGACCAGGATGGACAAGATTAGAATATTAAAGGGACAGCTCAGGTTGAGTTGTTTGGAGATAAAGTTAGACAGGTAAGCCTGAGAGGGTTTGGACATGTGCAGAAGAGGGACAGTGGATACATTGGACTAAGGATGTTGAACATGGAGCTGCCAGGCAGGAGAAGAAGATAGAAGAAGGTATATATATATATATATATATATATATATATATATATATATATATATATATATATATATATATATATATATATATATCCAAAATTGAAGTGGAGCCAGATGATCTGATATAATTCTCAAGGGTTCAAATTTTTCCTTTAATTTGTCCCATGCCTGTGTTTCTTTAATGTACACTAAAAGTTAACCAAATAATAATCATGAGTTTTCAAAGAAATTTCGAATTAAATGAGTCAAGTGAAGGGAGACCAGATGCATAAATATAATCAGGACTGAAAATAGTTTGTGCTCAGCAAGCAAGCAACTGTTAACATATATCAGAGTTCAGTTCAGTGCACATTAGTAGAGAAATTATAAAAGAGAGACATTACTTTCCACAATATTCACAAACCAAATTCCCAAATATAAATCTTTGGGAGGAGTTTGTAAGGAGAAAGATGCTGATTGTCCCTCCCCTGCCCACAAGGAGCCAATTGAGAACCGAATCCATAAATATACAGTACGAGCCAACATTGCTGTTGCCTTGACGCATGTAGACATCATTGTTTTCAGTGCACGGTGAGAGGAATATCTACTTGTTGTCATAATAAACATGTAAGTAAGTGTACCTATGCTGCTGTGTGTGGAGTAAAGTGGAAGAAAGACAGGAAGCAGATATGTGCAAGCAACATTAGAAAAAAAATGCACAGCAGTCTGGCTCATCCCAGCGGGCCACAGAAATACGCAAGAAGCAAAATAGATTTGTTTGTTTTCAAATGGCCACAGTCAAAGCAGGCACAAGGGAGGTGCAGGGCGCAGCTCTGCTGGGACACAGAAACAGATTATTGTTTACAACATGGATGCTACTGTTGTTGTATTTGTTTTCCTTTAATTCACTTGTTCTTACTTAGAAAATACCATTTGCTCTGAAGCATCTGGGAAAATTACCTTGGGAAAACATTTTTTTCTGCTTTTCCCTCCGATGAAGCTATGGTGAAGATGTGACAAGATATGGCATACCTCTCTGCAATATAACTTGTTACACTGCCTCATTCTCTCTTTTTACTTTGTCTGTCTCTCTGTTTCTTTCCTCCCTTGCTCTCTGCTATCTTTTAACCACCTTCTCCTAACAATACCCTCATGTCAGAACAGATATGCAGGCCCTGGTGTGTGCAATCAAAGGGTGAAAAGAGTTTGTGTCTCTGTGTAGGGATGTGACAGAAAGTGTGCAAGTGAGGGTGTGAGAGAGAGAAAACATCCAAAAAGGGCACAGAATTTATTCTTCCAAGCAATCTTTTATTTATCTTCCATTATTTTCCTCCTTGGGTCTGCTTCTTGTTGCTTACTTCTCCTTTTACCTTTGAGTGTCTCCTCTGCTTCCTGCTCTAATCATCATTACAGCTGTGTGCAAATATATGTTTCATTAAGAAACCAGCAATTAACAAAGTTCCTTCTTCAAAGTCACTGGCACAGATAATTCACCTCATATTAAATCCACAGAGATAGCAATACTGTTAATTTAGGCCAACTGTGATATAAACCTAAGCTGGATGGTGGTCTAATAAACTTGTTAAGCACTGTATATGCAGAAATGTATGCACGCGTACTGCATGCAGTATATATTCTGTACAGATGTTCATATGCACACACAACAGCAACTCTGCTGTTGGAAACACAAACTGACAAAATCAAAATGAATTACAGTTACACATCTGCAGACCTTTTCTGTGCTACACACAAAAAAACCCCATTATTCATAAAACTGAAAGGAGAGGTTGAACCATTGCAACATATATGACTAAAAACAGAATGTAACATGAGCTTCTTATATATTTCATGAGATTTCAGTACCTCCACAGTCCCAACAAGATAAATCATTCTGTATTCCAAAGTGTTTTTACCTTGTAAGAAGAAAGGGTAAAATGTGAAATAGGTATGTGATCACCAATTATTGAAAATTGCATTGCAGAATTTAAATATGAAAAAGAGAAAAGAAAATATTGGTGTCTAAAAGGTGTTAAAATAAATAAGGGTTTCTTAATTAGAAAAAGAAATATGTTTTTAAAAAAGAAAAAGAAAAAAGTTAGAGTAACACCAAACAAAAAAAACTCCAGTGACCCAAAAGAATTGACCAAAACACAACACACACTGGAGTCCCCGAACAGGGTCCCAAAATATAGTTCAGGAGGCCGGCCCGGAGGCTGACAACTCAGGAACCTAGAATAGTTCATCTCCGGGGGCCGACCATGCGGAAGGCAGTGGCGGCGACGGGGAAACCGCTCAGGCGGCCGACCGTGTGGACAGCAACGGCGGCGACGGGGAAACCGTTCAGGCGGCCGACCGTGCGGACAGCAACGGCGGCGACGGGGAAACAGTTCAGGGGGCCGACTGTGTGGACGGCAACGGCGGCGCGAATGCAGGTCCGGGGGCCGACCGTGCAGACGGCAGGTCGTCCACGCAGCAGGCGGGGGTGGCAACAGAAGTCCGGAGGGCGGCCACGGTGGTGATGATGCCCAACAAGCGGCCTGGCAGACGACCGACGATGTGAAGGTGGTAGTAGGGGACCCGAAGGCTGCGTGGCCCCTGCAGCCCCAGGCGAAGCGGAGGTTGGACCAGACGAGGCTGAAGCCGATGCCGAGGCTGGTCCAGGCGAGGCTGAAGCCGATGCGGAGGCTGGTCCAGGCGACGGCGTAGGTGAAGCAGTAGCTGGACCAGGTGATGCTGATGAGGATGCTGAAGCAGATGCTGGACCAGGCGATGCTGATGCTGGACCAGGCGATGCTGATGCTGGACCAGACGAGACTGAGGTTGAAGCGGAGGCCGGACCAGACGAGACTGAGGTGGAGGCTGGACCAGGCGAGGATGAAGACACGGAGGCCGGACCAGGCGTGGATCACGGCAGCGGGACGGCTGCAAAACCTGACGGCAGCGATGCTGCAGGAGGTGATGTGGAGATGTGCTGGCTGGGTCCTCCAGGACCGTCAGCAGACGAAACTTGAGGCTGGACGGGCTCCTCGGGCCCCCCAGCTGACGAGGAAGCGGAAGGAGGCTGGACGGGCTCCTCGGGCCCTCCAGCTGACGAGGCGGGAGGCTGGACGGGCTCTTCGGGCCCTCCAGCTGACGAGGCGGGAGGCTGGACGGGCTCCTCGGGCCCTCCAGCGAGAACAGTCTCAGGACCAGTGGGCACAGGGGCCCCTGGAACACACGGGACAAAACCAGCAGGCGCACGGGCCTCTGGCAGGCACAGAACAGAACCAGCAGGCGCGGGGACCTCTGGCACAGACAGAACAGAACCAGCAGGCGCGGGGACCTCTGGCACAGACAGAACAGAACCAGCAGGTGCGGGGACCTCTGGCACAGACAGAACAGAACCAGCAGGCACACGGGCCTCTGGCAGGAACGCAACAGAACCAGCAGGCACACGGGCCTCTGGCAGGAACAGGTCAGAACCCGCAGGCACGGGGACCTCTGGCAGAGACAGAGCAGAACCAGCAGGCGCACGGGCCTCTGGCGAACACAAAGCGGACTGCGGCTGCACAGAGCAGTGACTCAGCTCAGGCAGCGACAGCCGGATGCAGTCCTCAGCTGACTTCTTGACCTCCAGGGGTCCAGAGTCGGCTGGGGGCTGGAACCCAGCCTCTGGGGAGGCCCTGGAGTCCGTCACAGTCTCTGTACTGGCCAGCTGTTGGGGACTGATTACTGCGTTATGTGGCGTGTCTCTCTGCTGGACATGAACAGGTGAAAAACAGTGCTTTTTGGGTTGGATGGACTCTACCAACTGAGCTATTGACTGGGCTATGGACTGTAACATAGTGTCTAATGAATCTGACTGTGACTGTAACTGGGCTATGGGTAGTGAGGCTGACTGTGATGGAGGTGGCGACTGAGCGGCTAACTGAGCTAGTGGCTGCTGGGCAGCTAACTGAGCTACCGGCGGGGCAGCTGACTCAAAAAACACAGCCCCGGAACAAACAGTCACACAGTCCAAAACAGAAAAAGGGTCCTTCTCACTCACCACAGCCGGCAGTTCCGAAGTCCTAATCTCCGGCTGTGGGGTGACGCGCCGACGGCGCGATCGTCGCTTCCTCCCGGGCAAAACCTCCGGCGGACCGGGCAAAACCTCCGGCGGGCCGGGCAAAACCTCCGGCGGGCCGGGCAAAACCTTCACCGCCGGGCTGGGTTGGGAAGCGGTAGCGGCTGGTGGGTGAAGGTGCAGCTCGTGAAGAAGGAAGTCTTGTGCTAGCGGGTGAAGCGAGTCCAGCAGCCAGGAGTGGGCAGAGATTAGCTGCTGTAGCCTGGCTTCCACCGCGCGGTGAAACCCTTCCCCCTCGTGCTCGAGCCACAAGTTGACCAACCTTGAAACAGTGTCAATTAATTCCTCCCGAAACTCCTGGGAAGGTGCGGATGCTGCTGGGTCCATGTTGGTCGGCTCGTACTGTCACGGCTGGCGGAGGGAGCCGTGTGGTGTGGAGGAAAAGGAGGACCCAAGATGCAGCAAACTGATGATACGAGTGATGTTTTATTTACAAAGGTGGTGGTGACAAAAACAGGCAACGAGGTATGAGTACTTTACAAACGGAAACCTAAACTGGGAGAAACTAAGTGACAAACCTGAGACCATACAAAAGGGGTGCGGGGCAGAGAGACGCAGAGACAGGAACACCATAGAACGCAGAGGTAGACGGATGAATGCAGACGAACCGACAACATGCAGGAGAACACACAGGGCTTAAATACACACCAGTAATCAGGGGATGAGGGACAGGAGGGCAACACAGCTGGGAGAAATCAGAACTGACGGGACAGGGGAAATGTAAACTGAACACACTCACATCAGACAGAGACCTTCACAATAAAACAGGAAACTCAGACACGGGGAACCAAACAAGACACAGATCTAAACAGACAGCTTCACAAACAGATGGGGTGACACCATAGACAGACAGATACAGACGCAGACTCAGAGGCAGACCGAATATAACACAGAACTAAAACAATCATCATCATCATCATCTGGAAAATGATAACAAACTAAAAGCGCTGGGTCACCGACCCAGGACCATGACAGATAGATAGATAGATAGATAGATAGATAGATAGATAGATAGATAGATAGATAGATAGATAGATAGATAGATAGATAGATAGATAGATAGATAGATAGATAGATAGATAGATAGATAGATAGATAGATAGATAGATAGATAGATAGATCGATCGATCGATCGATCGATCGATCTGTATCAGAAAGTACAAACAAAGGTTTTGTAAAGGACTATTTGAACAAACATAGAGTATACATATACATGAATTTGTTAAATATACACGGTCCACAAATTTTTAGATGAATAGCGCTTTGTGTTTTATATACATTGTTTTATATCTAAAAAATCCTCTTTCATAATCTGAAGTTTGACTGTATTGTTCATTGTATAATGTAAAGCAAATATTGTAATAACAACAGAAGACACAGCTGAAAGCACTACATTTACAGTATCTCAAATACAGGATTCAGTCTGTTTAACATATAAATGTACAGACCCATGCATACGGTTAAACTTTCAATTTCACCATAATCTCAATGACAACAGTGAGAGATTGAGAACAGAAAACAACTCCCTGATCGAAGAGAAGTTAGCGACCGGTGTTTAGAAGCCAACAAACCAAAGACTATTACTCAGCTATGCATTCAGCCTTTAGTATCCATCTTTTAACAAGCATTGACTTCCAAATGGGACACGCATTGACTTCAGAGAGGACAAATTCTGAGACGTGTGGCCTCAGAGGGGGACAAGTTTCGACTTCAAAGGACACATGCTTTGAAACACATTAGATTCAAATGGGGTACATTCAAAACAGCATTAGCTTCAAATGAGTCATCCTTCATAGTTTATTGACTTCAAACGGAGAGGAGGTGAACAGCAACACACCCAGGAAGGAATGTAGTTCCTCCAAAAAGAGTTAAACCCACTTCCATTAAAGTAAATAACACAAAAGAAGTTAGAATTTAACCAAAATATTTGTTGTATATATATATATATATATATATATATATATATATATATAGTGGGGACAGAGGATCTACCAAGGAGATGCTCTGTCCCCACTGCTGTTCTGCATAGGCCTGAACCCCCTCAGTGAGATCATTAACAAGACTGGCTACGGATACCGACTACGGAACGGAGCAGTTGTCAGCCACCTCCTGTACATGGATGACATCAAGCTGTATGCCAAGAGTGAACGAGACATCGATTCACTGATCCACACTACCAGGCTATACAGCAATGACATTGGAATGTCGTTCGGACTGGAGAAGTGTAGTCGGATGGTAACAAAGAGAGGGAAGGTAGTCAGAACTGAGGGGATTGAACTACCAGAAGGCAACATTGCAGACATAGAGGACAGTTACAAGTACCTGGGGATCCTGCAGGCGAATGGGAACCATGAAGAGGCCGCTAGAAAAGCTGCAACCACCAAGTACCTGCAGAGGGTCAGGCAAGTCCTGAGGAGTCAGCTGAATGGTAAGAACAAGATCCGGGCCATCAACACGTACACCCTGCCCGTGATCAGGTACCCTGCTGGGGTAATAGGCTGGCCAAAGGAGGAGATAGAAGCCACTGACATAAAGACAAGAAAGCTCCTTACCATGCATGGAGGGTTTCACCCCAAGTCCAGCACCCTGAGGCTGTACGCTAAGCGGAAGGAAGGGGGCCGGGGACTGGTGAGTGTCAGCACCACAGTCCAGGATGAGACAACGAACATCCAAGAATACATTGGGAAGATGGCCCCAACTGACGGAGTGCTCAGTGAATACCTCAGGCAGCAGAAACCCAAGAAAGAGGAGGGAGACGAGGAACCATCATGGAAGGACAGGCCCCTGCACGGTATGTACCACCGGCAGATAGAGGAGGTGGCTGATATCCAGAAATCCTACCAGTGGCTGGACAAAGCTGGACTGAAAGACAGCACAGAGGCACTAATCATGGCAGCACAAGAACAAGCTCTGAGTACAAGATCCATAGAGGCTGGGGTCTATCACACCAGGCAAGACCCCAGGTGCAGGCTGTGTAAAGATGCCCCATGAGACAATCCAGCACATAACAGTATGGTGCAAGATGCTAGCAGGCAAGGCATACATGGAACGCCATAACCAAGTGGCCGGCTTAGTGTACAGGAACATCTGTGCCGAGTATAACCTGGAAGTCCCGAGGTCAAAATGGGAGATGCCCCCAAGGGTGGTGGAGAATGACCGAGCTAAGATCCTGTGGGACTTCCAGATACAGACGGACAAAATGGTGGTGGCTAACCAACCGGACATAGTGGTGGTAGACAAACAGAAGAAGACGGCCGTAGTGATCGATGTAGCGGTTCCGAATGACAGCAATATCAGGAAGAAGGAACACGAGAAGCTGGAGAAATACCAAGGGCTCAGAGAAGAGCTCGAGAGGATGTGGAGGGTGAAGGTAACGGTGGTCCCCGTGGTAATCGGAGCACTAGGTGTGGTGACTCCCAAGCTAGGCGAGTGGCTCCAGCAGATCCCGGGAATAACATCGGAGATCTCTGTCCAGAAGAGCGCAGTCCTGGGAACAGCTAAGATACTGTGCAGGACCCTCAAGCTCCTAGGCCTCTGGCAAAGGACCCGAGCTTGAAGGATAAACCGCCCTCAGGGGCGTGCTGGGTGTTTTTATTTATATATATATATGTGTGTGTGTGTGTGTGTGTATGTGTGTGTGTGTGTGTGTGTGTTTGTTTTGTTTTGGTCTTTTTCCATCAAAGACCATATTAATAAGCCCATTAAATATTTAGATTAAATTTTGCCAAGAGTTTAGGTAACAACAATAATTAAATCAAACAATAAATAATAGCATCATAAATAATTATAATAAAATAACCTTCTGAGAAAAGTTTTGAAGATAAGTGTGCTTAACAAGTAGTGTTAAATTATATGGACTGAAACTCAGATAGCAACTGATTATTATTTTAATTTATGATATTAATTCATTGATAGGAGGTTGTAGGTGCAGTAGGAGGTTGGTGAATAGTTTTAAAACTGTATTACTTTTTACATTTTTATCCTTTTTGTAGGCTCAGCTCTGTCAAGGAAAAGTCAAGGAAAGCAGCCAATGAAAAATCATATCAGTGGAAATGGTCTTCAGCCAATGTCTGTGTCTAATGTATTGTCAATCTAACTGAAACACACAGGCGCGTGGACAGACACTCAAGGAGAGAAAAAAGAGGCACACACGTACATGCTTTGGAGCGCTGTGCACACTGTGATGAGACTAATGACCATTTTGACGGACAACACAGCATAGTGATAAGGGGGCAGATTTCCATTTCTGTGGCTGTGTGTAATAACGTAATTTCAACTTTACAACTAATTACTAATAAAATCCCGTGGATCACAAATAATATATGATAAATTTTTATATTCTATATTTGACGATAAAAATGGGTCAGTGCTTTTTTAATGTTCTTTCCTGCCTTCAAGCTCAAAACATTTCTCTACCTCTTCCCTCCCTTTTCTTTCTCCTTCCTCTTTCATCTTTTACTTCCTCTTTCTCACTCATGTTTACACCTCCTGCCTGTAGTAAATCTTTATCCTGGCTGCGAGGCTCTTTAGAGAAGCAGATAGTCAGTGACACTCGCAGTCAGGTGGTCGGCCTGACACAGGCTGCTATTGTAAAGGAAACTAGAAAACAGTGGCATGCACACACTGCCACAAAATTTCCTTCTGATAACTGACTGCGTGCACTTGTTGTCAACCTGTTGGCACAAAAGGAAAAGAAGAAAACATTATCAAAGTCTTTAGGATTCACGCTGTGGGCATCAAGAATTTCATGGGAAATCTATCTAATGGTTGTTGAGACATTTCACTGGAAAACAAAATCAAACTCGGGATGCCACAAGAGGAAGAGATTGTAATTAGGTCATCAAAAGTCATTGGAATTCATCCTCTAGGTAAAGACTGTCCTCCCCAACAAAACAACCCCTTTGGTTGTTTGTGGAAGCTGCAGTTACGGTGTATAATTATGTTTTAAAGCGTCCTCTTGAGGTCGGGTGAATAAATGCATGTAAAATGTGCACAGGTGTTGTTATTTCCATGGGGAAGACGTTGGCACCCAGAAAACTGTGAACATTTAGGTTTAGACTGTGCTTTAGTTTGGATGTGCTCTTTTCCTAACCAAAGTCAAGTGGTTTTGTACCAAACAGCGAGTGAAACTCAATCTCATAAAATAGTCCCAAATAAGGATCAAACTGCAGTCTTCTTTTTTTTAATTAGTCCTTTATTTATCCAGGTAAAAAATCTCATTGAGATTAAAAATCTCATTTCCAAGAGAGACCTGGCATCATGGCAACAAAAGTCACATACCACATAGGTATATAACATTTAAAACAAATACAATATCCCATACCAACATGTGTAAAATATACAATAACAGATCAAATTAAGAGTACATTAAAAACAATCACATTAAGTAAAAGAGAAGGTCGAGACGTGTGGCCTCAATTTCTGGTCGAAATTGGGGTATGTTAGTCGGTTCCAATCTGTCCGAAGGCCTTGTGTTCTCTGGGTTGTCTTTCTACCTAGCTACTCTAAATTTGATATGACAGATGCAGGGTCACTGCCTTCATTTATAATATAGGCAATGAAAAAGAGAACAAACATCATGCCCCAATTACTGTCACTTCATGGGTGAGCTAGCTGTGTGCTAACCCTAGGCAGGCCTTAGGTAGCCCTAAATGCAATGATGATTCACTGACTTTGAGCCTATATGGGGACAGGAAGAAGCCTGTTTGTGTGTGTTTTCCTTATTCAGTGAGTAGGCTGATGCCATGCCAGAGGGACAAAACATTACCAGTGGGAATGTAGAAGGACACATTCAGAAAGAAGCAGTATACTGAGCAGAGATCAACTGCTTTGCACATGATGGTGTCCATGCTATATCATTTAGCTGTGTAAAGCTGCATTACTTGTGTCTTATTGTGGATTTGTCTCTATTTACCTTGGTAACTAAAACTATTAGACTATCTTCTTGGTCTTGAGCTGTACACACACCTTGTCATAATCGCAAACACACAGACAGATACAAAGGTATGTTGAAAAATGTACAGATGGCAGGTCTGTGAAATAGAAAAAATCAGCAGGAGAGATAAATGAAACTCAGATACATTCTAAATAGGATTCTTAAGGTTATCAGCTTGCTGGGTAACTCATCTGCAAAATGTTGTAAGCCCTTGAATTCTAATGCCCATCACTCTACCACAGAAATCCAGCATTTTAATCCCAGATCGGCTAAGTCCAGCCATCTGGAACAAATAGAATGTGATGGCTGACAAGAGGATGGGGAAAATGCCGAAAATCCATAGGAATTCTATATGCTTGGAGTGAAACCTGATAGCAACTGCCGATTAGCACTGCGCACGTAAAACACAGCAGATGCTGTGACAACACGAGTGGCCCTTGGATTAAAGTACATTTACAGCATAAGGAGTTACTCTTATTTTAGCTGGCAAACTTAGAGTAAAAAGATAGAGGGTATTGAGGGAGCTGGTGAAGTCCCATATGCATAATTCGCCTGCTTTAACCTCACCTGTTCTCTGAGGCTGAAATTTATCTAGCAGCTCCTGTGAGGAGGGGGGGGGATAATATTAGGAACGCTTGAGCTGAGGGTTTTATCTTAAGGTCAGGTTTTACATATCATATCCACACACACAGAAATTCCGCAAACACAGTTGTTGAGAGTTAAACACATAAATAGCGTACGTGTAAAAGTTGAGGGGGAAATTTTAAAGGGGTATTCATGTTCACACGCATATATGTGTTTGTATGGATGAGGCTTTGGAGCTAATCACGCACGCATACTCACATACACAGCACCTATCTGCCACCCACAGTAACTGACCTGGGTTAAATATGTAATGACTGCTTGTCCCACACTCAGGATTAATGGGCTGTGGAAAGTAGATAAAGGCACATCATTACCTCACACACACAGAGACACACACACACATCCTCAAGAAACTTCATTTAAAGTTGGAATGTTGTGATTTATCTTTGAGCTACACTACAGTGTCCATTAAGATATTTTACATCTCTGAGGGGATATTTTGTTTTTAGCAGATTATTGTACTGTGCTTTTGGTGGTTTGCCAGCAAAGTAAACAGTGTGTAAAAGATCGGAAAATCCAATAATGCGGTATAATACAAAAATAATTACAGAAAAACTGAAAGGTTATTCCGACTGTGGTCCCAGGGGAAAAGATAACAGCATACTTTAAAATCAATAAATTTCTGTCAGCAATACTAAAAAAATGAAAATTCTTCCTTTCTACACAATGAGCTGATGTAAAACCTAGATGAAAATCGGATGCATTTATTTTTTATTTATTGATATTACACAGCATGTTATCTGACAGTTTTCAAAAGAAATCTTGCCATGTAGATTCAATTATAAAATGATATTCAAAATGCCACCCTCATTTCATACCATCTGCCCAATTCACTGTCTTAACTTCAGTTCACGGCTTTCACCACTTGTCAACAGCAATTCCTCCATTATTGTGCAGTAAATGTGATTTTTACAACTACAACAAAAAGTTTGCTCTAGAGGGGGATAATGTTTAAAATATTATTATTATTAGTATTATTAT
The DNA here is from genome assembly GCF_041146795.1 of Maylandia zebra. Taxonomy (NCBI): domain Eukaryota; kingdom Metazoa; phylum Chordata; class Actinopteri; order Cichliformes; family Cichlidae; genus Maylandia; species Maylandia zebra. The sequence continues at coordinate 14,368,468 of NC_135180.1, forward strand.
TACTACTACAAATTGATAAGAAAAAAACTACTAATTAATAAAAAGAAGGTATGATGTAAAATATCTAACAGAGATTGGTATTGACCTCTCATGAATAGTCTATTCTAAATAAAGGCCTTGCCACAGCACAATGATTATATAAAAATGCTAAAAAAATGTTCAAATCAACTTACAGTTACTTTATGTGTACATTTTTACCTGGGTCTTTAGAATATACAGATGTTGTTAATAATAATCAATGATAAGCCTACATCCATGCCCTGTTTAGTATCTTTCATCATTTGCCGGCTCACGTCAGAGTTTGTAAAATGCATTTTATTCCTGAGTATGATAGTTCTATGGTTCCTGCCAGAAGGAAAAATGCACAGTTAACTACTCCTCTTATCTTAAATCTTTGATCTTCAGCCCACATTCATCACATTTCCATGCACACATGCACAAACACACACACACAGTCAGTAGGCTATGCACACACAGGTTTATTCTGTGCTGATTCATTTGTCCCTGTAGACGTGGTGTGTGCATAATCTCTTTTAATAATACATAACAGAAAGAAAGCTACTTCTTCCATTATTAACATTTGGGTGCTAGGGGATACCCATGGTTTATTGTACATCATAAGCTGATATGCGGCATGGTCTCCCATACGCACACAACTGCAGACTCTTGTGGAAATTCATTCTCAGATATGCGCATTGATATGCATATATATTCACAAACACTGATATGATTGCTGATATGAACAAAGAACACTGTCGTGACCGGGAGGTATTTGATTGCAGATGAGCATGTGTAATTAATTCAGGAGATGATGATGATGATGGCTGTCTCCTTGTACAACATCTTCTGATCATAAAGAGCGTGAGAAAAAGTGAGCGGAGGTGACAGTCTAAGAAATTTTAGAGGAGGACCTCGGAATATGGCCTTTGAACTGATTATACATCCCTGTGCTTTTTAAGCAGCCCATATTTATTTGATTAATTAACACAATTAGAGATGCATTATACAATGGATAATCTATATTGACTCTTAAATGTTTCTGTAGAATAAATCAGCCATAGCCTAAGCATATACTATTCACAACAGATTTTTCTATGCGGAATAAAGAAAAAGGAGGAAAGAGCAAAAGTTCTGCAAATGCTTTTCTGCATGATGAGCCAAAAAGTGAAGGCTAACGTGACAAATAAATACAACCTCTTGCCTGAGATATTCAAGAAGAACGTTATATATATATATATATATATATATATATACATATATATATATATATATATATATATATATATATATATATATATATATATATATATATATATATATATTAGGGGTGCAACGATACACAAAATTCACGGTTCGGTTCGGTTCGATACTTTGGTGTCACGGTTCGATATTTTTTCGATACAAAAAAATGTTCAAGCATTTTTAATTTGTCATTTATTAAAATTATAAATATATATTTTAACTCAAAAGTACAGTTTTTAAATTTAGCCCTAACCCTTGTGCGTGTTTTTTATTTTGACAGCGAATGCGCACCTGCGGACCACTTATGTGCAGTCCTGGTTATTTAGCTCATCATATTGCAGCCACAGAAATTATTTTGTCCATGAAACCATAAAGCTGCACTTTCTTTTTGCCTTATAGTCTGATTTGTCATAACTTCTCCGTTTTGTGGTAAGCTTTTCTTTGGCTGTCACTTCTTCACCCTGACCTGTCTTATTTGGCTCAGCAGAACTGAAATGCTTTTACACACTCACTCACATAAGCTCAGCGATTCTCTGCACGATCAACCTCTCACATGTTTAAGCTTGCTGCGGGAGATTTCACTTGTCATGTTTGCATAGTAAGCTAACAATTAATAAGACGATGTCAGAGGAATTGGTGCACAAATTATCATCACTCACAGATCAGTGCTGTCGCTCTCTATACACAGTTCGCACGATTGCAAAGTGAAAGCAAAAAAACAAGCGCAAATTCAAACGCGACTTCAATATGTCACATATTGACAGTGGCTCACCGATGCCAATGACATAATTACCCAGCTACATTTCTGAAAGAATGCAAAAGCATTGACATATATTTTTCCTACAATAGCCCGACGGGCAGGGAAGAGATAGAATTTTGGTAGCCCGACTGAAAAAAATCGCTAGCTCCGGGACGTCGGGCTAGCGATATTGCGAGCCCTGTATCTGATTGAGGAATCACTCATCTTTGGAAAAGAGAGTTTATTACAGAGAAATGTCTCTTTCCAAAATAAAAGCTATACTATCCGCTTCTTCTGGGCTATATTCTCAGCAGCATAAGGAGAATCATGTGCTAACAGCTGTCTAAATGACTCGGCTAAAGTTAGTAGCATGCTTGCTTTTTTTTGTCTGCTTCCACTTGTCTTTGCACTAGGATGATGTCGGCGTAAATGTGCAGTCATATTCGTTGTGTTCCCGCTAGTGCTTTCAGGTTAATCTCGTTGAAATGACCTTAACGCCACAACACGGCAAATCTCCGTTAACGAGCTACCGCCGATCGCTCCGTGCATGGGGCTAGACGGCCAACACGTTAACGAGCTAACTGCGCTAACACACTAGTTCTCACCAATGTAATTGAGCATTGCATGGCACATCCAACATACTGTTTTACTTTAGTCCATGACTCGCTTACCTTCAGGGTCATACGTCACATGAAAACCAAAATAATTCCAAACGCCAGATCTGAATGAGGGTGGGGAGGTCCATGTTAAAAGGAGAGCTTAACTTCTGTCTCGCTAGCTTGCCCTGCGCTCTTCCTTCTGACTATGCTGTCTGTGTTGAGCGCTCAGTGGATCTGCGCTGGACAGTGCAGCCTAGGCGGAGTAGTCGAACACAGATTCACTGAGCGCTCAACACAGACAGCATCGTCAGAAGGAAAATTGATAAAATAAATTACAAATGTTGTATTGTTCGATACATATGCGTACCGAACCGAAAGCACTGTATCGAATGGTTCAATATCGATACGAATATCGTTGCACCCCTAATATATATATATATATATATATATATATATATATATATATATATATATATATATATATATATATATAAATCAAGGTTTCAGTGCATATAATCTAGTTTTTGAGTGGTGGGTGGAGGAATTTTGCTTCCTCTTTTGCAAATGAAACATAAGAATTACATTCCAATATAATGCAATAATGTTATGGCATGCATTTTGTTGTATCTAACATTTTTATGAATTCACTGGATGCTATTATAGAAAAAATATCTAGAGAGAAGAAAATTGTAACAAATATTGATAATTTATTGGTTTTCTACACCAGCAGAAAGACTCCTTTATATGCCAGTAGTGTGTTATTCTTTAACTTTCAAAAAAGAACAACATATAAATTGTTAAATTTCTGAAGGTGATGATGGCCCTTACATAATTGTGAGATACATTTTTTAAACATAAATGAACTCAAATGTAGCAAATTTAAGCCATAGTCAATGGTTTGAGTTAAACCTACACAGAGGGAAAGTAAACATCATCGCCAACTTCCTGCTACAACAAGGCGCTTGGGAAATCTGCATGGTAGCACTGACAATGTGTTATTATTACTATTTTATTTATTATTACTGTTTGTGTATAACATGCAACTTATCTGCTGGTGTTTATCACAGCTCATTACCACGACAACGAAAAAGTCAAATCCTCTTATGCCAATGAGCTGCGTTTAGATTTACCCAAGTGCTCTTGAGAGAAGAACCTCATTCAAAGGCATGTGCGCATCAAAAAAAAAAATACACATGCTGATAGGTTACACTGAGTGTTTAGATTCATCCCAATACTCTAGGGAGATTCTTACTCATTATGCTGTGGATATGTTGGCTGGTGAGTTGCTTAAACTGAGGCCAGTGCTGTGAAGCCACCAGAGAATTTATTCTTGGCTCCTTCATTACTTCTTATTTACCCAACTCAGGCAGGGACTGACTAAATCTGATAGCAGTCTGGCGACCTAGTCATTTTGGAGCTGCAAAATCAAACACATCAACATGTTTTATGCATAAACACATAAACAGAGCCACACAGGCAGCAGCCAGCACCCACACCCACACAATCCCATACACAGTCATCTGAATGATGAAAACACAGACTCAGGAGAGTAAAGGTGGACGAGATGAGATGAGTCTGTGCTGTCATCGCCCATGAGCCTGTCTTATGGCTAGACACGCACAGATATTGAAAAGTACACACATACACGCAGTTTTGGCTCAGATAAGCAAGAAGATGGCACCTCTCATTGAATTGATATCAATATTTGGCCAGAGAGATATTTACACTCCCCTTTAATCAGGGGGAACAGATGGCCCCAAGGTCTGTGAACTGTGTCCATCCCTTTAACCAAGCACCAAGTCCTGGCTGTGTTTACATGCAGTGAAAGAAGAGAAGGCAACAGACCGGGAAAGGGGAGATGAGTAAAGGCGAGAAAAACAATAGTGGTACCCCATTGTTTCAAGATAGACACGCTAACAATCTTAACAAGCTAATTAAGGGAACTAAGTGTAGATATGTTTCACTCAAAAATGTAATGCAAAATAACAGGCAAACTCATTAAAGTTCATCACAGTTTACAAGTGACATTTTTACAGATGACAACAAAAAAAAAATTTATGAAGGCAGTTAAAGGAATAGTGAGGTAGTAAAACAGCAGCAAAGGTCCCAGACACTATTGTATTCAGATAAATTGACTTGGTTATCGCTTTAGCTACTGCTACAGCACCTCTGGTAAAGTGTGGAGTTTTGATTTTTAGTGAGTGTAGTGCTGTCATGCTTACAGGCTTAAAAGTTGTTCTAAAATAAAATTAAATTAAAAAAAAAAATATATATATATATATATATATATATATATATGTGAAGGATTTCTATCTCTGCGCCCCGCTATTTCTTAAACGTCAGACATTGCAGACTATTTGAATATAAAAGAAACGATAACACAAAAATGAAATAATCAGATACAAAATGGCTCAGCAATCGTTCCAGTGTTCTCAGAAGAGAGAAATATCTTTTATCATTTCAAGAAAAAACAGTTAAAACCATCATGACCAGTTTTTCTGAATCAGTTTATCAGCACATAGATTTGCATATAAAATTTCTTGGTAAAACATGAAAGATAGGAACATTACTTATCACAGACATTTGGCTTACACCTACACTTCCATGGTGGAAGCTTAAGCAAAATCCTGAGTTCATCATTACTATATTTGCCACCTGAAACTTTCTCATTTTTGACATACTGTAAGTGCACCACAGTATATAACAAGCTCTAAAAAAAAGAAGATATTTTAATGTCATTAGTACACAAGTAGAATTTATGGACGGAGATCATTCCTGATGATGAGACCCAAATGCCTAACTTTGGTCACCATATTTAAAACGTTTTGTCCCAAACTGAATGAGGTAAGAGGTTGAAGATGTGGGCCAGATCGCTCTCTTGGGCTGACTCTGCTGGGTACAATGACGTTCTGTCAATGTTTGCTGTGCGGCAGGCAGGATGCAGGACCCAAACGCACGACTCATACACGGGAAATTTGATTGCAAGCAGCAGCTTTATTGCTCGAAATCACTACTACAAATACAAAATAAATCTTAAAACTAGAAACAAGAAAACCCAAACTAAAACACACCAGAAAATAAACCAGGAAAAGAGACCTAGGAATTATGGAGGGAAGAAACACGACATAGTGAGGGTACGACGCCACAGTGACACTGAGACATGACTGACTCGGGAACAGAGAGAGCATAGAGACAAGGGTGACTAGACATGAGTCGAGGGACCAGGACGGGCACCGAGAAAACATGGGAGCAGAGGCTAAACACAGGCTAAGAAAAATACAAAGAAAAGAAGAACTAAGATCACTAAGCACAAACGAAAGATAAGCAAAACCAGGAATATAAATAATCAAAGAATATTAAACCAAGATTTAAAACACAAATACTGGGTTGCAGACCCAGTACCGTGACACACCTGACTAATACTGTGATGGTCTCCCTTTTGCTGCCAAAACAGTCGTTACCCAGAAAGTTCGACACACCTGAAGGCATCCTCGGCACCAAGAAGTTGGCAACAACCCCCCTTAAGTCATCTAAGTTTCGAGTTGAGGTCACCATAGATCTGACTCGTTTGTTACATGCAGACTGCAGGACACAAGGTTTCCCAACAGCATATTGCCTAAACTACAACACTGACTCCACTGGCATGGGCTCTATAGTGTGTCCAGGTGCCAGGTGTTCCCCAGGTAAGTGACACACACACCTGGCCATCATGTGATGTAAAAAAAAAAAAAAGGGATTCGTCAGACCAGGTCATTGTCTCCATTGCTCCTATGTCCAGTTCTGATGCGTCCATTGTTGGTGCTTTCAGTGGTGGACAAGGGTCAACATGGGCCCCCTCTGTATGGTTTGTGGCTGTGCAACAAACTGCTAGATCTGAGGGTGTTTCTATCAGAACCAGCATTAGCTTTGTTGACTAAGTGAGAAACTAATCTACTGGATGGGTTCAAACCAGCCAGTCGTCTAGCTCTCACAATCTGGCTCTTGTAGGACTTGCACAAATTCTCACGCTTGCCCATATTTTCTACTTCTAACACATCAACTTTGAGGACAAAATGTTTACTTGCTCCCGACTAAATCCCACTAACAGGTACCATGATGAAGAGATGGTCATAATGTTATGCTTGATCGTTGTAAAGTCTTGTCTCCTGTTCTTGGAAACCTCTTTCAGAGCACTGATGCACAAATCATTGTTGTGCTTACTTTTAAAATCTAATTGCCGTGGTTGTTATATATTATCAAAGCCAAACCCAAATAATTTGTTCTAATATTATTGACAGTATGTAAGCCAAAGCAACTGGCCTGTAAAAACACTTAGTTTTCAATGCTGAATATTTTACCAGTTTTGCCTTTGACTGGAGGCACCAACAGAGCATTTAACACAGTTCAATAGGATGCCATCTTTAATAATCCAGGAAAGCACAATGCAAGTGATACTGAGATTCTTCTCCAGGCAAATGGCAGACGTTTAACTGTTATTCCATAATGGCCACGTGTTTGGTTACTGCCAAGTTCTCAGCAGTGCAGCTCACTTCCTCCAGCCTAATAACAACACAGATATTGTTTGAAACCTGAACAACATTGAACTTATCGCTTAACACAGTTGAAAAGACCCCTGTAATGCTTTCTTCACCTTTAAACAATATTTTCAGCCTCAGTGACCCCATCGATACTGGATGGCAAAGGCATTGTTATGATTTGCTTCTTTCCAAAATTCATTAAAAAATGTCTGCAGCAGCTATTTGGCCATGGACTTAGCCCTCATGGTCTGCCCATTTCTTTTAATAAACCACACAGATTATTTAAATCTTGCATTCACATTTCTCTTGTTCTAATTCTGGTTCATGTCTAGCTTTACTGGATAAAACCCAGTTTTTAGAGGTTTTTTGGCTTGTATATAGAGTTCAAAAGCATATTTATTCCACTCTGGATTGGGATTAACTGTTTTACGGAAGAGTGCTTCATTGGCATTATTTAAACATTTTAAAATATAGATCATTATTATGGCTGGTTCTTACCATTAAAGTTTTCACACATAATATCTAATATCTATCTAATATCTAATGGTATATTGCTATTACTTAAGCTCTTATCAATCAGTAAATTGTAAAGCCATAGATCATTTTCTTGTAGAGATTTAATCTCTGGATGCCTTCATATTCTCTGTCTTTTTCTCTTTGCATGTACATATGTGCATGTGTGTGCCATCTGCCCTAAGGAGTTACACTCAAAGAAGGAATTTCATGTTTCCATCCTTTCTCAAAGCACCCGCTCACACTTGGTTGACAGTTGCTTTGAGGTATTTGCCGCTTCACACAAGCTCACAAGCCAGACCAGACCGATTTCCAGACCTCACACACATGAACACACGAATACACAAATGCACACAAATAGATGCCAACACACACTAATCCTAGCTGGGATGTTGAAATTGCAGTAATACAATTCTATAGAATTGCTCAAGATGGCAAAATTGCATAAATGCAACTTGGGAGAAAACCTTTTCACCGTTCCGGGGATTAAATCTTCCCTCTAAGCCCAGATCAAATATCTGATTGTTCAGCCTGCTGCTGCTTCAAGGTGAAGCCCAATACACATACACACATAAATGCATACACACATTTTGATGATATAGATTAATCCATTAGATTTTTTTTGGCCTCATATTCCATATTCTCAACTTCCATTGCAATATATTTCTCTCACTGCAACAAGAAAGCTTTAATTGCACCTGCAATTAAACGTAAGCCAATATCTCTGAACAAAATCCTCTTTAGTTGGTATAATACAGGTATCTTAATGCCTGTATAGAGGAGGAGGAGGAGGTGGAGAAAAGTAGGATTTAATGAGGCAGAGATGATTAGAGTTATTTCTCATGAAAAAACCTCATAGATTTAACACTTGTCTCTTTGTCCGTCTCTCCAAGTCTCCCTTTGGCAGCAGTCTTCCTGTTCCATATTTTATTACCCTGAGAAGTTAATGCACTAACATACATGTGCCCTCCATAATAATGTTAAGTGTTCAGTTAATTCTACAAGACTAAGAAGAAGAAGAGTTCTGGCTAAGAAGGCTAGACAGCAATTTCCAATTCTGTAACTCTCATTATTCAGGCTTAATAGAAATATATATATATTTTTCCCATTTTCATATCAGCACCAAGCTAAATTACACCACAGATTAAACCCAGAACAGAGTATGAGGTCATAAGAAATAGGTCAGCTCTGTTTACCCTATTAAACCAATAGGCAATTGCATCATTGATTTTAGATTTTTAACTTCTGCTGGGGGGGATGTGACTGTCACAGGGCAATAAACTACTGTACTCAAAAAGGGACTAAATTAAATATTAGACAAAAATAACGCAAGTAAACACACAAAAAAAAAAACAGTTTCTAAGTGAAGGTGTTTTTCTTATTAAGGGGGAAAAATCCAACCCTACATGTCCCTGTGTGAAAAAGCAATTGCCCTCTGGACCAACTGACTGGTTGGACCACCCTTAGCAGCAACAACTGCAATCAAGTATTTGCAATAACTGGCAATGATAAAAAATAAAAAAAAATAAAAAAACAGCAGTACTGGAAGAGATTCAGGGTCCAGTAAAGCAGAAATTGGTGAAATGTAAATTAGTTACATGCAGAGGCGGAGCCAGACATTTGAAACACCCGGGGCTTAGCCCTAAAGGGTAGTATGCATGTGGGATTTTTTTTTCTTTTTTTTTGGGGGGGGGGGGGGGGGGGGGGGGGGGTAGTAGAAATGACTGAAAGATTAATAGGCTCTGTTTTGAGTTTTGTTCAAAAAAGAGTAACTTCATATAGGGAAAAATATATATCACATGTGCAGGACACCTTAAACTAGTTTTTTAATTAAGCGGCAAGGCAGAACAAAACCGGGGCTGTATCAAGACATGAGGACTAAGCCCCAATTCAACCAGACCCTCTGTTCTGTCCTCATTCTCCATCTCCCTCTCTGTTCCTCTCTCTCCCTCTCTGTGCTGACAATCATCAAATATACAGTTGAAACCAGATATTTACAAACTCTTCAGATCAAAACACAAACACTTTTTTAATTGTAACATCAAATCAGACTAAATGTTTATTTTTTTAGATTGATAAATATAAAAAACATATTTGTTAACTCTAAGAGTAAAGAGAGAAACTATCTGTATTTCTTAATTGCAAATGGCACCAAATTGTATTCAAAATTGAGCCACACTTATGGAGCTCCACGATTCTTTTCCTGGTGTTTTGGTTGATGTCTCTTGATTTTCCCATATTTTCAATATTTATCTAAAACAAAAGTTTACTCTAAATTGATGTCGTAGAGTAAAAATGTTTTATGTTTTCTCCCTAAAGTGTATGTAAATATCTGGTTACAAATGTGAATATCCTGCTGTGTACTGAAATCCCTCTTGTTTTGCATAGAAATATACTGAACAACATACAAAGCATAATATATAAAATAACATTTACCTGAGTTTTTTCTTTGAAAGAACCCTCTAATGTCCATTCTTATATTTCAGTACATAACTGAAACCGATTTAGTCGGGGAGGGTAAGAACTGAAAATATGAAATAAACACACGTAAGCTAAGATTCTAAAAAAAATAGCATTTGTTCGGCTTTTCATTTCGCCATTTGTTGATTCACTTGAAGAGCAAGTAAGGTAATATTGGTCAAGTGATCAGTTTGATATCAATCTTTCGTGATGCACCGTCATATTTACATTATTTGTACGGTGTGAATGATTTGCTTTGGTACCTGGTCAAACTTAAGCTCTCCTTAGTATGGCTGGCTCCGTTTCTCCAACAGCGCACTCACAGGCAGCAGCTGCCCCGCCCCCTCGCTCAGTCGCTTAGTGCCTGAGCTCGGATCATACCAATATCAGGGGGGATTCACGCACAGTCCTAAATTCCCACAGTGTGCACTATGTGCTTCGAATATTGTGTGTACTTTTTGTTTTATACAGTTGTCAGCCAGGCATCTAACTATGAAAAAATTACACTCCAAAAGACCCCGGGCTTCTGACAAAACAACCCGGGCTTAAGCCCAGTAAGCCACCCCCACGCTCCGCCCCTGGTTACATGTAGTTACAATATGGGTGTCTAAAGGAGTCTATGCATTCAAAATCAATACAACTAAGTCTTACTAACAGCACGTATCCTCTAAGGTACACTTGTACTTGCACATATTTTTTCAAGTCATTAGCAGTTAGGTTTTTCAGAAATCTAAGAGAAGTTGCCTCTTTCTCTTTTTTTCTACAGGACTGAATTTGTCTCAGTCTTAATGTAAATCCACATCAATTTAGGTGAAGTCAAGTCTTTTTTTTTATCTCTTTCTAGACTAGTAATTCTCTTTTTCTCTGAAGATAGTTCTTCGAGTCCCTAGTTATATGTTTTGGGTCGGTGACTTTTTTGGGGAATGACTGGACATCATCTGCTTGTCAAACGATGCCATGTTGATAAGCTCCTATAGTGTGCATTAATCCTGTTGTATTTTTAAAGTGTCACATTGCTGTGTATCTTGTTTTATTTCATATAAACAATCCCCTAAAATCCCCTAAAACTGATCATTATTGTATTCTCTATCTTTTTATTACCACTATTCCTCTGCAGCACACCTTTAAGCTTAGTTCTTAAATTCTTACAGTGTAGCTACAGCCCATGGGTTCATGGTTTGCCAGAAACCAAATATTTGAAAGGTTTAGAAAAGAGTCACTCCAAGGCTAACTAAGATCTCAATGGTAACATGAAGCTTGGGATCTGGAATTTCTTAAATTGAGTCATCCAAACCACAAAGCAGCATATTAATGACTAACCTTGTGTTTTGGATGAATCATCTCAGATTTCTCTTGATTGATGTTAAGTCCGTTGTCAGTGTCCTTTCCCTGCCATATGACTACATTTGTTTCTGCCCAGTCTCGTGTTGACTTTTATTAAGAGGAAAAAAGTTTATCCTTATCCTCCATCTTCGCTCTGCTAAAGTCTTTATATTAACCTAACCATAGCTCTGTAGGTAGCCATGGGGTTCCACACCATTATATGCCTACTGATCGTCTTTACCATGTTTCATTATTGTCCACAGACCACTTATTGTTGTTAATACATTACCTTCCTTAAAGGGCAACCTGGATTTTATTCTGTTTTTTTTTTTTATTCATATATAATATATATATAATATTTCTTGGAAATGAATGTTTGAAAAGCTGATGGATGATTTATGTTTAAGAGAAGAAGGCTAAAATTCAGATGACAAATTGAATTGCGACTCTCTTAAAAACACAATACACATCACACTGTGTTAAGTAACTGAGAAGACTCTATGCTCTGTCTCTGTCCAGTAGTAGATGGTAGTGAGTTTGAGTCCTGTTTTCTTTTTTTTTCAAGTATCTGTAAGTAATTGTGAGTAATAATTCATCACAATGAATTACTGTGTGTCCCAGTAGCACAAACTTGGGCCTTACAGAGCATTAAGTCTACAGCTTTTCATGACAGGAAGAAGAAGTTTTTTTTTTCATGCCCGGGTGAATTTTGTGCATGTGAGGTGATGGGACACTGTTGCATCTGCCACAAACAAAACATGCGTGGTGCTCATTTTAGAAAGAAGGATTATGTTAGAGATATGATTGAGTTCTGGATGGGATCTCGGAGCAAGGACTGTGCAGCATTGATAGCTGGTGCTGTTTCTTCTCCTTCACTCATAATTGTAAAGCTGTGTGTCGTATGCATACTGATTTTTCAATCATCTTCAAGGTCAAAGCTACTGTTTGCCTCTATATTTCTACTATGTAACATTGACCTTGCACAGTTTCACTTTCTTTATGTAACCAGGTTCTAGGTTTTTGAGCAGGGGCTTTAACTTTGTCAGAAATACAGCTTTTATCTTGTTTAGATTAGATTAAAAAGAAAAACTTAATTGAGGAAAATTCACTTAGGATCTAACTAACTAAGATCTAAATAACTCCAGATTTTGAATTTTCAGTCCAAAGCAGCTGGTCCCATTTTCCACAACACGATTTGTGTGTGTTTCTTGGTTTTGCTGCCGTTGGTTATTAGGCTGCACAAAAGTCCTTTGTTAACCTCACTTCTCCAGACTTTATATAGTCCTAAATTGGATTTCCACAATTTACCCAACTCCAAGGACCGCTATCTAGCAAGTGGCCTGTTATCTTGCTGCTTCTTCAACAACAGAGCATATTTCACGATTTGCAAACAACAGTGCAATCCAAAATATTTTTGCTTACTGACAGAAAAGGTATGCAAATAACACACATATAGCAACAAATTTAAATACATCTACACAGCCATGATGCACAGTACGAATGTGGGTGTAACAACATGGAGAGTGGCAGGAAACTAAGTTCCCTACTGAGAGAAATAATGAACAGGTGTCCAGTGTACAAGCTTCAATTAGTGTGTGTGCATGCGTGTTGGCATGTCTGCTTGTGTCTCTTCATATGGATGCTTTTTTAGTGTCCCAGCATTTGCTAACAAATTCTCCTCTCAAGTCTGAGGGAGTGCAGGCCTGTTGTATTGTTCTTGACAATGAGGCAGGGTGACCTAAACTTCCCATTCACATTCCAAACATGATTAGTATGCAGTCAAAACAAAGGCAAATAGACTATAAAGACTGTCACAGAGTCAGAATTAACAACCAGTATGACAGAGCAGTCACCTAACAGTGGAAAGATTGACAGCCTTTGATTACATTATTATGCATCAATCACATATTCATCTCCATACACAACTTATTCCAATGAAAAAGAGAGATATACATTCATACAAACACAAATGCTACACAACCTGGCACATGCACATACAATAAAAAGGACACTAAGCATCCACGTAACGTCAAATGCAAACACAATTATGCAGACTCAGTTGCTTTCATACTTCTGTGTCTCTGCCTTCTGCCTCTTGTACCTCCACCTATATTCTGTGATCAGCTAAGTTCTGATGCCAGAGTACTAGTAGTGGATTGGCAAAGTTCCCCAGTGCATCAGGCTAGAATTTAGCCAAATACTGACACCTGACAAATTGTTGTTGGCACTGGTACCAAGAGACTAAAAGAGAAAACTAATAGTGTCTGTAAATCAGTTTTTTGTGGGCCATTTTTGTGTATACACTTCAGTTTCTGTTAAATCTGCCAATATATGGTCTTTGAGTTTATATCTAAAGGTAAAAAACATGGAGGTGTATTTATGTAAGCCGTATAGGATGCAGGCATCATTATTACTGCTTCAGTCTGTATCTCTATAGCAATACATTTTTAATACCTATCCAGCTCTCAACAGGGATAAGATATGTAGGAAAGAGGATTATGAAATGGTGGTAAATTATAAATCAGGGATGTTCAAAGTCATCACATTACATTTTGTAATTACCTCTTTAATTATTTATTAAATCCAAGATTGTCCACACACACATGGACGAAACTGAACATGGGGGCGTTTTTGAAGTACTTAGCAAAGGGACAAATTGAGGTGACACGTTTTAAAAACACACTCAAACAGGCACATGGAGGCTCCTCTGGTCAAATTGAGATGTTGAACTATCTTGACAGAGAAAATAAATTGAAGAAGACTCAGAAATTATTTTGGAAAAAGTTTGTTGCAGGTCTCCATTTAATTACTCTCCCTTGGGATAATCTTGATAACCCATAACAAAATTAAATTACTTTTTCCAATTGACTTTGCCAGTTTGGATCTGGGGACTGATGTCCAGCAGTGAAAATGCATATTTAGTACAGAGTCTATTCAGTACCAGCTTAGGGGACTTCCTTGGTCTTGCTAAACTCCTGCAGTCGGCAGGTCTTCTTATATTAAAGGAAAGTTAATGTATGACTCTTTGCAACTGTGTGAACAGCTGTTCAGAGAGATTGCTTTTTTTGGCCTATATTGGACCTCGTGAAAAAATTCACTGAATTCCGATATAAAATGTATTATGATCCAAGTTACCGTGTACTCTGTGTCTGCTTCCCATTAAACCCACAAGTTTTATTCTTTTAACCACCAGGATCCGACATTTTACACATTTCACTGGTTTACTCCTCTCATTAAGTTTTATAGCAATCATTTCAGTTAATAAGCTGTAAATCATGAAGCAATTTTCTGCTCCAATAGAAGAAAAAACAGAAAAAGGAGTGTGTTCCTCTCGTATCACAATGACGTTATGGGTGATGTCAAATTATCCGCATTATGTAGGTGTGTTGGAACAGACTTGATGGACTTTCATGAACTTTTGATTAAGAGCTTGAAAGTTCAGGTTACTGTATCTCCTTTTCTGAGCTATAGAGCATATCACTAATTCAGATTTTCCAGATACATATAAGGCATGGAATAAATTAAGACATGGGTCGTTAAAGAGGTGGATGTACTGTAGTTGGAAAGAGTCAAAGGTTTAATGGGTAAAGCGCTTAAGAAATGATAAAGTAAACCCAGGCTGGCTTTAATACATCCCAAAATGGAAGGCATCAAAAATGATAAAAATGTCACTTAATCAAGGTTTTCAGATGTTGCTCACCTTTAAGTTTTTCTTAAATCTTACTCCATTTATGGGGAATTAAAGAGTAAAAGTAACTGAGTATGTTAAAAGAGAAAAAAAAACTGTATGAAACCATTTGGATTTCTAAAGGAAGCTGCACAAATTCCAACAAATTGCCGGCCCCTAGGGAGTCACGGTTGGTTGAGACTGAAGAATACAAGTTGAAAAATGAATGAGAAATTTGGATGTGGAGTGAGAAAGAGGTGAGCTTACAAGCACACTCCAGCCTACTCCTCGTCTCTGCTTGAGGCCAACAGCTTCAGGCAACATTAGCCGCTACAAGCAGAAAAGCCCCAAATCTCTGACTCAAGTAGGATTGTGGGTAATGTACGTGGGATGTTTAGACAAGAAAAAATAATTAATGGTATGAAAAGAATTTTTATTTTATTTTGTCAGTCAGTTTTGATTTTTTATGCACAGTGTCACTGCTTCTTACACTACATCTGGCACTGATATAGAGCAATGCAAAATATTTTGTAATACACTGAATGAAATAGTTACAAAAGCACAATACAAAAACAATTCTGATTTCCAGTCTACTTAGTAAAGGTCTATATCTCCTATTTATTGATAACAACAGCATCACTAGTAGATGTACATTTACGTTTAAATAAAAAACAGGCATTACTTCTGCACACACAAAATAGTACTTTTGTTGTTGGAGGGCAAATAGAGAAAAAACCCTAATAAGGAAAAAATACTATATGTTTTGCTATTGCAGCTAAAGTAGAATTACTAAAACAAGTCCAGAAGGACTTGAACAGCACTTTTCTTTTTTGTTGTTTTTAATACCAATTCCTAATGCAGTGCAGTACATTATTAGTTGGGCTATCATATTATCATGTTATGGGCGATCTGGCAGCATCCAAAATCCCATTTAATTTAATGAATTATGAGACAGATAACAACGTAACCAGTAGCTTCAAAACATCGTTAAAAATACCCTCAAATCAGTTATTATTCAAAACAGTCTCTAACATATTTATTCATCTTCCTCTCTTGCCTCCTTTTTTACTGTCAATTTCTAGGAGTGAAATTATCTTTCCCATGTTGCTGTCTGTGTTTATTGTGCTATGGTGTGTTGATATCTGTGCATTCCCGTATTATCCTTCTGTGTTACACATTTCGATGTTTGTTTTTTTTCCTCGCTAGCCTGACCTGTCTCCCCAATGTGATGTTTGTGTATTGTATGTACGGTCGGCAAGGTCTGTCATCTCGGTTGTGGGCAAAAGACCTGCAACTGACAAATAAAGGCTATCTCATCTCATCTCATCTCATCATCCATTAACACATTCAATAATATACTCTACAGAAATACTGTACTTTGAAATGGCATCAGGTAAGCAGAAGTGTAGCACATGTTGGCACATGAAACCTAAACAAGAGCGTGAAGAATCTGCAACCGATGTCTCGAAGCATTCACTTCCAGAGAATAGACCCAGTTATTACTATCTTACAGTCTGAGGCTCATTTTCACCTCATTTTGTTTCAGCTTGTCACTCCACATGTACAGTCAAAACATAGGGTTTTCGGAGCTCATAATTTGTGGCAGATAACAGCTAGTGGCAGGTGGCTATTAGTCCTAATAAATTATGAATCAGCTTTATCACACTTACTGTCTGTCTCCCGCAGGAAATATTTCATTCTTGGGTGGCTGCGCCTTTAGACTGTACACATTTGTGTATGTAAAAGGTAATTTTTTATTCACTGAGTGATGGTATAATTGTGCATGTTTTTCCTGTCTGTTTGAATTCCTTTAAATCTTAAAGTGTGTTTGAAAAGTTGTCATTGTGAATGTTGGTGTTACACGTGTCATGAATCTAAACTGAAGGTTGCAGCTCGACCCGGCTGAAATTGCACGTGTATATCTGCATGCCTTTGTTAGGCTGAGAACCTAGACGGCAATGGCTGTCTCCTTGAGGGAAATTCTGATTGTGTATGATAAAGACAAATGAGCTGACAGCAAAGAGCTTTTCTCAAACCACTAGACAATATACACGCCTCCATCTATTCTCTAATACAGACACACACATTATATATACACAAACACACACAAATGACACATTTACCTTGTGCTAACCAGAGTCCATGAGAGAAGAGCAAGGTGGGCTCATATAAAGGTCTAATTAGAAGACACAGTTAAAAGCACGGGGGGAAAGTACTAGCACTGAATGTTAAACTTGTTTTCCACTGAGACCTTACTCCGTTTACTTTGTTTTTTTCCCTCAATGCCATTTTCATTTTTAATCAAAGTCAAAACAATATTTGTGGCATTGTAAATGCAGTGAAATGGTCTGTACAGATGTTTGTGCCTGCTGCATTTAATCTCAGAGACCTGACTTTGATATGTTCCATCAAATTTCATTTCGATGATCTGATACTTGCTCACATTCAGAAAACCACAGATGAACACACAGGACAAGAAATATAATAACCAAAATGGGCATCAGCATGTTGGCATACACAGTGGAATTGCTGTATTATTAGAACAAAGTCAAAAGCATTAGTCAGATTCAAACACTGGCATAGGTGCCTCTACCTTTTTCTCCTCGATTCTACAATTTAATTTTTGAATAGATGTATTCTTTTCACCATCAAAGGTATTCTGGGGGTCCACAGGCCCACAGCTGTATTTTCACAGCTACAGTAGTTGGATAGAGGCTATTATGAGCTGAGAAAGAGGCAAATGGGAATTATGGAGATACATAAGAGTTCCCTCATGTAGGATGGAGCACATATGATGGCAGCAACAAAAAAAAGGCAATAGTGAAAGAGAGACAATGGCATCCCAGTCTTCTAAATATGCAGTCAGATTTTCTCTGGTACTGACTACGCTCAGCAGCGCTCAAACCTATGTCCATCACTCCTCTGTCCATTTGCCCGTTTGCCATTCTGTTTATTTTCTGATACACTGTGGGGAAAAATGTAGGTATCGAGTGGCATCAGATGATAATTCTACAGTTCAATGGCAAATGCTATCTGTCGGCTAAATTGATATCATCACTGGGGGGAAATTGCTATGGGAAGGTAGATACAGCTGCACAAAAATCGCCTCACAGAAATACGCACACACACATGGATTGAAGTGATTGCTCACTCAGCTCAACCCTGACCTCCGCAGTAATATCTGGTCCTCCTGCCGCCCACTTTCTCACCATGGAGACGTCAATCACAGGGTTGCATGGCGAGAAGGTTAGAGACTGTCTGTCAGTTCCACAACTTTAACTGCCTACAGGCACCAAGCGTGTACAGACATGCAATGTCGCTCACACCACCCAGCATGCTCACGTTGGCTTTTCCAGGGCCCAAATGCAAAATGTGCAGATTCCCAACTAAGACAGTGTATACAGTGCATGATTTTAACTCGCTACACCACCGTAGTGGCTTTCACATTAAACATTTATTGTATGGTTGAGTGCAGATTTTCAGCTTTAATTCAAGGGCTTTAACAAAAACATTTTATTTTGCTGTTTAGGAGTTAAAGCAGCAGGTTCAAAATTAATAAAACGAATAATATAATTTTATTGTATGGTTAAGTATGGTTTTTAATACATGGATGAAAATCCTTTGCAGTCAACGATTGCCTGAATATCACATTTCTTTATCTTGAGAAATTCTTGGGTTGCTTTTGCTGTATCCTTTGGGTCATTAACCCAATTGTGCAGCATTTGCCTGAATCTGAAAAGAGAGTATAGCCCTGTGTACATCAGATTTCTATCTGGAGCCACGTCATGAGTAAACACTAATGATTCAGTTCCTCAGGCTATTCATGCCACAACATTGTCTCCATTTTTGACAGATAATGTTTTGTCTGTCATGAGCTGTTCCTTTCTATCTCCCTATTTTGTTTCCCTCACCAATCTGTTAATCTTGTTACAGTTACTCTTTTCATCTATCCAAAAATTTTATTTTAAACTGGACACACTCCTTAGATGTTTTCTGACTTTTGGTAATGATATGCCTTCCTTCTTGAGAGTTTTCTTGACTTGGCTTTGTGTTGCGGAGGGTTTTTATTAAATACTTCTCAGTTATCCGTGCTAATTGTCTTGTATGGTCTTTGGTGCATTTTGGTGCTGCTGAGCTGCACAATGCATTGTTTCTTCTGACTTAAAAGAACTATATGTATACTTAGAACTAAGGATAATTAGTCTACCCGAGTATGAGCATTCTCATATTGCACGCTCTTCTGGTATAAATACCAGTTTATGTGTATAATGAATTCAGGCTTTTTGAGTGCACACATTATTTTTCTGTCTGGTGCTTGGTGTCCATGGTATGATTTTTCTGTCAGAAACAATTACAGAACTTCATAAAAAACTACATTACATACAAATAGCACTGAAACTACAAAACACTAAACTAAAGCTAAACATTTTCAAACTAAAAAAAAAGCTAAATTGAAACACGAAACTCCACTCTGGAAACCAACTGAAACTAAACTAAATTAACAACGTGCAAAAAAAGTCCAAAATAAAAAAAAAAAAATAATTACAAAATACAAAACTCTAAATACCCATACAAACAAATGGAGATATTTCCTAATGTACAGAAAACGTTTGGGGCATTAAAAACAATTTTTAACTTTGAGTAATAAAGATTTTTTGTTTTTGCTTATTAAAAAGACATTGCAGTAACAATAAATATCTCATATCACACTTTGGAGACAGTATGGGTTCTTCTAGGTACACTTGAGGTACTCTTGCACACAGGTTTTCAACTTAGTTTGGTAGGTGCTATAACCCCCCCCCCCCCCCCCCCCCCATATCCCTTTCTGGTATTAGGCCCTTGAGTTTACCTCTTTCCCTTCATAGAATCCCACACTGACTTCACAATGTTGAAATCAAGGCTTTTTGGAGACAGTATTTTACTTGTTTTGTTATGTTTTTTGCTGAACTCACTGACATGAGCTATATGACTCACCTCCCTCACTGTATTGCTGACTGATAAGAATTTAAACACCGACAAGGACAAATTCAACACAGCTGCATAAATACTTGAAATCATGCACACAGAGTTTTTTTAACCATTTTTTTTAAAAAACTATTAGCATTTCTCTCAACCCCTCTGATATTTACATGACTAACTAGTTATCCTCCCTCCACTTGTTCATTGTATCATGAGGATAATGGTGTTGTTATTATCTGCATCTTCACATCCTCTCATTTACTATGGACAGTCTTCTCTGTAGTTTGCACAGGAAAGTACTAAAATGGAAGAGAGCTTGCCAGAGGCAGTGTAGCTTTTGCAATTAACCCCCAGAACTGCAAAGTAAGTGAAATGAGACTTTACTTCAGCTTTAATTACAAAACAGCAGGAACTTCTGCATGCACGTGCTGATAATACACACATATTATACAAACAATGTGCACACATGGACAGGAAACACAAACGCTAATGCATTTATGCTGTGTTCATGTTGGCAAAAAAATAGTATGGCAAATATCCTATAAATAATTAAGCAGCTTTAATGCACAACATAGAAACACATTCCACCAAATCACTGTAATGTTTAATTTAAAATAATTTCTAATTTTTTTTTCAACAAATTACTCAAAAATGGTGCTTCGGTGTAATTTGTCAAGTCATAAGTCCCAGATAAATTTGCACAGATACATAATATATTCATTCTGAAATATTTCAGCTCCAAATGAGACACTGCAGTTTTAACAAATATTGGTATGCATATTTCATGTTTTGATTAAGGTCTTGGCAAGCTATATCTCAGCATCTTTCAAAGTCCTAAAATGCATAAATATTAATAAATGTAAGCCCACTGTCTTCGCTTTGCTCTTTTTGCATTGTGAATGACATCACATAACATTAGGTTGCTGGGTAATGATAAGAGAACAGCGGTGCTGGTTTGATGAGTTATGCATGAAAGGACTTCTTTCAACCCTCCCTAGTTTCAGTCTCAGCAAAGCTCGTTTGCTTAAAGCTATTTTGATGTGTGCCTTTGTGAGACCTTTGTGTGGGCCTTTTTGACTTTCCAAACTTCAATCTCACAAATTTGGAATGCATTTACTTAGAGCTTATTTTTGCTTGTGCCACGTCACTTCTGCTTAAGGATGCCATTCAGTGGTTTTGCATAGTACAGTGTTTTGCTTTGTTTGTTCGTTTGTTATGAATCTGTGAATTGGCACTCACTATCTTACTACTTTATATACGAATACATTCATATGGTAATGCTGAAGATGCTGAACACAAAGAATAGGACAATGTGGCTGTTTATACTAAAAGCACGTGGTGATGTGTGTGGTTGTTTGCCGACAGTTTTATTTTTGGCAGTGTGAAAAAGAAAGGGTCTGAGGAAGCATTCAGTTCACCACATAAACACTACAATTAAAGCCTTATGCCTAAATGCATTGGCAAACCCATCATATTATCAATCAATAAAACTAATTCTGATATAATGCCATGTTCTCTACATGACAGTGCAATGATTCAAATTTTCAAATATGAATATTTGTGCCAAGAAACTATGAATGCTAAAATCTTAGCACAGAAGGTCTATTACAGTCCCCGCATTTGCAAGGCTGGCATCAGTGATTACTACTACTAAATTAGTATCTAAACTCATGTGGAATCCATTCACAAGATATTTCTGAATAAAGGTCCAAATTACATTATAAAACATTATGATAGTGCAGTAAAGATCATTTTTAACCTTTTAAATATAATCATGAATTTATTCTGTTAGACATTTCCATGATTATAAGGGCCTAGCATGCCTGTAACATGTTTTTCTTACAGAGAAAACAGCTACCTCGACGCTTGACTGCATGTTTGAATCCATAGGTGAATGTTGGTTTCAGCTGTATTACAGTATATTACCTTCAATTACGAGGGTAATTGTACTGTCAAAGTGTCAGGAATACACAGTAAATTGCAAAGCAAATGCAATATCTATAATGGAAGAATAAGCAGAAATAAAATATTCATTCAATTTTAGTAATATTTTAGTCATTTAATCTGTTCTCTGATTTGCTTCCCCCTGCTGTGTGCCATGTCTGAATTTGTTCTTCTTCACTCCAAGTTAGTTAACTTCCTTTCAATACCCTAATTGATTTGATATACGCCACCATGAGTCATGAGGTAGTGATTCTGGATAAATGATATTCGTGGGGGAATCCATTTAAAGTGCCTGCATGTTTAGATAAATATTCTATCAATAACTGGTGCCAGTTTACCAATAATGTGTTACAAAAGGAAGCTCGCATGATATATTGTTGTGTTGATATTTCGCACCACCTGTAATCACAAAGAGTCGTTTCTCCAATTTCTTCATCAACAGAGGCCTTAATTCACATCCTTTTGACTAATTATTATGATAAAATTACTCTCCTGCGTTTATTAATTGAGTCACAAATTAGAAAACTGATGGCAGAGAAAAAAAGTGCCTGATCACAATGTAACAAAATGAACATGCAAACAAAGAACATCTAATAGTGTGTTAGAATGTTTTTGTCTTTTATATATTGACAAGGATTTGACAAAGTTCATTATTCTGAGACAAAAATGCCATATCCTGAATTTGACATATCCTTCTTTAACCCTGTTTTAATTAAATTTGTATTATTATTATAGCAGTAGTAGCAGTCGTAGTAATACCAGTAGTGGTATCCTAGTAAAATAGTAATAATAATGGAAAGGCGGACTTTCTTGTGTCTATGAAATGCTGGTCCTCAGTCTCATGACCTTTAGATCACAATTTATTTCTGCCACCACAATAAGGGTCAACGTAGAGATTCTCTGTCTTCTCTAATTCACTCCTCTCTGTCTTCCTTCCTTCATTTACTACGACCTCAAATCCCAGACAGCTTATTCTATCCCTTTCTCTCTGTGTGCATCCGTCTGTCCTTCTCTTCTTCAGCCTTTCTTTCTGACCTCTGACCCTGACTTCTCAAAAGTTGTTAGAAGTTTCAACTCTCCACTTCCCTTGTCTTGTCAAAGAGAAGGACTCGGTGTAATTTTCTCTTAATCTCTTCATCCCATCCTCTCCGGAAAAGAGCTCTGTTACCTGCAGACGAAGAAGGAGAGGGGATGGAGGGAGTAGGAGGGGTGGGGGACGCGGAGAAGAAGGCAGGTAGAGGGACAGGAGGGTGGCCTGTGACTGCCCCTAATCAGGTTTCCCTTTCCGTTCTGTCTTTATGTTCTTTTTTCCATCCTTTGCTCTTTTGCTCCATCTTTCTCTTTTTATCTTGTTCACTGGATTTGGAGACTTTGCTTGGTCTTTGATTTGAAGTGCAGGGAAGATGCATTAGACATAAGAAACAGAAATTAAATGACATAAAACAGCCGCGGTTCATTAACGAGAGTCCTAGAAAGATTGATCTTCACCTTTTTAACTACATGTCAAATTAACTCCACTCTTTTCTTCTTCTTTTAACTTCAGATTAGCAACACTACCAAGTCTGACGAGGAGAAAATGAATATATATATAAGAACTGAGAGAGAAGAGAGAGTCAATATGATGGACATTAGCTGAAAAGTCTGGCCTTTCAGTAATTGTGCCTGCTGCGGAGCAGAGGTTAGAGGTAAATGCCACACATGAGTATGTCCTACTATAATGAGTGGAAGAGGGTATGACACATTCACAAACACATTACAGACACACACTCACACACGTGTCATTTTGTAGAGGTATTAGCATGCAAATGTATTCAACTACAAGCGCACAAACATATTTTGCAACACACAGGACTGCCGAGGTTATTTTAGAGGTGCACACTATCACGGATACTAGTTACCTTATCAGGGCTGTAATCATTAATTTCCTCCAACACTGATAATATATTTTGATATCTGCCAGATATATATTGTGTATATTTGACTTTCTCTAATAAGTTCAAGTTATTGACTTACCTGAGCAATATGAAAGAGCAGTTTGTTATTAAAGACGGGATTTTTCTCAAATAGAGTAAACATGACAAAAGCAGGAATAGTTGTTCGTCTATGCGTATATGTTCTCATAAATTATCAGCACAGGTTCAAAAATGGAAAAAGAAAACAAAAAGTCGCAGGAATTATATCACTGGTTTACACAGAGCATTCATTTCTGCCAGATTTTCTAAATTGATCAGCTCATAAGCTTAAAGAATGAGTAATTCTTGGTTTTGTCTTTGTCTATCATTTTACTATGTTACTCCAGTCATTCTTAGTTGACCTTTATGTTGCAGAAATACATTGTACAGAAATAAAAGTCAATTTCTCTTCAAAATAAAGTATATATTGTGACTGTGCAGGTCTAGGATATGATAAAGCCCAAAATCAACATGTTGTATTGGATTTTTAAGTATGGGACCAACAGCATATGCTTTAAATGTTTTCTCTCACACACGTCATGTGTTTACACATGCAGATTTTTTTTTTTACTTCACATGATCACATTCCCAATTTCTCTGTATTTTTGTCTGTAATGATTAGAACAGAACACATTTTTTTTATTTGTTTGCTTTGCAGAACAAATAAATAAACATATAATGAAAAGCTGCATTCAGAGCACAGCAAGCATTACAGTGATGCAGAGTGATGCCTAATAATCTCTGACTTCCAAATGCAGCTGCACTTACTGCTACAGTATGTATATTATTCCATATTAATGAAGGTCAGATGAAAAAAATAATGCTGCTTACTGTCGATATTCATGCTGCACCACACATTCACCAACAATAAAGCTGGGAAATAACAGCAGACAAAATAAGGAAATTGTGTCTTTGACCACCAGACTGTTTAATAATGCATCCTGTCAATAGTAAGTCATATACATGCACTGATTCTTTATTTATGTGAGGAAGAATAATGTCAAAGAGGGTTAGCAGTGTTTATATACACACACACACACACACACACACACACACACACACACACACACACACACACACACACACACACACACACACACACTCGAGGGTGAAAAACAACTTTTTTGTATGAAAGTTAATCAAATAGAATATAGCAAGTGTTTATTTATTGTATTAATACCCCTGCCAGTGGAGAAGCAGTGTACATTTGCAGGTAAACATACTTTAAGTGTAAGTATCTAGGCAGCAAAAGGACACATGTTGGGTTATTCAATTCAGCTGAAAGACCCCAGAGACAAAGGCAGGTTTGCAAATTTTATTATCTGCAGCAAGGAACTCGAACACAAGAGCTTTGAGGCAGGCAAGTATTACTGTTGTAAGAGTGTCTTTTCAGGGACTGGGCAGCATTTCACCAGAGGACTGCCAGAGTGGAGAGGACAGGTTAGTAAAGAACTAATGTGATTTGCCGCTGTTATACAATTTGAGAGCAGATTTGTGTTCTTACTTGAATCTCTTCATGTAGCTGCTGATGGGGGAGACACGCAAGGATTTCCAGAGGGTGAGATTGGTGAAGAGTGGACTTGCAAGTAAGTAAAAGATTTCTTTGTTTGCAGGGTCCAACCAGGAATCAAGCCAGAAGAATAACTAGGAGATAGGCTGAGAGAACAGTCAGGGAACTGCAAAAGAGTGATGAGATCATAGTAACTGAGCCTGATTACTCCCACACAGGCGTCAACAATCTGGAGGAGAATGGAGGTTCCAGCCGGTCCTTAAATCCAGAGAAGTAATGAGTAGAGAGGAACAGGTGTACCCACTGGACCCATGAGGCAGGAGCAGCCTCACCCACTGTAAACCAGAGCCAGAGCCTCTCCCAAATGCCAACTGAAAAAAAGATAAAAAGTGAAAGAGACAGAGACAGAAAGATAAAAAAAACAAGCGCAAGAGGGAGAGAGAAGCAACATCTGCCAGGACCATGACATGCTGACACGTTTTTTGATGAGGAAAAGCTAAATCACATCAGCAGTCTCTCTAGCCATGACTTTATTTTCAATTCCTCCTAATGCAAAATAACCGTCTTACAGTTCCTGTCGTCAACTCTGGTTGATGTAAACACTACTAGTATACAAACACATAGATGTAAACACAAATACCAGTTTAAACTGCAGCTGCAAAAGTCAGTAAGCTTAATCAGCATTTTGTTAGCTTGTCTGGCAAGCCACTGGCTGTAACAGACATTTATTGATATTTTTAAAAATTTCTTCAGTGCAGCGTAATAAAAAAAAAGAACTCGCACAGCAGTGACATGAACTGTTTGTCCACCCTCCAACTCTGAGTTTTTAGCTGACAGTCAAAAGCCCTCTCACTCTCTTTTCATGCTTTCTGCCTTTTATTGTGAAAATGCCAACTAGACTCAGGAGGTAGAGGTTGATGGGTCGAGTGACCCCAGTGGAAATGGCAGTTTCACAGATGCCAATGTGTTGTGGCAGGTTTAAAAATATGCATATTAGCATGCATGCGTGCCTGTCCACAGCATGTTTAGGGTTGCTTTGCCCCATTTTTGTTGTACCTATATAACTTCATATACAAATTTTAAAATCAGGTGCCAACATGAGCATTCATCTGTGCTTGGACTTTGTGTGTGGTCCAAACCCCCTGTTATTTTGCCAGATGCTACCTCCTCTTTATCCAATATGTTTCCTCCTTGGTGTCTTTTTTGTCACTCAGCTGCTACTTGTCATTTTTGTCTTTATATATATATGAAGACATTTATGAAAGCGATATATATATATATAGGCAACCGTTCTACCCACTGAACATGATTGACATATAGTATGGTTATTTTCCGGGTTTGTTTTATTTGTGATGCTCCCTGCACATTGTGTAATGTAAAGGATGGATGGGTGTGTGCTATAATCAATCAATCCATGAACCATGGTTTATATTGCAAACCCTCCTGTTTCTGTGTGTTTTCATGTCAGAGCTCAGTGTTGCATATCCCGATGTTAGTAATTTAATTATACCCTGTGCACAGTTCATTCAGCAAATATTTAATTCAGCAGCAAGTATATAGAAGCTGAAAGATTCATTTATGCAGGTCACAGCAAGTATATGTCATCTTTCTTCCGTTTCTTCAAATTAACATTTAATTCCTAAATGTTGGTTCTAGTCTGTATAAAGTAATTATAATTTTGTCACACTTATATCTATAAAATGTAGACTTCTCAGCTTGTAAAATATGGGCACATATGCACACAGACACACCTCCGTTACAGACTTTGGTCAGAACAGCAATTATTGTCTCACCATACCATTTCATAGTTGTAATGATTATGTAGTACCAACTGTTCTCTGGCCCACACGGACTGAATCTTTGTTGCTATCAGACACAAAATGGCTACTCTCATATGGAGGTCAACTGATATGAGGGTAAGCATTCAGGCACAAAATGACCACTGTTGAAATGTGGATAAGTAGGCTGACCTTAGATAAATTTGCTCCCGGGCACTAGCTTTCTTAGAATATTTATCTGAGGATTGTGGAGGACACAAAACCATGGTACAAAAACTCAGAGGCACCCAGCATAAGTGAAAACATTCAAATACCCATCCTACTAAATGTGTATAGGATGTATTACAACTGCTATTGTTATTCTGCCTGGCTCAGTTGGTATTTTTCAGTCATCCGTGGCAGCAATAGTTGGGGTTGGTACCCCACTGAGGACAACCTCAGTTCTCCAACCTGAATGACAAAATAAGCTGTCATTTCCTTCCAAAATGACCCATATGACCCATAATAACCAGTGCTGTCAAGTTTATTGTGTCCTCACCTGGGGAGTTAAATTGTAACCTTACTAAACAAGTGTCAACAGCTGCAGTTTGACTCAGGGGGATTGCAAATAAGTGCACTGATATACACTGGCAGGGAATTTATCCCCAGAACTAACTTGATCTGAGTCTGCATTTTTGTGCTGGCACACTTTTCCTGAAGTACTTCTTAGATTATGGTCCCGGAAGTCCACTTTTACTGAAATGACCTGAAATATGATGTCTTATTAGATGCCAAACCACTGCGGAATAAAGTTCACGTTACAAATATAACACAAGTGGTAGTTATATTTGATTGACCAACACAGCATGTTGGCAGATTACAGTGAATTTTGCAATGCACTGCTGCATGACAGACCAGATTCTACACAGCCAATGTGGTGGCTAATGAGAGGGCTGTGTCATGCAGTGCTGTTGTGTGAATCTAGCAAAAAACTGTTTTATTTATTTGGGTGTCAAAATAGTTTTTCTTGCCCTGGTGACAACAGTAGCTGGAGACATGTTTTTAGTTGGGTTGAGTCAGTGCTTCGAAGATTTCAGATTTTACTTTGAAAGTTGGGCGCTTGTTCAGTCAGTATTGCTACAGCTACTTTTCTTTTGGTTCACTGATGAAAGGCGGAAGGATACTGTTTTGTGAAAGTATGGGAATGTTTTGGTAAGTGACCATGCAGACAGGTGATAAAATTATAATAGTCGGCCATTAATTGTCAGGATATGCTGAAGTTTAAGGGTAAAAGCTAAAATGCTGTGCACCAGTTTTACTGCCAAAGGAAATACAAGCCTGGTTCCTGCAAAGATAAGACTGTGTCTGTCTTTGGTTCACCTTCATTACTACATAGTGAACCTAAACAGTAAAGGTTACTAATGAGCTAATGAGCAAGGCTAAGGAAGATTATGCAGAATTATGAAGTGTTGAAGAATTTTAGAAAGGTTACTGTAAATGCAAACTCTGTGAAGAAGTAGTAGATTATGATTCAACAACAACAAATAACAAATATTGAAAATTACTGAAAATGTGTAAGTTGAACAAAAAGTTTTTGAGAATTGTACGAATCTCAGCTGATTTTTTAAAATTATTATTATATTATTTTTTAGCCTTTATCGAGAGAGGACAGTGTAGAAAGGAGAGTGAGAGAGAACAACAGGGGGAAGACATGCAGTAAAAAGCCTCAGGGCTGACTCAAACCCAGAACTTGTAATACAATATCCTACTCAATCCAGTACACTATACCATCACATTAGTGAAACTAACTTTCACATATATCAGCCCACATGCACTAAAGCGAGCCATGCTGTGTAGAGTTTGCATGTTCTCCCCATGTATGCATGGATTGTCTCCAGCTACTCCAGCTTCTTAACCCAGTCCAAATACATGCATGGGGTTAGATTAATAGCTGATTTTAAATTGGGTGTGAATTTGAGCATGAACCATTGTCACTTTGTGTTAGCACAATGATAGACTGGTAACCTGTCCAGGGTGGCCTGTGACTGATGGGATAGGTTCCAGCCCCCCTGCGACCTTGAGTTAGATAAGTGGATGAAGATGGTTGGATGAAAACGTGATATATGTGGTGTATACTACTGTATTGTGATCCACTGTGGAATTCCTACACCAGTTTATGAATTTGTTTCCCCCATGGTCATTAAAGTTGTTACATAAAGTGTAGAAATGAATCCTTGCTTTTTGAAATTTTTTTTAGATCTTACACTGATAATCTGTTAAACCTGTTTTACAACCTTTCATTCAGTTTCATCACTTAGTGAATGAGTCTTTCTGTATTCTCTCTTTTTGTTGGTTGGTTGATTGTTTGGCTGGTTTGCAGGAATGGAAAATAACTGGCATACATGTTGACGAAATGTGAGATAGATAGCATTTAATTTAATCTTCATCCGTTTTCTTCCGGTTAATTTTATCGATGCAATAAAATATCAGTTTCATCTAATTCCTAAGTTATCACTTGCGTCCAAATTAACCATTAAGCCTTATAAGTAAATATTTCATTTTTAGGCACGTGTATCGCCTTTGTTTGCAACATGATCAGATAAACTAACTGTGAAAAGAAGCAGACTTATTGATGTGAAAGAGTAATAAAGACTCTAAATGCCAATCATAGCTACAGATTACATCAACATCTGTTGTCTTTGGTCTGCTCTATAGTTGCACTCAATATAAGAAAAAACCTTCTGTTGCAACACTCTGAATGACCATTTCGTGTCATGTTCATAATCCAGTGAATTAGATTTAGCAAAAAGTATGTAAGATCAACCGGATAAAAGAGAAATATAAGATTAGAGTTTGGCTCAATAAATCAATTAAACAATAATAATAATAAATTGATCACTGATAAATCACAAATTGAATTTATAAATGTTACATGTTTTGTGTCACGTGTCAACAAATTTCCCACGTGTGGGACTAATAAAGGTTATCTTATCTTATCTTATCTTATCCACAACAGGACCTCACTGTCACTCATGTGTATAGGAAAATAACGTCTACAATATCATCAATCCCATGTGCATTTTTTTCCCCGTTACTTTCAAGAAAAACAAAAGGAAGCACGTCTCTGACTTTCAATCAAATCAACTTTTAATGAAACTGTAAAGTTCAAAAGAAACAAGGGATTTTTTTTAAAGAGCAACTACATATCCATATCGTCTCGGAGCCGACTTAAACTCTATGCATGACTGCTCTTCTAAAATCTCAGAGGAGATATGGGTGAATGGGAACAAGTCTGGCTGACAGAATGGCGCAGTGTAAAGGAAAAGTGAAGTGTGTGTGTGTGTGACAGGGTAATGTAATTTGCTTTTGTTTAACCCTGAGCTGTAGGGTCTCTTGTTTTAATAGAGTAGTAGATTAGTTTTGCAAACTCACATAATTAGGTAAGTGATAAAGCATACTCTGGTATTTCTGTTCTGCCATTATAGTGCTGTCTCCCTCTCTCTGTCTTTCTCTCTCTCCCTCTCTCTGGCAGAAACACACAGATATTCATACTCTCGAAACACGTATATATTATATATATTCAGGAGATTATGGGAATAAATATATATTGTTCTTGCTTTGAGCCAAAATATCATCCTTTATCTCCCCCAGTATCCCATGATAAAGGCTGGGTGTTGTTTCTTGCTCATTAGTTTTCTTTGCTTCTTCCTGTACGTCCTTCTGCTCCATTCCTACATCAGTAAACAGTCTGGGCATAAATCCATCGTCCACAATGTCTACCGTTCACAGGCAGACAAATTCACATCTGCTTTTTTTAAAAGGAAATTGCAATTCTGAGAACATGCAAGTCTGTCACACTTAAATTAAATACACATGCTATGCCTTGCATTAAATTCATTGAGGAGTAATGAGATTTGCCAAGTAATCAAATAAATGCTTATGTTGCAAATTTACCATAAGAAATGCACTCAAACAGACACAAATATGCTGTATGAGAGCGTTTAAGCATTTTATTCTACATTATTCATAGTACTGAAAAAGGTAATCACTTTAGAGAGAAAAGAAAATAAAAGAAAATGAAAGAGAGAGAGAAACAGAGATAACATTGCTATGGTTATTGCTGGTATTGCCCACAAGCACCATCTGCTAGAACACAGGGTCACAGCACACCTCCGCTTAGGTAGGCTCCCAAGGTGAAGTGTGTGTGTGTGTTCCCTTATATATTCACCTTGTGCATGTTTGGGCATCAGGGTTTACTTTACAAATCACTATGAAATTCATAAATATTGAGTTATTTAGTGCAGTGTTTCTCCATAATAAACAAAAATTAGCCAATGTAACTCTTCTAAAAAGAAGACAGGTTAAGGTAAGGTTAATTTCCCTAAATAGACCCAGATAGACATTAGTTTGATAACAATCAGGGATAACTTCAGAACTTACATTTACCAGTACCACAGAAGAAATTTCACTTGAATTTGTTTCAGATACCAGTATGGCAAGGTCATTTGCTAGTGTCATTGGCCATGTCATTTCCAGGCTTGCAATGTTGTCTGAAGTCCAACATAGTATTGGTAGTTATGTGGCTGCATCCATGTACGGAGAACGGGTACCGAGTAGGAACAGTTATGAGTAGCACAAACGGTTAATACCATAAGAGGCAGACAGTGAGAAAAGAAGAAAAAACAAAAGAACACAGTTTTGTCTTGTTAATACATAACTGACCTCTTTTCTTCCTGTTTGTGGCTCCATGCAGAACGAGGGTAGAGGGAAAATAACGGAAGAGAAGCAATGTATGATTAAAAATGGAAGTACGATTTTTTTTTTTAAAACAGTGAAAAAAAGAACTGAGTGTGAAAAAGGGAGACCAACCAGGCTGGCAATCAGATAAAATGATGCAGGCTGCAAAATGACCGGTTTCAGATATATTCATAGTTCATCCAGTATATGGCATGCTTTCCAAGTTAAGTATAAACACAGCTGCAGAGATACGTATGTGTGCGCTTGTGTCTACATTTTTATGTGTCTGCGTGTCGCGTCGATGTGACAAGGTAAGCTGGGACATGAGAGACATGAGAGTCAGCAAGCTCAGCGGGGGTGTGTCAAGACATCCCTTCTCAAAAATCAAACCTGTGTTTTAAAGGCATCAAGTACAAATGAGTTTGATGGAGGGGTCACAGCTGCATGAGCACATATGCATTCCTATACATGCCAGCACACAAAAACTGCACATTGATACAAACACACACATAGAGCTCATCTGCTGAAAGCTCGTGCAGCTGCACTCCAGACAGCAGTTTGCTGGAGAACAAGACTTTATCTTATGTAAGTTGTCTGTGTTACTACACATTCATGGGCACACAAACCCTCGAGCTGAACTTGAAAATCATAAAATGCACTTGAAATGCTGTCAGTGTTAACAAAACAACATAATATCATAAAAAAGTTGGCTTTGGAAATTTGGCTTCAGAAAATCCCTAATCCATACTCTGCTGGCATTCTTTTCAAGTCATTTTAGAAGAGATATGCACCAGTGTGCCATGCCAACACATAGAAACGCAAGGACTTGGGGAAAAAAGCAACAACAAAGGAAAACAACCAATCCTATTTCTCACCTCATTTCTCACTATAATGCACCATGAAGATAACCTTGCAAGTTGCAAGCAATTGATGTTCATGTGAATAAGAGTGCCGTTCAAAGAGCAATTAATTTTCTCATGAGAAAATGGTTCTTAATTAGACTAGCAGTGTGTAGGCTTGGGTTATATAAAATTAACTTCACAAATATATTTCACTTTGCTAAAATAAAGTACTTTTAGCTAAACTATTGCTGAAGTATACTAAAGTAGGCCAGTATTTCTTAGTCTACTTCTTGTCTCTTTTAGCCTCTAACTAGCTGTCTACCCATTTCTTATAAGGCTGTTATGTAGTTTTTCATTCTGGTTTCATTTCTTTCTCAGTTTGCTGAAGTAGCTAAAAAAAAGCACTTAAAGTTTTCACTGAGTGAAAATAGCCACTTATTGACAATTTCATCCAGCTAGCTGCTGCCTCGTGTCTTTCACATCCTTTTTAACAAATCCATGTTATTTTATTTCTGCTTCTCCTTAATGCATAGCCCCCAGTTGTCACTTTTAATTTTGTCTTTTATCCTACTTTTGTCTTTTTCTTTTCTTTCACCGTCCGCATTGAACAGGAAACATGACTGTCCAGTGTTTCCAGAATTTCTTTCACGGTATTACAAGAGCGGCGTACCCTGACTTCAGTGTTAAATCCAGCTGAAAAAGAAGCGTAATCATATCAGTGCTGAGCAGCAAAGTGGGTTATTTGACAGCAGAAAGAGAGACTGAAAGGGACAAGAGCCAGTCTCATTGCTGCTACAGGGAAAAGCTAATTCTGCTCTTTCAAAGGGCATGAAAAGAACGACACAGGAGAAGAGAAGAGAGTCGGTGAACAGATCTGTTCAATTCCATCTTACAGTCTACACCGGACATGTGCAAGAGGGATTAACCAGGATAATAAAGGGTTGTAATGGTGGAAATTTTAGAGAATCAAAGCATGGGGCTGAGTGTGCCACAGAGGACAAATAGACTGAAAGGACAGGGAAGACAGACGGTTAAGAGTTTGACTATCCAGCTCGATCTTCTCTGCAACTCTTATTAAAAAGCTTGAGTAGGAAAGATTCTGGAGAGTAGAGCCCATTCTTCATTTTGCTGCAGTCTCAACTGAACGGCCTTCAGTACAACTGTGCCTCTAAGCCCTGATCCTTTGGTGAATAGACTGAATTTACAACAGCAGACATAATTAATACCCAGTTGAACTGACAGGAAAAAAATATTCTTGAAAGAAAAATAATAAAGGTAAGTAGAACGACATGAAGGATATAAGGTTGAAAAGTTGCATTCCAGTATGTTCTGCTGAGTTGCACACAGTCAGTGCAGTCTATTGATGGAAGGAGGAACGCTAACTAGCTCCATATCATCACTTTTTTAAATTTGAGGTCAGATACCTAGAGTTTGGGAAAATTGAGAAAAAAAAGTTGAACTACTGATTAGTGAGTCATATGTATAATTGAAAAAAAAAAACATGAGAATCCCAGTTCTAATTAATAGCATTAGCTGAAAATGTAAATAGATAGAACTAATCAATGGACAGAAAAATAGTTTAAAACAGCCTTGCATTGCGAATTTGGGAGCACAGATTGTTTATAAAAAATGGATGTTGCCTCAGGGCTAGGGCTGGGCGATATGACCCAAAATTCATATCTCGATATTTTTTAGCTGGATGGCGATATAAGATATATATCTCGATTTTTCTTTTTAAAGCCATAAGTTAAGAACAAAAAGAGAGTTCTTAGTCACACTGTGTCCCAGATGTCACACGGGCACTTTTATTTACATACAGCGTAGATATTACTCAAAAATAAATTATCAGCATAT
Source organism: Maylandia zebra (assembly GCF_041146795.1). Taxonomy (NCBI): domain Eukaryota; kingdom Metazoa; phylum Chordata; class Actinopteri; order Cichliformes; family Cichlidae; genus Maylandia; species Maylandia zebra. The sequence continues at coordinate 14,403,083 of NC_135180.1, forward strand.
ATTAAATAATCATGGTCCATAAATAAAAGAAAATAATGTTGTTTTTGTGCATAACAAAAAGCTCACAATTGTGCAGTCAAAATGTAAACTAAAAGACGCTGAGCATAATAACAAAGAGACAGATTTCACAGCTGCTCCACGTCTCTGAACAGGTGCCATTTGTGGTCCTTATACACACACTGTACGTATCACTCCGCGAGGCTCCTCCTCTGTAGCCGTAATTCTCCGACAATCCATCAAGCGGTGCAGCTCCGTAGCTTAGCAAAGTCATATTAAAACATTTTTTGACAGATTGCTGAGCGCTGTGTACCACATAAAATCGGTTCGCGGTCAGTAAGCACAACCAGAATTCATACATAAGGCGCACTGTCGATTTTTGAGAAAAGGAAAGGATTTTAGGCCGTGCAGCCCCTCTGGGCTGCATGTCGTTAGCGTGGTTAGCTCGCTAACACGTTGACGCCATCCAGCCCCACGCACGGTAACTCGCTAACGGAGATTTTCCGCTTTCATCTTGTCATTGCCTGCAGGTGACGCTATGGGGGAGGCGGAGTTGTGTTCAGTGCAGGAGAGGCGAGGCCGAGTAACGTTGCGTAGAGACAAAAGTGGACGAAAGAGAGGCAAACCTGCGGCTCCACAAGTATAATTATAACGTAACATAGACTATATCGATATAAACGATATTGTCACATCTTATATCTCGTATGAAAATATATCGATATTTTTAAAAAACTCGATATATCGCCCAGCCCTACTCAGGGCCTTGGAAGTAAAGCCAATGTGAAAAGTGTTGAATTGTATAAAACCCTATGAGAAAATTACTCTACTATTCAATTGATCTATGGCCCAGGTAACTTTTTGCTGATAAGTTTCAATTTTTTGTTTACTAGTTTGAACACAACTTGATCCTTTGTTCACTTATAAATTATCCCAATTGGAGTAAATTAGATAACAAAGCAGGAAATGATTATGACTGACAACCTTTTGGCATCCTGTTGTAACAGTAAAACAGGTGACACTCCAGACCTGTCACACACAAACACTGTGTCAACAGATTTTTAAAAAATTAATATGCACCTTTTTTTCTGTTTTACTGTAGTAAGAAACACTACAAGAAGATATTTGACACCGTCAAAATTATTTTTTAATCACTTTTAACCTTTGTTTTAACAACATTTCACCAAATTTACCTGTAAAGTAAGCACTCCTTAGATAATATATATCGTGTAATTGGATTCAGCGCTGTTAAATTTTCTGCCCCAACAGAACCCCTGAGCTGGGAAGAACTTGATGGGAAAGGCTGGAAGGGTTTCAGGGTTTGATATAATAAATCTACCACAAATTATCATTAGGGCTGGAAGGTTTTGCTTCAACACATGTTTTATTTACAAACACAGATGATGTAAATGAGCACATCTGCCAATGAATTAATTTGACTGACTGCAGACTGCCAATTAAGTCCTGATGGTGGACTATGTAAAACATTGCACATGTCTGGAAAGCCAAAGACTTCTTGGGATATATATATTTTTTTACTTGTTTTGTGGTTCTGTGTAGCTAAACTGTAAAGAGCATGTTTAATTCTTGCTCTCTGTGGTTTTAGTGTCATAACACTACAGAGGTTTCTTAAATTTCAGTGCCTGAACTCTAACTCTTGCCTTCTCTGTCTTTTTGTCTGATATAATGAAACAGTTATGTATACACAAACAGCTCCCCCCCCACCCCCCACTAAAATCTCTTGGATTTCTGTCAGATAGTGTTGGCAACCCTAACTCCACCACACTAACAATGTCTGCTATGAATAGAAATAATTGCCATGCCTACAACAGTGCCACAAATTCTACACCTGCTTCTCCCACACCTTAAATCACAGATGCAATTACCTGTGCTACGGTGGTCGGTCAGCAAAGATATATCACTTTTAGCAGCCATGCATGCAAGTTTTGGTTTTCTTCTTCTATTTTTCACACAGGCACATCTAAAGCTAAAATGTTATGCATCTTTTGTTGGTTGTCTGTCATTTTTGGGTAATGTTTAACTTCACTATTAGGCTGCTATTTAATCAGATTTTATCATTTTATAGCTAGGCCTGAATCTACAGCAAAAAGAGATCAATAGATTTTTTTTTCATCTTCAAAGCAGGCAGGAGAATCTTTACAATGGTGTATCATCAACTTTTCAAAATATGACTATATGAAACTTGCATCATTTCATACTCATTACTGTTGAAAGAAGATATGAGAAGATGGATAGACTAAATTGTACAGGACACAAAGAAGATGTGATTTTTAACTATATTAGAAGTGACTTCAGAATAAATCTGAAACAAAAGGGGGAACTAATGCTATTTCTCAAAGAAGTCAACAGCGGGATGGATATTTCAGTAGTAATTATTTTACACATCTTTGCAGCTGATTCAGACACACAGAACAGAACACCATTACTGCACAAAATCTTTCACAAACCTGGGACAGAAGTTAATGACTTGCTTCTGGAAGAAGAGAGGGTTGGGTCTTTTCCTGAGACGGAGACATAAAGTGAGGAATGAGAATTATTAGGAAGGACAGATTGAGCGAAACTGAAATGGCAGCAAGAAGGTGAAGCAGGGACACGAAAAAAGAAGAGGAACAGTGATAAACACATGAATTGTGGGAAAGAGACAGGAGAGACAGTCAAAGAGAATGATTATATATAGATGCAGTGAAGGGGCAGACAGGTTGGCAAAGGAAAAGACAAGAAAAGGAGACACAGTGAATGAGCGGTATGCCTTCTCCATGACAGAAACAAATATGTGGTGAAGAAAGCAGATGAACAGCAGACATCAAAAAGCTAGTTATGCAGGTGAAGATCTCTACTAATCATTAGAGTGCAGTCACTCTCACACACACAAAACAGCATCTCTATAACAAGCCCTGTATCTACAAATCATTAGCATGTGTAAAATGGAAGAGAACGGGCGTTTAGGACAGAGAGAAAATACAGACGTGCATGTCAGGTCAGCTGTTTCATCATGCTCAGTGTTTAGTTTGAAAGCAAAAGAAACTAAAACTAAAACATTTGTTTTTATTACAGACAAAAGGACTGTACAGTAGCAGTCCCAATCTCACATGCTAGAACTTACTATTATTTATTTTTCATTTTGTTTTGTAGGCTTATATTTTCTTTGAATGTTGAACATTTAACTCGTAAAAAAATGACAAGGCTAATGCAGTGCTTATGTTATACTTTTGTGAGCTGTTTGCAATGTTGTCCTTTCTGTTCTATTAGGTTCTCTGTTAAGCTCACGTGGAAAGTGCCCCCTAGTGTTACCAGTCAGTTTTCAGAGAACCATTTTGAGGACGCTCCTCATTTGGTTAAATCAAATAAATGAATAGATGAATAAATAGGGTCTATAGAACAAACTATTTTATCTTTCCTATGGGATTGTTAAAAAAGAGTGGGACATAACTTTAATTTTAAGGAATGGAGGCAGTATGTTTTCATATTTATATCCTGTATATGATAGTTGATTAGCATTCTGCAGTTTAATTATCCATTATCATTTATGTAATACATCAGACATCAATTCAATTCAGTTCAGTTCAATTTTATTTATATAGCACCAAGTCACAACAACAGTTGCCAAAAAGTGCACATCAATACACACAGACATATTTGCCACAAGACAAATGAGTACAGCATGTCTCAAAGCCATATGAATCTTGTCTTTTGACCATGAGACAAGGCCTTGGCACTTGTTCACAAAAGTTAATGAGCTTTAACCCACACTTCGTCAGGGCTTCATCAGCTAAATTTGTCTGTATTTTCAGGCTGTTTTTCTTCTCTAGCACCAAGGCTGACCTGTTCAAATAATTACTTAAGTGGTCATAGCACACCGACAGTCCAAAGACAATTCCCTTTTCAATTGTAAGAACAAAAGCTACAGGGACACACCAGAAAAAGTGTACAGTCTGGAATAGCCAAGCAATATAATCTTGTGATTAGTTTGATAATGTACTGTAGATGAATGAATTTTAAACTTTCCTAACAGTCCAATTCTGCAACAGAAACATATGTGAAATAGAAATAATTTCATTTTATATTAAAAAACAAATGATTAAAATTTAACTAAAACAGTTCGCATGAAATTCTCTCCAGTACTTGTCAGAGTTAGTACATGCACTACTCTTGCGGATGTTTGCATCAGACTGTATATGACTGTTTAATCAACATATTCCTACTGGTTTGCTTTCTAGACATGAATCATAATGTTTTTAAGTGACCTGGATTAAGGATTTTAGTTAGAAGGAATGATTTTAATTAATGCTAGTAAGAACTTCTGAACTTCTATAACAAGTGATAAGATTGATGAAGATCCTAAAAGAGTATGAATGTTGAAAATCCGGTTGCAACTACAACTAAGGAGAAACAAATATACAAATAGCTCAAACTGAGTGTTCATTCCAGTACCACTATTTCAGCCTCACTGTCTTGCCTGATTGTAACTCCATGCTCTACTTACCCATACAATTAAATCAGGATCAGTTCTCACCATTAAAAGCAAATAAACCTAAACCTAATTTAGTTTATCCTGCACAGACAGTCTCCAGCAATTTAAATGTAACTGTACTGGACTGAAGCAGTGTGCAGGTTTAAAAATGTCACTGTAAAATATATCTACATTGTTAAGGCTCAAGGTCATTGCACAGACTCCCACGTGTCTATTTTGCAATCTAATTATTCTGTGTAACCTGTTGCCTCAATTGACGCCTGTACTTGTCCTTCACCCTGAATTTCACCCCTGGATTGCTCCTCCTTTGCCCCACCGTTAGATACAATCAGTTGGACACATCTCCAGTTGTTTGCACCAACCAGCGTGCAACATTTTTTACCACAGCTGTTATGGTGATGAATGTCAATTTATTATTTTTAGAATGACCAGCTCCCTGCTGTTTCTCTTCCTTGTGTTTTTCTGCCTAAAAGAAATAGCATTAATTGTGTTTGGCCTGTGACCTGGCTGGTTCACTCATGTTCATTTATTTAGACTTTGGTATTCTAATCGTGTAACAAACCTGTGACAAACAAGAGGTGCTTGTCTAAGTCTGGAGGCAAGTATAACTCACTGCACACACCGACTTTTGCAAAAACTTTAGGCTGTGACTAGATTAGTAGCGCTACTCTTCTTTTCTTTGTTTTCTTTTTTTCTTATTTTCATGAAACATCAAAAAGTAATATTTCTAACTCTAATGGCATGTTTTATGTAATGTGTTTACTGGCTATGACTTCCAAAAAATAATCAGCATCCGCCCTTGACATGTGAAGTAAAAGTTCTTGTATTTATAACATATTTATTAATGTGGTGTAGCTACAAATCCCCTGGGGGTTGCTTTAGGATGGACATTCATTGAAAAAAGCTACCAAATCAAACATACAGAGCTACCCACTGTGGGGACGCTTTTGGAATAAGTGACCAGCTAAAAGCACCTTACTTTTTTCATTTAAGTTTTGTTAAGTTTTACAATTGTTCAGTTTCTGTTATTTTACATGATTACTAACTAAATGCTTGCACGATCTATACTGTTTCAAAATAGTCAATTTACATGAAGTCAAAACGAGTGAGCTCTCCCATCTACTTTACATTTGTACAAACTACACATTAATTAGTATGAGGAACCAAACCCTTTAAATGCTTTTAGATTCTACATACAGGGGCTACATTCATTAAGTTTCATAAGAAACAGTAAATCATAATTAATGTCAGGCTTATTTTGACTGCTTTATAACATATTCCTTAGTTCTGTTGGCAATATGCTGCACTAGGGATGGCACAAACGGTAGTAACCAGACCGAAAAGCAGCGCACATTTCGGTGCTTTATTTCGGTGCTTTTTTTTCCTGAGCTGTGATACACTTTAGATTCTAGCCAATCATTTTACGTTTCCGAGGATAGTAGGCGGGTCCAGGTACGTACGTTCTTTTAGAGCAGAGCTACAGATTAAAATGCCCCAGGCGAAGCGGTCAAAAGTCTGGCTGTACTTCACAGCAAAATATGCAAACTCAGCAGCCTGCAACAAGTGCTTTAAGCTGATACTGTGATTGTCACGGTTTGCCGGGGCAAGCCGTGTGGAGGTGGAGAAAGGATCCAAAAGGCGGCAGCTCTGGTGCAGGTGAGTATTTATTTACAGGAGTGGGTACAAACAGCAACGGGGTGTGAACATGAAACCGAAAACCTAAACTGGGTAAACTAACAACACAAACCAGGAATGACGGTGCAGGGAGATCTGGGGAAATACACATGAAGAGACGCAGGGAGACCGAGGGGAAACAACACAGACGAACCAGCAACTACCATGACAGAAGACAAACTTAAATACACTCAGAGAACACAGGGAGATTACACACAGGTGAGGAACACAGCTGAGAGTGATTACGTGACGAGAGTAGGGAGACAAACTGAAAACACTCACATAAGACGCAGACCTTCACAATAAAACAGGAAACACATACTAGCAATGACATAACACACCAACTTAACACAGACTGGGGGACACAGAACATATGAACATGAACTATGAAACAGAAGAGTATAAACACCCAAGGTGACCAAAACCACAGAATACTAATAAACTAAACATAAACACGGAGTCGCAGACTCCGGATCATGACAGTGATACTGTCAAAGGAGGTAACACCTCAAATCCGATGAAACACCTGGCGACGTATAGCATTTTTTTTAAAAGCCAAGAAATGCGCCGTATTTGATAGCTTGCTGTGAGACCTCACACCGAGCGCATCTACTGCGGGTGGGTTGCCTGTTATCGGACAGGAAAGAAAAAGAAAAAGTGGAAAACAGTTAAACATGAGAGGTTTTTGGACAAAGTTTGTGTTTTTTCCATTGTTGTGTTTTTCCAGCCAAGAGTGATACCATATATGCCCCATAGCGGCAGAAAAGGCTAACATTGTTATCTTTTTACAAAAAAACAGCTGAACATGAGAGGTTTTTGGACCAATTTTGTGTTCTCCATTCTTTAATCACCGGTTTGAGCACCGTTTAAGCACCGGCACCGTTTCAAAAGTACCGGTTTGGCACCGGTATCGGATAAAACCTAAACGATACCCATCCCTATGCTGCACTGATTACAATGAGAGAAAAACTGAAACAGTATCCCAGTACTGTGCTTTAATCAGTGCTAACTGCTCCAAATCTGACCCTGTTGACACTAAAACAATTCATCAACTTATTAACAGATGTATTTATAACCAGTAAGAAGGAAAATACAGTTTTCTCACATGACCTTAAAAACATACCATTATACAATATATGCTACCTCTAGTCCTCCTTTAAAACTGATTGTCAGTTGATCCGTGATGGACTGGCGACCTGCTTAGTGTGTCCTCTGCCTTTGGCCCGCTGTCAGTCCCCATGTAACTTTAACTGGATAAGCAGAAAATCCAGTTCAGAAAAGAAATTGATGGATGGGCGACTACTACTCTCAATATATGTATAGTATGTGTGGGTGTGTGAAGGTTCATGTGCATACGGACGATTCTAGAAGTATTTTATGGGCTTCATCCAACACAGCGAGTTCACTGTATAGGTTACTGAGGTTCAAGCTTATATCCTTGTTAAATGTTTTATGAGAAAGGCCGAGAAGTCACGCGTATCACCTTCACAATTCTGTGAGTAAGAAAGACTGAGCCATCTATTCAGCTGAAGATGGGTTCCAGTTTCTCTGGCTGCTTCTTCATTAGCCAGAATAACCTAAAAGACTATGCATTATTTGACTTTGCTTGTATCCATATTTTTTCATGTTTCAATTAATTGATAGGTTTGATAAAAAAAACAAAACAATCTTTTTATACCATTTTATCTACAGTTTCTACCGTAACAGAAAATACTGCACAAATGCATCAGCTGTAATGTTGGTAGTCCATCCATCCAGCCATCGTCCAGTATTCTGAATGCATAAATATAATGAATGTACTTGTTACTTTTTTAATTTTTTTAATTTAATTTTTTGTAAAACTTTTTTTGGGTTAGGGTGCTTTCTGTTCCATTAGCCCTGTGGGAGCCTAAGAGTTCAAATGCTTCTTTTATGTCCTGAAGAGTATAAATTTATTTTATTTCAAATTAAGGAAAAGTTGGAAAAAAGAAATTTTATTTTGATATTTTATTTAAAATGTATGAATTTTACTTTATTGTTTACAGAGACCCCAAGGTCCAGCAGGAGTTATACTGATCATGCCTCAAGTCTGCTGCAATTAAAATACCACCAAACCATTTACACAGTGAACATCACATGACTGCCCGTGCGCTTCTGCTAGTGACTCTGCTTACTCTTAAAGCACAGTGAGTGTTTTAGTATGCCAGATGCAGCCTATAGTCAGGCCACAGCCCTACAAACCTTTAAAACAAGTGAATGGCAAAAGAGCAAAAAGGAAATGGTTTTGTGAACAGTGAAATAGACCCGTATGAACAGAGTACTTGTCCCTCTCCCTGAAAGCTAACAAACACTGGTGTTGCTGTGTACCCAAACAGAGTCGAGTATACAGACATCAGTGCTCTTTTCCAAATCAGAAGAAATGTGATGCATCTCTTTGTGCAATTTTGACAGAAACTTAGTGAATCCTGATGAAGTTGGATTAAATAGATATCAAACAGCATTTACTGACTGTAACTAACATTACTGCCTTGCATGAAACTGAAAAAAACATTCAGAACCAACTAAGTCTAAACAGAGAAAATGTACACAAAAAATTAAAGACTTGTACATATTATACTTCGTTTAGAAAAGAAATCAAGAATCAATATCCCTTGGATATATTGATTTGTGTGTTTTCACTGCATTCTGCTACCAAGCTGGCCATTTACACTTGTTGTGGTCTACAGTGCACCATTTAGTAACACTCCTGGAGAGGTGCACGTCAGGCTAATTTGATTGGCACAGAATCAAATACATCTGAGACTGATTGATCTGCCACCGGTCATGGCCAATCACCTGAAAGCTGTCGGAGTGCAGTCACAAGCCAATTGATCTATATATGTCAATTTTATTTATTTATTTATTAGCATGGCTTCAATCCAGCTAACCCCGCAAAACATAAGCTAAACGATTATAAACACAAAGTAACATTATATAAAATAAGAATAAAATGATGACAATAAAAGTTAATGTATATGGATACATCCACAATGAAATGGAGAAAATGATGTGAAACATTTAAAGCGGAACATAAGAGAGAGTGAGACGGCTAGATTTTTTTTTTTTTTTTTTGCAATAAGACCCATATGAGAAATTTCTTTTCTTGCCCTGTGTCCTTGGCTCATTAAAACATATCACTACTCTTGTCGTGGCGACCCAGTAGGAACACGTCTGTGGCCTATTCAGGTTAGTGACCATTAAAAATATTAAGCTAGAAGAAACGGGGGGATAAAGATTAGATGGATCAGAAAGGACAGAAGAGGCAGAAGGGATGTTGAGGCAGACATGCATTGGATGAGAAAGAAGTCTGCATTTTATTGCCGAGCCTCATCTATCTGCCTCCTTCAGTCTCCTCGATTCTTCTCCTCGTTTGCTGCCATAGGGGGTAATGTAGCATGAAATATGTACTTAAAGCCAAGCTCAGGTGCTGCCATAAAAAGAATAAGAGACTGTCTGGGTCCACGTGTCTGTGTCTGTGTGCGTGTGTGTGTGTGTAAGCAACTCTACTGTGTGTGTATATGCATATGTGTAAGCACTGTAGCATGTATCTAATTTCCTCACATGATTTGCATAAAGCCTGTGTGAACGTACTGCAGAGGATTCAGATGTAAGAAACAGCAGCAGTAGTTTTGCGTCTGTGTTTGCATATGCGCATGTATGTGTCCGAAAGCATATGAGAAAAAGACTCCCCCACCATTTCTCATCCACACGTTACTCCTCTGTGTTAACGAAAGATGTGAAGCCATTAACATAAACTGAAACACACATACTCGGGTGTGAAATTACCTGTTTTTATTGCAATTCAGTGAGGAAGGTGAAGACAGGCATTGGCACAAATTTATGTTCTGTCACCTTCTGTGAATAAATTGAATAAAGGTTTTTGCACTGCAATTGCAGCAAGTGTCAACCTTCTAAAATTAAGCCAAAATGGGTGTGCCAAAAACTGTAGTTCCTCAAACGGCCACTTGAGGCTGAGTGTAAAAGTGAGCAATCTACAAAGACACCAGTGTTAAAATGTAGTCATTATTTGGTACAAAAAGGTCTCTACATCTATTTTTTTTCTATTGTTAACTCTACTACCTTATTTTGTTTTTCTTTCTGAATACTTCTTCTTTCAGCGACTCCCTTTAGGGGATGCCACAGAGGATCAACTGTCTCCATCTTTCTATCCTTAGCATCCTCATCTGTCACACCGCCCCTGTACATGTGTTCTCTGTGGTCTTCATGTTTTCCTCCTGCTTGGTAGCTCCATATTCAACACCTTTTGTCCAATATATCCTCTGCAAGTGTTCAAATAATCTAAGCCTTTCCTTTCCAACTTTGTCTCCAAGCTGCTCAACCTGAGCTATCTCGCTGATGAACTTTTTTCTAATGCTGTCCCTCTTGGTCACTCCCGATGAAATTCTTACCGTCTTCACCTCTTCCTACTCTTTTTGTTAGTGCCACTTTCTCTAAACCATGTATAACCATCTTATAAACGTTCCTTTTCACTCTTGATGCTATCCTTCAGTCTACAATAACTCCTAACACTTGTCTCCACCTGCTTCACCTGTCCTCTCTTTGTCACTGCACTGCACTGTCCGCTGTCTTGGATGATCCCAGGTATTTAAATTTATTTGTTTTTAACTAACTCACCTATTTAAGGTTTGCATTATTATATTCATTGACACTTTGACTGACAAACAGATGCTGACATAGGCAGTTATAGCCAGGATATCTCTGTTAAGGGGCGTCCACAGAGGAAGTGATTCCCTCAGATGTATTTATTTACACCACTGTAATGTATCAGCACCTTTCACTCTCATTGATCACATTCCTTCCTGTTGAGAATAGTGTAACTCGGGACCTACCCACTTTGCATCGCCAGTCTGTCGTCACTTGAAATTGCTGAATGTTATTGACTTTCTAGACTTTGCCTCAAGCTTACTGGAGCCACTAAACTGAACCTTTTAACTTTTGGAGAATCCATCCATCTAGGGAGTTTAGAAACCATTGAATCTTACAACACGCCTTTGAAGTGCAGGAAAAAGTCAGATTACCTGAAGGAAGGAGACACGGAGAGAACAAATTCTACACAGAAAGGCCTTTGGTATGAGGTGACAGCACTCTATTTTTGGTACATTCATCTTTACTTTATATTTGAACAAATATTTGCAGCTATCTGTGTCTGCCCATGCACACATAGAGTCTATATATCTGCCTTGTTAACCAAGCATGCTAACGTTAGCTGATAATTTGACAATCCACCCCTTTGTCCAGATTCAGTTATTTCTACTGTACATTACAAAAAAAGATGGCAGTGGTTAAAATGATGATGGTTTGAGGCTTCAAAAACACACCATTACAAACGTGTGGGTGATGTCACGGCGACACACTAAACCTGAATGATCACTTTTAGCATCTTAACATTCACTCTGGATTGTGTTCCAATTTATATTTGACTTAAACAGATTTGTGAAAACAAAATTTTACCTTTTGTGGGGGGTTACATGTAACTATTATTGCTTGGCAACTACACTGTAATGACAAGATTTCCTAGTATTTCTGTTGGTTGCCTGGCAACTTCATAGAGGTAACTAGCTCCAGGATGTCAGTAGACATAGAGTGAAGAAAATATAGCACATAACTCCAGATAAAACCACAACATGTCATTTTCAGAGGTTTAGAGCTGCATGCAGGCATATTTTTTTAGCTCTGCTGTGAGCCAGACTAGTTGTTTGTAACTGCTTTAAGACTGAAGCAAACTTAAGCTAATGATCTGCTAGTTCCACAAACATAACAGCGGTAAGCTTATTTATGTTCTCGTCTGTCTGGGCCAAAACAAGAAAGACTTATTGCCAAAAAAATATCAAAGTTTACTTCACAAAAGAGTGTTCAGATACCTATACATAATCTAAAATAATCTTAGACGTGACAAATGTTTTTTTTTTTAATGTCCTCCTTTGGAAAGGCAAACAACCCATTCTTATGTAGAAATAACAGCACCTGTTGCAGCAAAACCATGCTCTGTGAAACTTTCTGTGAGAAAGTAAAGACTGACTCAGAATGACCCTAATTGAAGGTCAAATTCTCCAAGACATAGGTACACCTCCAATTCGCCCATCACCTTCCCACACCGCCACCCTACTTTGTCCTCCTCCCACATCCAGTTCCAGGAACTTCCTTTTAATAAACTGCTGCTGTCATTTATCTTTTCAGTTATCCATCCATCTATCCACTAATTTATCCAGTCCTCTTCTCCATCCTTGCCTCGTCTTCTCCATCCTTGCTATCTGATTTCCAGATAGCCTACCTCTTAGATTGCTCAGACTTGACTCATTCCAGCTACAAAGAGAAAAATCCAAATCACTATTGATTCCACTCTCATGAAAAATACATTTTGCGCATTAGGATTCAGTCTCGGCCCCCTCTTTCTGTATGCCCACTGCGTCTGGTCATATCCTAATCTCCACCCTCTATTCCTCCGCCCCTCCTATGCCCTCTTCACAGTAGGTGAGAGGTATATTTTCCTTCCATACATCTGCCGAGACTTCTGTCTTCTGATCGATCTCTAGCTTCAGCTCTCCAGGTCCATTAGGACGAGTGTTTATGCTGGAAATATCAATACTTTTACTCCTCTGTCTCCGTCTCTGTCTATCCCCCTATCCTTTTTATACTCAACTCTTTCCCTCCCACTTCTAAGTTCCCTACCCTCCCTGGTTATACCCCTCACCATCATGATTTAATTTTCCCACTTTGACACTCAGAATTTTATTTCGTCAAAATAGCTTTGCCTCTATTTCCCTATTTTTTCTTAATATTACTGTCTGTTTGTTTTCTCTGCTCTCATTCAGCCTAAATTGTCTAAAACTGTTAGTACTGAAATTGCTTTTCCCCACAAGGGGCTGAAAAAATAGATAGTGTAGCTTTTGTCACAAACTTTAACTCTTTCTATTGTAATCGAAGACTGACCAAACATTCATAAAAACACAAGCACAATACATATGCAGTTTTCTGTATCCCAGCAGCTGTTTAGGATGTATTTAGCCTGTCATTTCCATTGGATAAGCTTGTTTCTGTTTGCTAGCCAATTTGTCCTGGCTTTTGATAGCTACATCCTGTCTCTATATCTTTATGACACTTCAATTTGCAGTGTTTTTCCAATTCCTGCATGACTCCTTCCAGAATACAGTCATACTGACTATTGCCTTTATAAATTCCACCTGCAAGCTCACCTATGACGAAGTAAAATCACATATTAAACATGAGAAGGAAGAGCAGTATAAGGAAAGAATACATATGAGCTCATATTAGAAATCTGCACATCCACACACAAAATTGCTGTCCACCAGTTTTTCATCGTCAGCATGTTCTTCCTCTAACATTCAGCTACTATTGCAGTCTTCAGGGTATAAAAAAGCAGTTTGTTAAGATAAAGATAGCTCCAAAAAAGACACAGAAAAAGAGCTACCAAAAAATTACAATAAATAAATAAAAATGGATGAATAGTACCTGAAAGTAATTTTGTAAAACTGTTCACTGAAGCCTCATCAGATATGGTCTCAGTGGTAGGATGGCTGTCAAGAAGCCATTCTTAAGGAAGGATAACAAAAAAGGCTGAGATGTGCGTAAAAACTGGACTGTCTTGGTTGGGGCTGCATTTCAGCCAGTTATATTGGAGATCTTGTTATAATTGATGGAATTATAAACTCAGAAAACTACTGTCAGATTTTGATCCACCATGCAGTACCATCTAAAAAACATCTGACTGGCAACAGCTTCATTTTTCAGCATGACAATAATTAGAAACACACTCCCAGTGCAGTAAAAGCGTGCCATATACAAACACACGATGGACTAGACTCCCCAGAGCCCGGACCTCAACATTACTGAAGCAGCGTGGCATCATCTTGTGAAATTGTTCCTTTATACGCTTTGTAGATTTATCCAAATTCTGTTTGCACATTTTCAATAAATCACTGCATCCATTTCCCATTTTCCAAGAAAAACATAAAGACATGGGGATGGCTCAAAACTTTTGCACAGTGCTATAAATTGCAGTATGAAAACAATGATTAGTACCGTTTGCTCTAAATGTGGTTTAGGTAATAAATGTGACTTTTATGAAGCGACTATAATATCGCGTAAGAGCCAAGACGGAAAACATTAACAGAAACGTTCCTCAGTGTGTAAAGAGGTTCTTGTGGGATGTACTTGAAAGAAACTTTTGTTTGTTTGTTTGCTTGATTGTTTGTATATTTGTTTCTTTAGTTTGAGCCCTTGTAGCCTGCAATTTAAGGATAAGTGATAAGTGCCACAGATGGTTTAGACATGCACGTATTCTCCCAAACATACAATGGCCAACAACATTTATCTCTGTCAGAGTTTCTAATTGCAGTATTTATCATCTAATCACAGCAGGACATCAGGAAGTGACAGGGCTAGAAGCACAACAAAAAGCCCTCTTCTTTTGGCTCTCTGTGTTTGCAGTCACACGTGATTTTGTTTGTACCGAGTGAGCAAATGCCGTAACAGCGCCTTCATTAAATATAATCGAAATGATCTGAGAACAGATTGAAAAAATTTACATGCAACCATAGGTGCCAAATATCATCTGAATGTAGATCATCTGGAGCTGTGGTGATGGAAAGGTTAAGAAGCCTGCTGGAATATCTAATCCAGCCCTTCCATTTTCTACCTATAAGTTTATGTTTCCAGTGCTTATCATGACATACATAAGGCTCCCCAATCCATCTATCGCTGCTGATATCGGCACACCATTTTACTATACAGAGATAGGATCAAGTCTTTTCTTTATATGTGTCCACATGTGCACAGACATGTGTTTTTGTGTTTTCCTGTTTACAACACATTTGGCTCCTCCAGTGTCAGACCTGTCCTTATCACTGACTGGAAAAACAACTCTACAATCCTTACAGTGTAATAGAAAGACAGACATCAGGCAATGCACAGGGAATAGTAAAGGGAAAAGACAAAGACTGAGAAGTAAAGAGACAAAATGAAGTTATTTCATTATGTCTCTGAAAGATTGCAGGGTATTTTTTTTTCTTGTTTCTTTTCTGTTTTTGTTTTGTTTGCCATTATCCTTTTCCTATCTAGCTCGCTGTGGATATTAAGGGCGGCTCTAAACCCCTGGACATGAATAAGGACATAATGTAACCCTGCTGTGGAAAATACATATTCTGTTGTAAATTGGCTATATATGAACATTTTCATGGAAACATAGCTGCACAGGGAGCAAGTAAGAGAATGTGTGTTCTGCTGGCTGTGTGTGTGTGTGTGTGTGTGTGTGTGTGTGTGCGCGCGCGTGTGTGTGTGTGACTTCAGAAAAAGAGCGAGAGAGAAAAAGAGAGATATAGAGTAGCTTTGTGACAAGGACAAATGCATCTACGTGGACTGACTTTTTTCACCTTTTTCTCGTTCCATTTATGACAATACAATACAATTTTATTTATATAGCACATTTAAAAAAACACAGGTATGCCAAAGTGCTTCACAGAACGCTGTGCATTGCCTGATGTCTGTCTGGTTTATATTGTTGATTGTCATTTATGCTTAGAAATATCTACTCATATATGCTTAGAAGTATATAATCATTTGTAGATTGAAAGAATGTCTCATCCTAGGAGGTCTGTAACAACCCTGTGTAGCATGAAGAGGGGGGTGCGTTCACTCCTCTCCAGAGTGTTCTGGCGTGGATCACACACCTCTTGGGATCATGAGCAAGGTTGTATCTTTTCTTGCTGATATATGGTAAAGCAAACACATCTATATCTATTTTACGCTAAGTGCCATTTGTTTAGATGAACTGCTGGACTCCCCCCCCACACACACACATACTTACACAACGCACAGGCAAGGTACTCTTTGTGTGTATATGTATACGTCATATGTTAATGAACCTATGTATATTCATGTAACCTCAATAAAAGAGCAGTGTTACGGGGGAGCGGACGAGAGCAACTGGGGTCAAGTGAAGGAACGGCGTTTGTCCAGTTCTCTCCCGTGCACGAGAAACATAAAGAACTTTGCCTACTCGTGTCTTGCTTTGCTGTGTTGTTAAATTGTCTTGAACGTTCCAACAAATAGGTTTATGATACAAACCTATCAATAATATTCAATATCTATAAATTTAATGGGAAACGTCATTTTTGTCTCTATTTCCTAAGATCTCACAATCCTCCCCCCAGCTCCCTCCAAGGTTCTCTATCAAAATTCATCACCGACTACCGTCTACCTTTTCTACCTTCTCCCTGTAGATCTCCTTCTCCCTCCCCACAATCTGTTCTTGTGCTCTGTATCCACTCCCCCTCCCCTTCTGTTCTCCCAGTCTATAAGGCATAACCAGCCTCTTGTGTCAGGGTTGGCTTGGCTTTGGTGTTCTGCTACTTGTTTCTCCTCTTCCTTCTCCCACCGCCTGGGTTTTGTTCCCTCAGCCTCTAATCGGCTTTTCTGGGTTTGGGTTTGTCTCTTCCTAACTTTACCCTCTCTCGTTGCCACAGGATTATCCCTGTCAAAGTGGCTGGAGTTCCTGGCTTGACGAGTGAGTCTATCTGCGTGTGAGGGATATTCCTGCATGTGTATGTCCACACGCATATGCATCTTTGTTCTTCTTTTTTGTTGTTCTTGTTTGTGGGGGGATTCCCCCCCCCCCCCCCCCCCCCCTTTTGCAACCCTGATCCTCTGTAATCACTGTGAGACAATCCTGTAATACCCCATAGGTTCAAAGGCTCATCTGTAAGTGTGTGAGAAATAGACTATGTGTGACAGAGATGTTTACTCTTTTAACTCTTTTGACTTTGAAGCACCCTTCAAACATATATTCCATTAAAAAGAAAGTATGCAGCCATGCTAGTGGCATCATGTCATAACCATCCTCATGTGGCGATGCTTTGAGATAAACACTAACGTAAACACCACTAAACTCTGGCAAACTCAGTTTACTAAGTTGGCTTACTATTTCCAAATTAGCACTGAACATAAAGTAAAGCTGGAGAGATAGAATGTCTACAGCCTTGCCGTCATTTAGGCATAAAACACAGCTTTAATTAAAACACTGACTTAGTGATGGCTGTAGATGAGAAGTTGGAGGATCATCAAATTTATTCCAATTAATCATCCAGGGAACAAGGCAACCATGATGCCCCTGCACTGTTGACACCATAATCAAAAGGTAATGCTTAAACTGAACAGACAAAGGGGTGGTCAAATAATTGTAGCAGTTTGATCTATGCAGCTGATCAACCACATGGCACTACAACTCTGAGCCGGAAGAAAACAGAAGGGTTGGCAGCCATTTGGGGACTGGCATTTAGTCTCCGCGTCTCCCTTCTTCTTTTGTTCCTCTCTTTCAGCTCATTTTCATCCCTCCATCCCCTCTTTATTTAACTGGCTGTCTGTAAAGGTCCTGCTGTCAGCCTCCACCTGTCCCTGTCACCATAAACAAAGACAACCAAGAGACACAGCACTCTCCCTGTTCTCTCTGGTGTCTGCTACCTTTTCTTCCCTGTCTTCTTCTCTAACTTTTATTTTCTCCTCTCTTGATTTTCTCTTCCCCTTCTCCCCTTCTTTGCCTTGCACCGCCCCTTACTCTTTATTACTGTCCCCTTGTTTCTCACTCATAAAAATATCATTTTTGGTTTTTCCTTCATCTTGGCCTTATGACAATATATATATATATATATATATATATATATATATATATATATATATATATATATATATATATATATATATATATATATATATATATACACACACACACACACACCCTGTCAACTGGCTGCTTTCAATATATAGGAAAAGCCGTTTCTGTTCACCTCCTTCTGTCCTGTTTATCTGTCTCTATTTGCAGTTACCAGACCCCCTGAATAATTCAACAAGTCCTTTTCTGTCCTTATAAGTTGTGAAACTGACCAAAAATATAATGAGCTTATATGTGCATAAAAGAAGACAACAGTGCATTCATCTCAGTCGTGCCCTTTTTCTACTGTTAAGTCCAGATTTTTATATTCTGGCCTCCTTTACCACGTACAGAGCCTCAGCAGACTGCAAATGTCTGCATTATGCAAATCACTTCCTGCCCGCACAAACAAGCCGGGACCAATCAATGTCAATCCCCATTCCCTCGGCCAATCAATGTCATTCCCTCTCCTACAAAACTGGGTCTAATCGAAAGGCATTGTTCCTCAGGTCCTGCATGCTAAATTAGGAGGGCCAGCGTGTCTAAAATTCTCACATTCCACACTGTACCACATAACTTCAAGAGCCATCAGTGTATAACAGGAGCAGATGAGGGAGAACATGATGCCTTAAGACTCTGAGACAAGAGACAGCAATCCAGTTTTGGAACCTTTTTCAAATACTGGCAAGTAGGAAATTATACAAGGACATCCAGGGGACAACCTTTTTCCCTAGGGTGTTAATGACACTAGCACTGGTGTCAATCAAATCTATACTCCCAGCTCTATTGCATATATCACACAACTTTTGTAGTCAGGTGTTGATTTTGTGTATCAAAGTGCATTACGATTCATTACAGGCAATTCGTGTCTTACTCATCATTGCATCTTCTGTTTAAAGGTGTATCCTTCCAATTGAATCAAAGAGAGAAGACATATATGGTGTCTATTTACAAAACTCTACCACAAAGATTGCTTACTAACTTACAGTGTCAGGTCACCGGACATATTAACATTAGCTGTACCTCGTTATTCACACTCGACTTGAAAAAAACTGTATATAAGTACACTGCTGCCAATGAAAGAGAATGAAAGAGAGATCTCAATGTCAGTGAGATTACCTGTTTAGATTATGGATGTAATGTGATAATAAAAACTAATCATAATAACAAAAACAACCAAACATAATTTCTCCTTAAGCACAGATCCAGAAAATGCTGCTCAGACCCAAAGACACTATCAAAGAAGTAGGGAGAAATTATTAAATAAATTATTTTATGTATTATTGTTTCCCCTTGAACGTCCCATTTTTTTGTTTGTTTGCTTGCTTTGTTGTTAATGCCAGAAGGAAAATACGCAAAGGTTATGACAAACAAGGTCCCCTTTGCTAAAAGTCCAGCAAGGACATCCAAATAATGTTCATAATGAATATCCAGACGTTAAGAAAGTTGGAAATACTTTAATCTTTACTTTTATTTATCATCCGTATCTGTAACCGGAAGGTCGCCGGTTCGATTCCCGGGCTCTCTGTCCTGGTCGTTGTGTCCTTGGGCAAGACACTTTACCCTGCCGCCTACTGGTGTGGGCCAGAGGGGGCCGATATGGCAGCCTCGCTTCTGTCAGTCTGCCCCAGGGCAGCTGTGGCTACAACCGTAGCTGCCTCCACCAGTGTGTGAATGTGAGAGTGAATGAATAGTGGCATTGTAAAGCGCTTTGGGTGACTTGAAAAGCGCTATATAAATGCAATCCATTATTATTATTATTATTATTATTATTATCTTCTTTTCTGCTTTTAATCAAAAAATATAGAACTGGATAAGATGAGTTTTCTTTAGACACTTAACTCTGAGGGTAAGACAGTGTATTAGACCATCCAAAGAGCAGCTACGTATATTAATTTAGAACATCTCTACTGGATTTTTTGACGGGCACAACTTTACTGGGAACACAAGCCATTGCCATGTCACACACATATGTCTTACTAAGGCACTAATATTCCAACAACGGACAACATGGAAGTGACAAACACCGCAGTTCCTTAAATAGTTAGAAACAATCTTGAGAAATACCCACAGGCCCCTGTGCTAAATTGCCCAAATGTACAGCAGGAACATGTTTACAGCTTGGTACAAGAAACAGCTCTGGGCCCCATAGTTAGTTTCATTTGCAGTGCATTGCTTAAGTTTCTGCCTATCTTGTAACAGCATATAATGAAGTATATTGCACAAGAACACTATTATATCCTTTTCCTTTCAATCAACCCAAGCATGGCTTTGCTCTAATTGGCTTCACGTTACGCAGTGTGCACAGACAATACATTATTTTGCAAGAAACATACCACCAAGCATGTACTGTACTCACCCTCAAAGCTCTCTCCCTTCTAAAACCTCATCTCACTTTCCATATTTTCTTTAATAGTCTTGGGGTCCTTTTATCTTGTAAAGTGGTGGAGCTCATGCAGTCTGTGTGGCGTCATTAAAGTCAGTGAAGCTGGTCTTAATTGTTGGTGAATTGGTCTTTTATGACTAATGAAACCTCTAGTATAGGCTGCTTGTACTATTTAATCAGTCATCATGTACTCTGTACCACCTACACACTCTGCACTGAGATAATGGGAGTGAGGGAGAAAGTGTGAACTGAAGTATGGGAAGGGGGATGGAGAGAGAGAAGCAGACAGAAGATAGATAGACAGACATCCTTTGGTACCTCTGACACACAGAGCTGCAGATTCACTCTGTTTCAGTGCAACTTACATTTTTAGCTTCAGAGGCTTATAAAAAGCTACTGAGACTCTCTGGCACCATGTTGTACCAGGTGTTGTGAATAAATAAGTTCCTAATACAGAAGAAAATAAAACAGTGTATATTCTTTTAACTGCATTGCATAGATGATCATTAATGACATAAAAATGTGTCGATCTCCTGGCCCACTGGCATAGTTCTTGTCCGAAAGGGGACTTTTTCCACTAAGGCATTTGTTTGTTTGTGTTTTAACTTATAATAATAATTTGAATTATTTCCTACCAAAGCTGTACATAAAATAACTGTTATTTTTTTTAATTTTATTATTAGGTGATGCAAAACTCACATACTGATTTCTTTTAGTGTAAACTCTCCAGCAAAACAACTAGTAACAATTCACTTCTTGCTTACAGTGTGTGTCGCTTTTTTGTCTTTATTTTCCATATTTTCCATCTCCATCTGCTGCATAATATACAGGAAAATGGAAATGTCATAAAAATGATTTTACAGTTTCAAATGAATAAAATTCAAAACTCTTGGGGCAGACGGTCACCTATATGGCAGTTCAGCATTTGCAGATCACTTCAGTGCACTTTATTGTTCTTATGGGAAGATACGATTACAGCAGTAATATAACTTCTGATTTTATAATTGCCTAACAAAAGTCAGGTCTTATTTGTTGAAAGTGTATCTCACATATTTTATAGTGAATGAAAAGTAGTCTGTTTTCACTCCTTGTGCACCCTAATTTGGTTTTGTTAAAGTCAATGGTGTCCTTTAGGCTGAGTTCTGTAATGGCCTGTATGCCACAGTAAGTCACTCCCAGCTCATCATATAAAAGTATGAAGACCTTTTTCAGCCGGCTGCTTTGCCAGCCGTGGACAGCTGGCAAGCTTCTACTGC
The DNA here is from genome assembly GCF_041146795.1 of Maylandia zebra. Taxonomy (NCBI): domain Eukaryota; kingdom Metazoa; phylum Chordata; class Actinopteri; order Cichliformes; family Cichlidae; genus Maylandia; species Maylandia zebra. The sequence goes on from NC_135180.1 coordinate 14,424,586, forward strand.
AGTTTGCCTACAAACATTTGTGTACACACTACATTTTAATGTATTTGAACACTCAACAATAAATAAGGCATAAAAAATTGATATGTGGCTGCTTATTTCGCAGTATTTTACCTTCTTATCTCTGAGTCACCTCATCTATCCTAAGTGTAAACTGTCAGTCTGCTGTTTACCTCACCTGTCAAAGTGCCAGATGTGAAGCATCCATGTGTATTTATTCTTGAAGAGGCTGTAAAAATTTGTGAAAGGGGTCTCATAGAGGTTGTTGAGTCAATGAAGCTCACTTCTGCCTGCTGACGGTGATCGTAATGTGACTTGTTGAGGATATCCTGAACTTTTCTGTCAATAAGCAGTGTTGTTTTTACAAGCAGACAATGGCGCACATTAAACCATGTGATAGTTCATGCTGACAAAGTGATGACGATTATTCCGACATAGGAAGTGCTTTGATTAGCTGATTAAGTTGACGAAGCATGTGTCTGGATTATAACGTTTTTGTTGTTGCATGTGCTTTGTACATGACTTCTGCAAACCCTTTACTGAAAGGAAACTGCGGACTGGGACCTGTTCAATACATTATATGCAAGTGGATCTCCTTCTTTGCAAAACTAATTATTGATATAAGTTATTAGGTTGCAATCCTACAGGGATTTAAAAACACAAACTGCAAAGGGACTGCATTCAGGCCTAGTTGGATGAATATTAGAAATATCCTGTCTCAGAGTGACGCTGAAAAACTAGTTCATGCATTTATTACTTCCAGGCTGGACTACTGTAATTCATTATTATCAGGATGTCCAAAAAACTCACTGAAAAGCCTTCAGCTAATCCAAAATGCTGCAGCAAGAGTACTGACAGGGACTAGAAAGAGAGAGCATATTTCTCCTGTTTTGGCTTCCCTTCATTGGCTTCCTGTTAAATCCAGAATTGAATTCAAAATCCTGCTCCTCACATACAAGGTCTTAAATAATCAGGCCCCATCTTATCTCAATGACCTTGTAGTACCATATCACCCTATTAGAGCACTTCGCTCTCGCACTGCATGCCTACTTGTTGTTCCTAGAGTATTTAAAAGTAGAATGGGAGGGAGACCCTTCAGTTTTCAGGCCCCTCTTCTGTGGAACCAGCTTCCAGTTTGGATTCGGGAGACAGACACTATCTCTACTTTTAAGATTAGGCTTAAAACTTTCCTTTTTGCTAAAGCATATAGTTAGGGCTGGACCAGGTGACCCTGAATCCTCCCTTAGTTATGCTGCAATAGACATAGGCTGCCGGGGGATTCCCATGATGCATTGAGTTTTTCCTTTCCAGTCACCTTTCTCACTCACTATGTATTAACAGACCTCTCTGCATTGAATCATATCTGTTATTAACCTGTCTCTCTTCCACAGCATGTCTTTTATCCTGTCTTCCCAACCGGTCGCAGCAGATGGCCGCCCCTCCCTGAGCCTGGTTCTGCCAGAGGTTTCCTCCTGTTAAAAGGGAGTTTTTCCTTCCCACTGTTGCCAAAGTGCTTGCTCATAGGGGGTCATATGATTGTTGGGTTTTTTTCTCTGTATCTATGAAGCGCCTTGAGGCGACTTATGTTGTGATTTGGCGCTATATAAATAAAATTGAATTGACTATGGACTATTTTGGATTTGGATTCAGAGTCATACAGCACTACCTGTACATCCATCCATTATTCCAGACCTTCCCAAAGTGTGGTGCCCGCCCCCATTGCAGGGGGGCGTGGTATGAAAAAGGGGGGGGGGGGGGGGGGGGGGGGACAAAACGTTTGGACACTGCTAGCACAGGGCGCCCACAGAAATGCAAAGCAGGAGATGAAGCATAGCTGAATATGTTTCCAAACCAACTTCATTCTAAGCCAAAGACTAGAAAATATGGTGAAGCATATCTTCCCTTTGGCTTCACCTGCACAAGTGCCAAGGTAGGTCTCCCCTGCAGAATTGGTTTTCGCTGGGCTCTTCAAATCACGGACAAACAGTATCCCACATTCTTGATTTTTAGTTCAAACACTTGTTTAATGACTAACTACTCCTGACATTTTGGAGATGTTAGCTCTTTATACAGTAAAGTTACAGTGGGATACAAATAACATCAGGCTGATCCTGCCATGATTTGTTCCCCCTGTCTAAATCACGGACTAACAGTATCTCACAGTTGTTTATGTTTTTAAACCTATTTTGCACAGAGAGGCATTTTTTGAAAATGAATTGATAGCAATGCTGAATATTATTACACAGGAAAAAAAAAAACAACTACACGTAAAATAATCGCACCGTGACGCCTCAGCCTTTCTAGAGGGACAGTAGCTGCGTGTGTGTATGTAAGCCTGTAAAAACCGTAGATAGTCAGATTAACAGTATTTTGTCTCTATCTGCCATTCTGCAATTCATCTCATGTAAACAATAATGTGGCAGACAGCGTGACATGGAAAAAGGCACATACCTTTGACGTTGCATGACGAACTCTGTATTCCTCGTCCACACGTAAACGTAAAAAAGGAGTTTTAAAAAATCTCTGTTTTTGGTGATTCGAAACACCGTTTACGTGTGGACGAAACAGCTGCGTTGTCAAAAATACTTGTGTAGATGTGGATGTAGCATAAAAGAGTTAGTAGTTTATTTTATTACTACCTGTAATTTATTGCAGATTACTTGCATTTGCTTAATTGTATACTAAATGTTTGAGTTGTGAAATAAACAGCAATGGAGCAAAATAAGGGTGTGTGTGGTTGGAGGATGTGTTTGTGCGTGTGCATGTGTGCGTGCACGTGCGGGGGGGGGGGGCATTTTTCTTGTAAAACAAAGGGGGCCTAGCAAAAAAAGTTTGGGAACCACTGCATTAATCCATCTTCTATTGCTTATCCAGGGCCGAGTTGCTGGAGCAGTGGCCTAAACAGAGAAGCCCAGCCCTCCCTCTCCCTAACCAATTACTTCAGCTCATACACGAGAATACAGAGGTATTCCCAGTCAGCTGAGAGACATAATCTCTCTAGCGTGTACAGGGTTTACCCTAGGGCCTCCTCCTAGTAGGATATGCTCAGAACACCTTGCCCAGGAGGCTCCCTAATCAGATTCCTGAACCCTGTCAACTGGCTGCTTTCAATGCAGGAGAGTAGCAGCTCTACTCTGAGTCCCTCTGAATGACTGAACTTCTCATTGTGTATTGAGGCTGTCCTTCTCCCTGGAGTGGGCACTCCACCCTTTTCCTACTAAGAACCATTATCTCAGATTTGGAGGTGCTTATTCTCATTCCTGCTGCTTCACACTCATATATGAACCACTTCAGTTCAAGCTGGTGACCACCACCATGTGTAAAAAGCAGAGACAAGATCCTGAGGACACCTACTTACACCACCTGCCTCTAGTTAGAAATTCTGTCCATAAATATTATAAACAGAATTAATGACAGGGAAACTCTTGCGAAATTCAACACAATAAGCCAGATACCCCATGACATTGTAGAGGTGTGTCAACCAAGACAGCCCTACAACTTCTAAAGCAAATCATCCACCCAAGGGGGCCTGTCACTGAGAAGTTTTAAGTACCTGACCTCATTCCCAGTGATGGCCGAGTTATCCCCTTCATCACCAGACTCTGAAAGGCATATAAGTGGGATTGAAGAGATCCTCAAAGTATTGAAGAGATTCCCAAAGGATGTGAGCTTCCCCTACAGTCCCACAAGCTAACCAAGCCCAATAGGACTCCTTCTTCAGCTACATGGCTCCCTTCATTTCCAGTGTCCATCATTCGGTTCGGTGCAACCACCTTGCAGTTCTGTGCAGCTGGTTCAACAATGACGGTGCATAACATGGTCCATTCATCGTCAGCGTCCTCAGAATGCTGTCAAAGACCTACTGGAGGTGGAAATGGATGATCTCACAGACTGGGGCAGCCCACTATCACTATACGTTTGGATGTTCCAGGCCTGTCCAGTGTCTTTCCCACCACCCAATCTAACTACCAGGTAATAGTCAGTGGACTCTTCTTCACCCAAGTATCCAAAACATATGACCAAAGATTTGATGATACAACTACAAAATGGATCAGCTTGCTACATAGGTTGTCTCAGTGCCAGGAGCCCAAAAGAACTCACTTATGCTTGAAGAAGGTGTTCTTTATGGATAGACTGTGGTTGACACAAAAGTCCAAAAACAGAACACCACTCAGATTAAGATCAGGTAGGCCATTCCTACTGATGACGCCACTCCAGGTCTCACTGCCATTGCCCATGTTGAAGTCTCCGACCAGTGACAATGGAGTCACAAGGTGGGGCACCCTCCAGCACCATAAGTAGTGACTCCAAGAAAGCTTAGTACTCTGAACTTTCATCTGGCACAAAAGTGCAGACAACCCTCTTGCCCAGTGGAAGAAACCCCAACATATAGGCAGTGACTGTGGGAATACAACAATCCACAGAAGGGTGGACCCATGTCACTTCTGGTTTGACCCCAGGCTGGCTCCCTCAAGCTAGAGCTCAGCAAACTGACACTCTCCCTCAAGCACTCTCCTGAAGCCAAGTTCAGTGGCAGGGCATAAGTAACTGTCCTGGGCAGAGTAAAAATGGTCTCTAGATGTTTTTCATTTTCCCATACGTGTAATGTGAATTGCCCTTTGTCTGGCTTATCACCACTTTGCCTTGTGAAACCCTACCTGAGGCATAAGCCCCCAGCAACATAACCCCAGGGATTATTGGGACACACACAAAAAAAACATGACAAGGTGGTGATTCACAGAAGGAAGCTCACAGACAGAAGGTGCCAGTTATTAGTTGCCACTTAAAACATCACAGCAAATAATGATGAACATGAGGTGTATCGAGGGCCATTAATGTCAGTAATGTCAAGGGTACATAGAATGGTGAAATGTATGTCTGGGGATTATGAGATTAAACCAAACCAAAGTGCAGAAATATTGATCCCAGGAGGGAGAGAAGGACTTGTCTGACCAGCTTTGCTTAAATTTATAGTAAAGTCATATGTAGGTGTGCACAAATCAAACTAGAAATTCATCTGGACTTATCATCACACAAAACAGCATGCTGTAAGGAGTTAAACCCATTCTTATTTTAACCAATTAAAATATTTCCTTGGAACATTTTATAAATGTCACATGTACAGAACTGCTTAATGAAAGCAAGACTTATAGGCAAGCCCTTTATACAACATTTTATAATTGTATAATGAATACCCTGTATAAATGGCATTTACTTTGAGCTGGTAAGTTAAAGAAAAAAGAAAAAGTTACCATGTTAGTTATAGAGTTTTTTGGCCACTTGGGGCTCAGCACATTACCCCATTACAACAACATATGACACGTGTGTCATCATCAGTTGTCATCATGAAATTACAGTAATCTTCAGGGTAACAAATACAGGTGTTTAATTTGCACTGACCTTTTGTGTATGTGCATACACCATCATCGCCTACCTGTGTTCATACTGCTTCAAAGTACACATTGATGGATTCACCTCTTCTCATAGAAAATCAATCAGTTACTGAGTGGAACCTAAACAAATAGAGCTGTTATGACTGAGTTTCCCATTACGGTCCTGTCTACAAATTCTAGCCTTGCTACACCTTGTTACACCTACACACAAAGTAAACCATGACTGGTGAACCAACTAGGAAGTGGTTTCTACATTTGATAGAATGGGATAATAAAGCAGAGCAAGGTCAAAGGGGAAGCTGAACACTAAAGCTGGTTACAGACCAATATAATTTCAGGTTAATTAACAGTAAGGTGTCACACACACACAGACACGCACACACGCATACTCAAACACTATGATGCTGAACATTAAAGGGAAAAAAAGCCTTAAAAAAGCACAAGTTAATTTTGCTCAGATAGTTAATCTCTTTCTTTCTCCTTCTCTGAGACACACACACACACACAGTAGGCTCTCATACAGAAACCGTAAGACACTCTATCACAAGTCTCTCATCTTAGTAGGTACCGCTGTGTCTTTTTTCCATCTTGGTGTCCCTGCCTGTCTCTGTATTGCTCTCTTTGCCTCCCTTTCTGTTTCTCAGCAATTTCTGCTGTATCCTCTTTCACACCTTCATCCTCTCCCACTCACTCTGCACCTCTTTTTTTGCCTCTCATTCCCTCTAAGCAGTCTTTCCTAAAAACCCCTTTCATGCTTTCACCGCTCTCTCTCTCTGCACATTTTCCTCACTCTCTAAAGCCCGTTTTGATTCCCTCTCTCTCTCCCTCTCTCTCTCCCACCCCCCCCCTATCTCTGTCATATTCTTTTCTCTGCACCTGGCCATGACTCTTCCCCCATCACTGTGGTTTCCCCTCTCCACCTCTCTGACAGCTTCACATTAATCATTCCTATATCCCCAGGAAGACTCGCCTTCTTCAACTCTAGCTCTTTCTCTCCTTTTTCTTCTGCATGTATCTTTGTCTCACTCGCTCTCCCGCTGTCACGTTTTCCCTACAAACTGCTTCTTTCATTCTTTTTTATCACTTCTCATCAAATCCCTATTTATGTACGTGCAACAAAAACGCTAGCACCCATCTCCCAGTTGTATTAACTTATCACATGTGGAATACGCTTCCCAAGTTTTGCATTCGCTGAAGCAGCAGCGGAATGGCAGTGTGTGTGTGGCAGAATGATTTATTCGAAGTAAGAGAATATTATGGGAAAGTCTTCAGACCAAAAATAGCACTGAGTTTAAAAAAAACAAAAAGAGAACACAAGTGGCTGCTTTGGTGTGGGTGTGTTGCCTCAAGTATTGGTGAGACAATGAAATATTATCCTTTTTAACTGGTGTGAGTGAAACATCCACAAGTTTTATGGCTCTTTGAGATGGCAGGACACTACACAGCTCTTTTTAAGACTCTGAAGACATAACAAGAGAACTTGTTACTGCGTTTCAAGATGGCACCTCATTAATTTCCAGTAAAAGTTGCTCAGCCAGCACATGCTGGCTTTCAGGCATTTTAACCCACTTAGCATGTGCAATGTTGTTCCTCTCCACCTGAGACAGTTGAGAACTGGTGTTTGGCATTCATGTGTTTTTAAGAAAAGTGTATCATTTGACTTTGCCAGTACCAAGTTGGGCTACTGTGCAAAAAACATTTGAAACATTTTTTCGTGAATGCATTTTAAAGACTATACTCAATCATTCTTGTTGCAAAGTAATTCACTGGAAATTTTCACTTGCTTGTAGCTGATTGACCGTTGCAGTTGGTTGCTTTACTACAATTTCATGTACACTACTTTTTTGACTTTAAACTGTGCTCTCATAAAAATGGATACAGCAGCCATACTGATAAAACAGCAGATACCATTCTCTGAAGCCAGTTCTCAATGCTGTGAACCCATTTATTGAATCAGTCGCTCCCTTTGGCAAACCTTGACAGCTTTCATCTAGTTAGATGCAATTTGCAGATCTAATTTACTCTTTCTGCAAAACTTTAAACAAAGTCTCACTCGCTAAAACACATTTTCACTGTGCCACACTTGTGATGCACATTGGTAACCACAGGTGGCATAAGTTAAACACAATTACAGCACAGCTGTCACTGCTTACACAAAATGATGCAAAAGTGTTCACACCTGTTGGCAATGATGCAATTAAACCAATATATACTAGTTCAGAGTGCACAGGCAGCACCAGAAAGTTGAAGTTTAGTACAAAAATGGATGGAAACCATCTGGGGGACAGGAGGATGATGAGATTAATATAAGCATGTAGGAGTGCATGTGAATTTTGATGAGGAGAAAGAGGGCAACAAGAAGAGCAAGACCAATAATAGTAATTGCAGATAAAATTCAAGCAACTGTGATAGATAACGATCTCATCCATGGAATGGCAATGAGGTAAGAAGGACAAAGAGTACAACCCAGTCACAGCACACTCTCTGCGGCTACCATAATCAGAAGATTGAGAGAGAAAAAAACCTTTCTGTGTTCTTCTAACAGCAAATCAGTTGATGAAATAGTTACTGAGGACAATGTTAGTTTTGGAGGACTCGACAGTTCACTACGCAACAACACTGACTACCCTTGAGGAAGAGTCAAATAAAAGTTTACGTTATCCATTTAAATCAATTGAGGTAAATGCTTTTCATTTGCATTATATCTGTGCAATGCGTTATTTCTTACAATAATTAAAGTGTGCATTGTCTAATTGCCACTGTCAGTTTTTCAAGCAGTCTCTAATAAATGGCAGTATTGTTTTTCTTTAAGTTTCTTTGATCTGATGACATTGTTTGATGTTCATAAACATGTAGTTTAAAAAAAGGTGAGAGTTATCAAAAAAATTCTTTGCTTTACTATTTTCTTTTTCGTTTGTTTCAAAACACTTATGCAACGTTTCTGATGGTCACTGGCTGAAACGAATAGTCAAAATGGAAATGAAACTCGTAATAACTGAGAAATTGCAGGAAATCAAACACTGGCACTATCAAATGCCTAAGACAAAACATCAGACAGCCATTCATTTCCTTTCCTCATCGGCGTTTTCAACAGTCTCTTTCACACACTCATTTGTTTTATGGTTCTCTCTTATGCTCTTTAACACTGTCTAATCCCTGATTAGTAGAGGAAGAGGGCGTTTAATGCTTGTCTCCACTTGTCTGCTGCTGAACTGTGACACATAAAAATGCTTACAACTGCACAGGCATACACTCGACACACAGACTTGCTCTTGCACAAAAGGAAAACCAGGTTCACACGCACACAAACCTACTCTGCTCCTCACTAATGTTTCACGTCTCTTTCTCTCTTTTTGCCAAAACAGGTACTTGAAAAGAATTTAACAGTATCCAGTGAGTGCAACCCAACATTCAAACAATGCGTTTACCCAAGAGAGAAAACGCATGTTAAAAGAGAAGTCATCCCAACATAATTGTACTAATTCTTCCAGGGATGCTTTTGTCAAAGTTAAAATACGCTATAAACAAGCAGTGTAATTATGTTTAGTAGAATTACTGTGATGTGGAAATTCCCTCACCATGGGAGAAAATGGGATGAAGAAAAGCAGGGAGCAAGGCTATTGCCCAGAGCCTGAATTTGGCAAGGGATCATGCTTATAGAGTAGTGGCGCTTACGTTTTTTTTGTCCAACCTCACAGTCTTGCTTCACTTCCTAAAAATGTTCAAAAATTTGCAGCTGATCTTTCCTGAGAGGAGCGATAGAGTTCTTCCCAACTTGCTGGGGAAGAGCCAAGTCTAAAACAATCTGCTGGTAAATGGTCTACCATCAGGGAAGACAGAACAGAGACAGTGCCAGTTGGACTCACTTAAGGGTTGTTTTCACTGAGGAGGCCAACTATTTAGAGGAAAAGTGGGGGATTAACCCATGAAAAATCACTTCTCTCATCATTTAGTCTGTTCTGAAACTGCATGACAGGCAGGCAGAACACATTAGCAATAAACGTGGTACATATACAGCAAAAACAGAAAAACGGATTGTTGAGAAGTACCAAACTGACATACAAAAAAAAGTTACACGTATTGAGCAAAGTAAAAACAGCGCTTGAAATGTCACTTGATGAGCAGTGATATTTTTCATTTCCCATATTGAATAAAGTAATTACAGTGGCGTCCAATCAGCAGAAGTGGTGGAGCACTGGAGAGCTGACAGATTGCTATCTGTTTGACAGAGGCAAGTCAACAACACCTCTATCTTCACTCACATTTCCCCTGATGCCACAACACTTTATCTCTTCATTAACAACTGATAGGAGATGGGCCATGACAGTTAATTGCATCACTGGGATATGTGAGTGTGCACGCGTATGTGTGTGAGTGTGTGTGCTTTAACAGGTCATCACCATCAACTGCTGTGGCGTGCAATTTTGTGCTACTGTATACATTTGGGATTTAGGATCAGATGTGCACGTTGCATGTGCAGGGCTTACCTGTGAGGATGAAATGTTTCTACCGGACTGTCTCCTCTCTTTTTCCTTTTATCAGTCCTCTTCCTCCCCTCATTATATCATTTCCACACCTCTCTCCTCCCCTCCAGTCCCTTTCGTCACTGCTATCGTAACCTGAGGGTGTCTACGTCCCACGATGCATTGCAATCCGTCGGCTCGCCTGGTGGGTGATGGAACTGCAGTGACATCTACTGAGAGGAGAGAAGAGGAGAGGAGAAAAGAGGAGAGGTAAAAATGGACAGATGAGCCACTGTATTATTGAAAATCCAAGAGAAGTCACAACTAAGCAACTCCCCCTTGAACCTTTACTGCCAAGTATTCAACTCGGTTATTTAATATCAGCACCTTTCTAAAAAAGGGGGGGGAAACCAATTGAAATTTCCCCTCCTTTTTCCAGATTTTTGTTCCTCAGCCTACTTTTGTGTGCAGATAATTGCTTCTCTTTAGTAACAGCAGCTCAGAGATGATTTTTATTCTAGTCAGCACGCTTTGATACAGGCTGTCTGTGTGTTGTGTAATTATTGTCTTAGCCACTGGCTGTCAAACCCCATTACGTGAGGTCAAGCTTAAATGACTATCCTGAGCTGATGACAATAATTTGATGACAGACACACACACATTAGTGAGCAATGTACTTACCAAAGCACGCACAGATATGTTTATGCACAAAAACACACACTGACCAAATTCACGCTGAGCAACACAGACAAATGAACATGTACTCATGTGTGCTCGTTAATACAAATGAATGCACAGTGGGAAATTTACCTTTTGACAGGAACCTATACCATGAATAATTCAAGATGTAGTTTAAATAAACTATTTTATTGTCTACTGAGTCATACGTGAATTTGAAATACATTTCTATGTGCAGGCAGCCATCATGTAATTATAAGGGCAGAGTGCTATCCATACAAAGATACAGCTTGGGTGAAGTCTGTTTTAATTCTCATCCCCTTTTTGCAGATTAAATCCCAAAGGTTTTATGCAGTTTAAAACACGAAGTCAAAGGAGCTTGCAAAGAAAAGCGTCTGGACTTCTTTAAGTTACTTGAAGATGTTTCACCTCTCATTCGAGAAGCTTCTTCAGTTCTAAGGTCAAATGGTGGAGAGTCCCAGATATAAACCTAGTGGGAGTATCCCCCCACAGAGGGACAAAAGGACCCCCTGATGATCCTCTAATCGCCTGAGCCAAGGTGTGAAACTGGGTGTGGGTCCCAATCAGCCACAGTTTCGGGTGTGTTCATTGTGAAACCTGGCCCCACCTTATCATGCGAATTCCTGAGATCAGATGGTCCAGGATGTGAGTGGGCGTTAAGGCGTCTGGGAAGGGATCTCAAAACTGGATTATAGATGGCAGAGAGTTGGTGTCGTAAACCACCGCCTCTGTTCAAAGATGGTCGCTCACAGTGGAGATAGATGGCTTCTTTCACTCCTCTTTCAAACCATCTGTCCTCTCTGTCCAAAATGTGAACATTGGCATCCTCGAAAGAGTGTCCTTTATCCTTAAGATGCAGATGGACTGCTGAGTCTTGTCCTGTGGAGGTGGCTCTTCTGTGTTGTGCCATGCACTTGTGAAGTGGCTGTTTGGTCTCTCCAATGTAGAGGTCTGGGCATTCCTCGCTGCACTGTACAGGATACACTGTACAGCATACACCACATTGTTAAGTCTGTGTTTTGGCGTTTTGTCTTTCGGGTGAACCAGTTTTTGTCTGAGCGTGTTGCTGGGTCTGAAATGCACCGGGATGTCATGCTTGGAGAAGCTTCTCGGATGAGAGGTGAAACGTCTTCAAGTAACTTAAAGAAGTCCAGACGCTTTTCTTTGCAAGCTCCTTTAACTACGATGACCTGGATGACTGAGAACCTTCACAGACATATTTAAAACACGAAACACTTTCTTGTCACTGTCTTGTCCTTTTGTGTGGCATGTGAGACTCTTAACTCCGTATTCAAGAGCAATCAGAAACATAAATGGTGAGAAGAAAAATGAAACAAAAATGTGTACTAATAGGTTAAAGATAAAAAAAAAAAAAAAGCAAATTGTCGAAGACATCAGCGGGAAGTACTGAATCTTGTGAATTCAACTATTTAAACTAACAGGTTTAGCGTAGTGAGACATATTAAATAAATACAAATCACAGTCAGTATAAAATGATCTGGCAATGAGCACTTAACATCAGAAAACACACACATCCTGAAAGAGACAGAAGTCGCCAGAATAGTCAACAGGTTTTGAAATTTTGATTTTTTTTTTTCCCCCAAAACTGCTTTGTTAAAAAATTTCATATGCAAAGCAAAAATTCCATATGAGTCTCACAAATAATTTCTTTGCTGATTAACTGAATGTATAAAGAAGTGTAACATACATCCAGGTCCATTTCTGGACAATGACCATTTTCATATATTGCCTTAGTGGATCCACATGAGTGGATTTTAAATTACCCAAGATGTGATGTCAAGCACAGACTTTAAGATTTAATTCAAGGAGGTTAACAAAAATACTGCATTAAGATTTTAGGAATTAAAGCCATTCTTATTCATAGTCCCACATTTCCAGAGCCTTAATTTTTATTGAAAAATTGACTACACCACCAGGTATTATAGGAAAAACCATAAAGCCTTTGAACTAAAACAAACGCTGTTGTGACAGTGACGTACACTGGCTTTATGGTATATATGTATGATTTGTATTACCTTCATGTTTCCTTCTCACCTCATATCCAAACCGATATCATGAGCAGCAGCTTTTACAGCTGTGGCTCCAGCAAACATCAGCTGATACTAGAAATTAATTTTAAATAAATTATAACAACAGCTTATCAAGCTTAAACGTGCTGCTGTTGTTTAGCGCAACATCCACTGGTTTCCTCTTTCTGGCACAAAGTGGGCGATAAACAAACAAGAGAGATGATCAGCTGATCATTGATCAGTTTCATGATTGAAGTAGCAACAGGAGAGAGAGGGAGAGAAAGAGAAGAAGAGGCAGCTGTGCAGCAAAGACAGAATAACTCCAGTTTTGTGTCTTTTTCATTGTAGCTGAAGTACAGGACTAATCGCATTCCTTTCCCCCTCAATACGGATGTATTGTAATTGCAAGGCCAGGTAAGGTCTGTTCATTCACTATTCCACTTGGGAATAAGCAGAGAAAAGATCTGTAGATGTGTTAAACTGGCATTTGGTAGCTGTTTACTGGAACTCTCAATATGAGGTCTAAAGAGAAGTCAGTGCAAGCGAAGGAGGCCATCATTAGGCTGACAAACCAAAATAAACCTATCAGAGGGAGAAAGTGAAAATACAGTACTTTCGGAGGGGCCAAATCAACAATCTGGTAAATTCTTAAAAAAAGAGGAATGCACTGGGCAACTCAGCAACACTAAAAGGTCTAAAAGACCACAGAAAACAACCGAAGTGGATCATTACAAATTCATAACAAGAACACTTGAGGAGGTTGTCAGAATGTACAATCAAGAGCCACCTTCATGAAAAAGAGTAAGTAGGCCAGATTACACTTTAGCAGTAAACAATGAATCTGCAGTATTCTTTAAAACATATATTTTGACAAATTTAACCACGATTAATTTGCACTAGATTGATGGGAAGAGAAAAGTATTGAAAGGAGAGAAACAGCTTATGACCTGTATCACAGCACCACATCATCTGTCAAACATAGTGCAGGCAATGTGCAGGCAATGGGGATGCATGGTTGTCAGTAGAATCGGGTCAACATATTTATTGATGATGTGACAGCTGATAGAAGCAGCAGGATGGATTTTGGCGTTTACAAGGCTGTTCTCTCTGTTTAGTGAAATACTGCAAAATTGATTAGACAGCAATTCACTGTGCAAATTGATAATTACCCAAAGCCAACTGCGAAAAGCACTCAAGAGTTTCTCAAGGCAAATAAATGCATATTCTTTAATGGGCAACCAATTTACCTGACCTAAACCCGACAGACCATGCTTTTCAGATACTGCAAAAAAAACTGAATGCAGAGAGACCCATAAACAAGCAGCAATAGAAGGAAGCTCCAGTAAAGGGCTTGCAGAGTATCTCAAGGGAGAAAACACAGCATTTGGTGATGGCATTGGTTCTTGACTTCAGGCAGGCATTGACTGCAATCCCTAAACAGTTAATGAAATATTTAAAAAAACAAAACAAAAAACTAAATAACAGCCAAAGAAAAAGGGAAAATTCAAAAGCTTTACTAGGAGGTGAATCTCCAAAATGCTATACTAATCCTCATTAACAATATTAATATGTAAACATTGAAGCAGAAAGAATGCAGTTTTGCCATGATTTTCACGCAGTCTAAGTTATAGCTAGCATGCCTATTCAATCTCGCATTTGCCACCAGGTTAAGATCCATAGAAACCTTAGCTGTGGTGAGTAACATTTCCATAGTACAAATGCTATTCTGAGTGCATCCACACCTATAGTACTCTGTGCATTAGGAGTTTATAGCATGCAATATAACAACAGTCTGATCTATATGTTAATATCTATTTCCGTCCTGAGGGGCCTGTTCATTTTACAAAGTGTCTGTAGCAGGTGTAGCCCTGTCTATCTGTGACCAATGACACCAGGACACATGTCAAATAAAACTATATTACCTTTGATATATTGGCAGGATTATAAGACACGGAGCAGAGATGGACAACCATGTCAGAGGTGGAATAAAAGGTAGGAAAGAGAGAGTCAGAGAGGAACATGTTGGTGTTGCACTGAGAAGGGAACAAAAAGGCATGACAGGAGAGGGGCAAACACAACAGTGGCAGTTGTAAAAGGGGAATGTCTTAATTTAAAAAGAATTCTGATGGATAATAGAGGACAATGTTGAGGTAGAATGAGAAGCAAAAAATTACATAGGAGATGTGAGAGAAAAACAACTTAGAAAGGGAAGAGTGTTTTTCATATAACAGAGAAGAGTGGACAGTAGCTGTTGGACCAGAATAGTCCATCATGTTGCCTTTTTATTCAGATACACACACACACACACACACACACACACACACACACACACACACAGGAAAACACCCTGAGTACTTAAGGTCAAAGACTAAGTTAGACTTCTTGCATATACAATTATTTATGATTATGTCTTTAAAGAAAAGAAAAAAAAGGTATTGTCCAGCAATATATTAATTCCAATTTCAGAAAGTCGGAAGGAAAAACTCCTTTTTAACAGGAAGAAACCTACAGCAGAACCAGGCTCAGGGAGGGGCACCCATTTGCATATTATATTCATTATATTCAGCAAAATGAGTGTCAGAAAAAGTAAATCTATTCTCTCAGTGGTCTTCAGTCTTTTTTTCCAAGTAACGAGTAAAGTAAGGGGTTGCAAAAACGGTAATTAGATTACCGTTACTTTCCCGTAAGCACACTGCGTTACCGCGTTACTAAAACCGTGAATTTTTTTGCGAGAATGTCTCACGACAGTGACGTAAGCGAGTGCGATTTTAGTGACAAGAGCTGTGTGCAGATCAACAATGGATCAACAATATCGAGTGCGGGAGAGAGTATGAGCCTGCAGCGTTTAAAGCGTGGAAGTACTGACCTTACTTTGAGTTTGATTCCATAAAAAGTGACAAAAACATTAGTGTCCGTTGTGCGTGGGAAGAAAACTTCTTTTTACAGCAAAAAAACCCCTAAACTTCCAAGCAAGCACCGAGTGCGCTATGACCTAATGGAAAATTCACCTAGAAACTCCCGGATTCTTCCACTGACCACTGCGGCACACCTGCACCAGGGCAAACCTCCTATGGCGTTATTTTTGTGCCACTATTCTGAGCGCACGTAAAGAAAAATTGAGCGCACGTAAAAATAATTTGCAGTTGCAAGTGTTGCATTTTGAGGCGAAATTTATTTTGAGCAAAGAAAAGCTAAATTTGAGTGAACAAACTTCATTGCTGCGTGCAAAAAATGTATTTCAGTGTTTGCTATTATCCATACACACGCACAATAGCAGCCCCACTCGCTCAGTTTTTGCATTTGCGCTTGCTGGCAATGTGTTGCTTGCGCTCTCAACATTTCTGCCCGTGAGCGCTCAACTCTTTCTCTACACCGTTATATTTGTGCCACAAAACCAGCCAATCACAGACTTGGATTCAAAAAAATCTGATTGGCTGTTTTGGTCTCCAATCAGCTCGAAGTGACGAAATGCAATATTGCAGAATCTATTTCGTCCAAAACTCAAATGAGGCAGTGGCAGAGGAACACAGAGTGGCGGAGTTTGAAATATTACTCTTTCTGGGTCACAAAATAAACTTTTAAGATATTTTCATGCGTGAATGTTGCTTTGTAGTGATGGCCAAATGAAGCTTTCTGAAGCATTGAAGCTTGTATTGAAAAACGGTTCATTACTTGAAGCTTTTCAACACAGTCTTCTCTGGTGACATCTGGTGGCCAAAAATAAGAAGAGCAGCTTGAATCCACAATTAAAACCAACTGCTTCGTAATGATTGCCCACTCTACAGAATGGAATTCTGTCTGATATTGGGCCACCGTTGTGTTGCTTTAAACGTGTATTTTTTGGGGTGACAAAAATGTTATTTATTTCTTTAATAAATAATTTTGACCAGTAAACTTTCCTTGTTTAAACATGCACCATGGTGTGGTCTTTCTTTGCTTGTGACGTCTTGATGTTGGTAAATACAATAAATGAAAAATACCACGTTACATATAATATACATATAATAATGTACAACACATTGGTCGTGTCCAAATTCATGGGCTGCATCCTACTGAGTCCGCATTTGTAGACCGATTACGTCACAGCAACGCGCCGAAGGCTG
The DNA here is from genome assembly GCF_041146795.1 of Maylandia zebra. Classification (NCBI taxonomy): domain Eukaryota; kingdom Metazoa; phylum Chordata; class Actinopteri; order Cichliformes; family Cichlidae; genus Maylandia; species Maylandia zebra. Next base: position 14,441,271 of record NC_135180.1, read on the forward strand.
TCCAAATTTGTAGACTCCTCTGAATGCAGCCGACAAATGCGTCCTCCTTTTCCCCGAATTTGAAGGATGGGTTGGGTGTGTCCTTCGTGGCCTACCATATCCCAGAATTCATAGCGCGGCCCAGCCAAACTCCAGTTTCCAACAATGGCGGCCGCTACTAAGTTTTAAAATTACTCATACTAATTTTTCTGGGTCACAAAATAAACTTTTAACATATTTTCAGGCGAGAAAGTAGTTGTGTAAACATCAAATATCTGCTCGGTTTATCAAGATATCGCATATTTGCAAAAGTGCTTCGACGTTTTCGGAGACGTCTGCTACCCACCAGCTCCATAGCTAGCCGGGAGCTCGAGGATTACTGATGCGGCCAAGAACGGCACAACTCCCGGCACATCATTTTCAGATCACCGCGGACTGAGTTTATTAAACTCCACCGAGACAGCGGTGACGCTAATCAGAAGGCTAGACCGTCCAATTTCACGGTCGTTTACTTCCGGCCTACCCGACCTTCTGAGGTCCCGGCCCACGTAGACCGTGAAGGCCGGGTCCTCAGGAGGATGCAGCTCATGAATTTGGACACAACCATTATGGAGTATGCTTCTGCTGTGAGGTCCCGCCTCCATGTAGTTATGCAGTTAATCGCTAGATGGGTATTTTTATAAATAATATTACATTAGGGAAATTTTCCTATACATATTTTTGACCTGGGGGTAGAATTGATTGTGAACTGGAAAGGGAAAATGTTTATGAACTTGCAAATTAAAAACATGCATTTAAGGTAACCCTTTTCCATTTGTATTTAACAAGAAAATTTGTTCCACTGTGCGATGGCCGAACCTGTTCCTTTTATATTTAGATAATTTCTCCTGCCTTAAGGAAAATCCCTTCACATGGAACAGAAGAGGCTGGAGTGCAGAGAAACTGGTAGAGATGCAGTTATACAGTTTAACTGGGCCCCACAAACTATCAGCTAAAGAGAATAAATAAATTAAATTGCTGCACATTTTGCAGACTAACAGTTTAAGATTATTTAAAACATAAAATGTATCTTTTTATAACATTAAATGTAAAGAGTCAAATAGAAGTCTTTCTAAAGTTATTTAATGATATTTATATTATGAAAAGCAGATTTTTGACATTTTAAGTTTTTCCCGTTGTCAGATAAAATAAACACGCACAAAACAAAAGCAAACAACAAGAACACAAAGCTGGAAAACCAAGCCGATTGACCAAAATCAACTCAAAATACTTCCACACAGCAGAAACTCCTCTATTCCTCGCTTGCTCCAAATCTCTTAGTAAAAATATCAGTAGTTTGCTATCTGTCACCATCAAACACTCCACAAATCCCGCGAATGATTCGCTTCCTTATAAACCATTGAATCAGATACCAAAGCAGTTAGGTTCTAAATGAAGCTTCGGACGTCACTGATCACCTGACTCTGGCCAAACGAATCAAGCTTCGACACAGTGCTTCTGAAGCAGTGTGTTGATTTTTTTGACACACGCACCAGAGCGTCAGCTTCAAGCAGGCCATCACTATTGCTGTGTAAACTTCAAATATCTGCTTGATTCATCAAGACATCACATGTTTGCACAAGTGCTCTAAACATTTTCAGAGATGCCCGTTACCCACCAGCTGACCGGGTGGTCACTCGGGTTAAACATAATATATAGTATATAATATATATAAGGCTGAACTGACAAAAGATCACCGACTACACCACCAGGTATTATAGGAAAAACCATAAAGCCTTTGAACTAAAACAAACGCTGTTGTGACAGTGACGTACACTGGCTTTATGGTATATATGTATGATTTGTATTACCTTCATGTTTCCTTCTCACCTCATATCCAAACCGATATCATGAGCAGCAGCTTTTACAGCTGTGGCTCCAGCAAACATCAGCTGATACTAGAAATTAATTTTAAATAAATTATAACAACAGCTTATCAAGCTTAAACGTGCTGCTGTTGTTTAGCGCAACATCCACTGGTTTCCTCTTTCTGGCACAAAGTGGGCGATAAACAAACAAGAGAGATGATCAGCTGATCATTGATCAGTTTCATGATTGAAGTAGCAACAGGAGAGAGAGGGAGAGAAAGAGAAGAAGAGGCAGCTGTGCAGCAAAGACAGAATAACTCCAGTTTTGTGTCTTTTTCATTGTAGCTGAAGTACAGGACTAATCGCATTCCTTTCCCCCTCAATACGGATGTATTGTAATTGGTCCAGCCCACAGTTGATCATGACCAATTGGCTAATCCACCACCTTTCATTGTTTATACCGTTGCAAAATCCAAAACACGTACAAAATTCAAAACACGTACAAAATCCAAAACCCATTCAAACTCCAAAACACGTACAAACTCCAAAACACGTACAAAATCCAAAACACATGCAAACTCCAAAACACATGAAAAATCCAAAACACGTACAAACTCCAAAACACATGCAAACTCCAAAACACATGCAAATTCCAAAACACATGCAAAATCCAAACACGTACAAAATCCAAAACACATGCAAACTCCAAAACACGTGCAGAATCCAAAACACATGCAAACTCCAAAACACATGCAAACTCCAAATCACAACGGAAGTGCTCCAGGACGCTAGGGGCAGTGTTGAGCTCGATTTGCAAAATAAACGGCAAGTTTGTTGCAAACACATGGGCTGTATGGGACAGTCTAGTCTCCATCGCGCTTCCCAGGTTGCCTAGCAACCATGATACTAACCGCTGGAAACGTGTCATACAACTTTGTTTGACAGAAATGAAGAAGAACATATTTTGTTCATTTGTTTGTTTGTTTCTACAAGAGCTTTGTGAGATTTAATAAGTATCTGAGGCTGAGACCACAGGACAGTAAAACATGATTGTTGGGCTTCATTTCTGTACTGAACAGTCATTTAAGATTAGCTAGTAAATAACAATTAGCTAATGTTTTTCATGAGACTAAAGTCATATCACTTTGGTAATGTAATGTAATGTAATGTAATGCTTCTTCCCGCAGGCGATACGGTCTCTCAATCACACCACCACACAGTACTGACCCACACATACAGTTCTTACACACACTGGACATTCTGGACATTGTTTTCACTTCATTACTTAAATCACGCTGCTGTTATTGTGTATATGCTGCTGTTATTGTGTATATATTTATTTATATTTCTTCATACATTCTTATATAGTTCTATATTGTATATTTTGTTGTAGTTATTTTATTTTCAACTTTAATTTATATATTTTACCTTATTCTCCCAGTCAAATTTACCCTTCATTCTAATTTGTGTTGTACAGTTATTTCATTTTTAACCTTAATTTATATTTTATTCCTTCCTAGTTAAATTTACCCTTTTTAATTTTTCATATTTATTTCCTATCTTATTCATAGCCTTTTCCTTTTTTTGTTTTCTTTAGGTCACGAGCAGTTGTCCAAGCATTTCACTACATATCGTACTGTGTATGACTGTGTACGTGACAAATAAAATTTGAATTTGAATTTTTAAATATAATATGGCCAATATTATAGTTAATACATGAACATGAACTCTGTGTCAAATACTGAGCCTCAGTACAGATTCAAGTTGCAGTTATTTACATGTCTTCTCACCTAATTAAGTGTGCCTCTTGGCAGAGGCGCACTTAGTTAACTTTTGGCCCCCTAAAAACAGATTTCAAACTTCATTTGTGGTGTGTTGGCTCTCTCTAGTGGTATGTCGGGAGTGGTATGGCCTGTCTACCCGTATTTGGATTACCGTAATGACGAGAATATCAACGGCGCGCACAGCGTCGCTGCTTTAAGGAACCATTGGAATTTTTAAGGTTGCGCGAACCGTTGAATAGTTACGGTAACCGCAAGGGTGTATGCTTGGTGGAACACTCCATATCCCACAAGTCATGGCACGCCTCTACCGACTCAAACAATGGCGGCCACCATTTCGTTTTAATATGTATTTTATTAGTGTTTCTAGGTCGCAAAATAAACTTTTAAGATATTTTCAGGCGAGGATGTAGGTGTGTAAACTTCAAATATCTGCTCGTTTTATCAAGAGATCCCATATTAGCAACAGTTCTCAATTGTGGATCAGGGAAACAAAAGGCAGGAGAAGCAGGCGGCTGCCGGTCGGAGCGTGAGGTGAACTGAATTTCAGGTAAGAAGTTATGAACTGCGCACTCTATTTGTGTCAGATATAAACCGAGTTTAGGTGTAGTTTATTTTCGTTGTGTTGACTTTTTACAATAACTCGTACTGCGTGCTAGCTAGCACGACGGAGTTTCTATACAGCTGTGTGCGCGCTAAGTTACTGATGTTGAACTTTATGACATGCTCCCATGTCATTCTCTCGCCTGTTGAAACTTCAATCATGAAACTGATCAATGATCGGCTTTTCTCTCGTTTGTTTATTGTGCTAAACAACAGCAGCACATTTAAGCTTGATCAGCTGTTGTTAGAATTCATTTGATTTTAATTTCTAGTATCAGCTGATGTTTGCTGGAGCCACAGCTGTAAAAAAGGGCTGGTCGAAACCAGGAGATGTCCTTACTGAATCATCAGAGCTGAACTGGTGATGGAGAAACAGGTTTACCTTTTAGGTGACATGAATGAGTTGAAGGGAAGTTATGAACTGTTTCTGAGAGACAAATAACACCAAGCTCCTTTTTTTGTGTAGCTGACAGCTGGTAACTGTGCAGGGGCGGATCTAGCAAAGCTTTTGCCAGGGGGCCAGGTAGGGCATTAACAGGGAAAGGGGGACACGAAGATATACTTTTCTTTCTTGCTCTCATATAAAATATTTAGCTTTTATTAAATAGTTATCTGAATCTTACAACCAAAGCTTGTATAATAATACACAAGATTGGCTGTAGACCATTGTTAATCATTCAGAACACTGTGTAAAATAACAAAAAACAAAAAGTGAATATAAAAGTGCATAAATATTTATTTTACCTGTTTGATGTGTGTGGCAGGGCGTGGTCTGCAGTGCTGCTGCAGGGGAGGTGGACCCACGGGCGTAAAGTCTGTGCTCTCTCGGCTGTTTTTTTGGTGTGTGTTGGGCTGTGCGTTGAAAAGCTACAGCTGGCTGTGTGGGTACACCAACCATGTGTGAAAAGTGGTCCATAACGTAATGCTTCAAAGCATGTTCATGCAAACATTGTCGGGTCTGCCGTGGTACAATGCGACTTCTGCTCATGAACCTCTGTGCACAGCGTTTGCAAATCGGGGCTGTACGAAGTCCCCTCATCGTTACACAAAACTGTAAGCTGTCATCTGTGAGGCGCGAGCGGTGTTTGTTTTTAACCATAGTTCATGGTGGAGAATGGCTGCTCTGCTGAGTTTTGCTCTCTGTAGCCGTATGAAAGGCAAACTACACTGATTAGCAGCGGCATAGGCACAAGTGATGGGTCGTTCGCGAACGAAATGGCTCTTAGAGCCGACTCTTTGACGTGAACGACGCGAGCCGGCTCCTTATCGCGAGCCGTCACGTGGGGTTTTTTTTCTTTTTCTTTCTCTCACCCTCTCTCTCTCGCCTGCACGTGAGCCTTGTGCTTTACGCTGGGCAGAGGGGGGAGGGGCGGTAGTTACACTCGGTAGCAGGAACAGAGCCAGAGGGAGAGAGAGAGAAAGAGAGCCAGGGACAAAAACATGACATTAGAAAGGTATAGTAATCATCCACAACTATTTTCGGTTGCAGATGATAAAGGATTCAGAAAGTTTATTCATCCAGGCCCATATGACAGAGAATATGCATGTTCTTTTTGTTTTGATATTTTAATTTATATTTAATTGGGTTGTGGTTTGCAGTGTTTTGTGTTGTTTTCACTTTAAATTTGTAAAAGGAAAAAGCTGAAAATTTAAATAGTTAAAAGTTGAAATGTGAATAGTTGATTTTTGTATTATATGATTTATTTATTACATTTTATGTGGAGTGAATAAATAAAAGTATATTTACGGTGGCCCCTACAGACAAAGCACATACAAACTTCAAATCACGTACGAACTCTGATGCATGTGCAAACTCCAAAACACGTACAAACTCCGAAGCATGTAAAAACTCAGAAGCACATAAAAACTCAAAACACGTACAAAAGACAACAGAAGTGCTCCAGGATGCTGGGCGCAGTGTGGAGCTTTTGGTATCTTGTGGCTACACAAGCCAGCAAGTACCAACAACCGGATTTGGTGTGTGGTAGTAACAGGTAAATGAACTTTTTTTTAAATTATTTGAATATATATGAGTGCCTGTGTATAAATACACAAACAATACACACATGCTTTCAATTGTGTAATTTAAGTGATCTAGTAGCTCTGCTTTGGAAGTTCAGTTCATGCTAGAAATGTTTTTCGGAGTTTGTACGTGTTTTGTCTCTAGGGGCCACCGCATATATTTATATATAAACATACCGGTATATAAATAAAACCACTTTGTTTTACGTTAGTAATTCTTTTTGTGCATAATTTTATATTATTGTTAATACTAAATTAATTAAAGCAACAAAACAACCTGAAGAGCCGGTTCGGAGCCGAAAGAGCCGGCTCTTTTTAGTGAGCCGAACCGAAAGAGCCGGATCTCTAAAAAGAGCCGGAAATCCCATCACTAATAGGCACACTTGAAATTTCTTCTGAAATTTTCGCTTTCTAGTATATATATATACACACACAATTTAACACATATTATACATGATTCTTTAAGAAAGGAAATAAAGGCCGTGTGCCCTGTGCTTCTGTCAGGGCTCTGTGTGCGGGCAGGCGGAGAGGAGGATCCAAACGCAGGACTCAGACACTAACGTGAAACTCAAAAACCTCAGCTTTATTGCTGGTATGAAAACAAAACATGAAGTGACCACTGAAATCGGAGAACAGGAACACAGGCATAATCTGAGGGTACGACGCGACACCGAGCATGGGAAAACACAGGGCTTATATACACAGGGTAGTAACGGGGGAATCGGCAATAGCAGTTTCACGTACTTTGATAACGAGTCGGCATGCAAAGTAGAACAGTGCAACCACCCTGCCCCAGTTAAATATTCCATCTGAAAAGATCTCAGAGGCCACTCTCATAAAAACCTTTCTTGTGGGACAAAGCGAAGAGTTATTTATCATTCTAGGGAAAAAGATTGAATAATGGTAAGCAAATAATTTAGTTATTACAGTTATAGTTGAACAAACATGCATATCATAATACTCCACGCCTTTAAAGTTGCCTGAAGAGGCACACAGACAAGTTACCAACCTTTGGAGCTCTACATTTCCATCCAGCTCGTCTCCAATATGCTGCAGGCACTGAGCAAGCTTCTTATGTTTTGGGTCAGTCAGCTGGCTTCCATCAAGCTGTTCTCTCGTCACTGCACTATTGCCATCTCTTTGCCTCTGAACTCGCTCATAGATGAAACTATACAGCACAAATACACAACAGTAAGCCATCTTACACTTTCTCTAGTTCAACAGCAAGAAACCAAAGTGAAGGGGTTAAGATGACCTGGTTACCTAAGCTGGTTGTCATCATTGAACCTTGGCACATTAGCACTTTCAAAATGGACTGTTACTTGTATATAGCACTTTACTACTCTCTTTGAGTGTCGAATGTGTTTTCTTACAACAAGCCTCGTTCACATATGATACATATTTTCTCTGTGCCAAAGCACTTTTAACCCAGCATTAGGACACTAGCACTCTGACGGATGTGCCAAGGTCAACATGAGATTCACTATTTATGTTGACATGCAACCTAGAAGATCAAACAAACAGCTTTGCAATTGGTAGGTGATCAGCTCTTCCTTCTGAAACAAGTCAACAAAGGCACTCAAACTCCTTACACCCAACCCCTTATATCAAGTTGATTTCCTTCACAAAAATGATATATTCCACATATAACTGCTACCCAAGAGTGTAGTGTGTACTCACTCCTGTAACAAAATAGTTCCGACTTCCAGTATCTGATCTCCGGAATTCCATGAAAGACAAAGGTAGACACTCATTAGATGACTCAAATGCTGATAAATAAGCATTGCGCCAAATTATTATGAGATCACTTTAGATGACAGAAAAATTATACGTCAATTCTCAGTTTCATCGTACGTATTTTTTTTTCGTAACAATTAGTTTAAACACGTTTTTAAAACTATTGTTTTTGTAAATTATTTATATCTCCTGTTGAACTCAACTCTAGACACCTGTTTGTCCGTAACATATACAAAGGCAATACATCAAATCTGGTGTTAGTTATTTAGTTGATAGTATTAATTTAAGTTAATTCACGTTAAAAACTGCCGTAACTGCCCAGTCAACACACATATGTGGGGCCCAAATAGGGAGCAGCAGGGCTAATATTTGGGGCCCACTTGGGAAACCCAACTGGGGTCCAGCTACTTTTTCCTCAGTTTTCATGGTGGCCCCAAGTGTGTTTGCCCAGATGGGTTAATGATGGGCCCCGGATGGGTCCCAAATCAGGCCCAGCCAACAAACGAGTGTGAGGCCCAGATGGGTAGAAGCGGGTCTGATATTTGGGGCCCACCTGGGTTACCCACCTGGGACCCAGCTACTTTTGTCCTCAGTTTCCATGGCGGCCCCAAGTGTGTTCGCCCAGATGGGTTAATGGCGGGCCCTGGATGGGCCCCAAATCAGGCCCAGCCAATAAACAAGTGTGGGACCCAGATGGGTAGAAGCGGGTCTGATATTTGGGGCCCACCTGGGTTACCCACCTGGGACCCAGCTACTTTTTCCTCAGTTTCCATGGTGGCCCCAAATGTGTTTGCCCAGATGGGTTAATGATGGGCCCCAAATCAGATCCAACCAAAAAAACATGTGTGGGGCCCATATGCATAGAAGCGGGTCTGATATTTGGGGCCCACCTGGGACCCAGCTACCTTTGTCCTCAGCTTCCATGGTGGCCCCAAATGTGTTTGCCCAGATGGGTTAATGATGGGCCCCAAATCAGATCCAACCAAAAAAACGTGTGGGGCCCATATGCATAGAAGCGGGTCTGATATTTGGGGCCCCCCTGGGTTACCCACCTGGGACCCAGCTACTTTTGTCCTCAGTTTCCATGGTGACCCCAAATGTGTTTGCCCAGATGGGTTAATAATGGGCCCCAAACCAGATCCAATCAAAAAAACATGTGTGGGGCCCATATGCATAGAAGCGGGTCTGATATTTGGGGCCCACACGGGTTACCCACCTGGGACCCAGCTATTTTTGTCCTCCATTTCCATGGTGGCCCCAAGTGTGCTTGCCCAGATGGGATTTTGGATAATACAGTAAGCTAAAATTTAAATCACCTGTACAACAAAGTCAGTTTATCTTTTTTATTAATACTGATTAATATGAAATTTTAAAACAGTATGCAGTATAACAGTAATTTTTTATATACTATACAAATATTTTTTTTTGTTTAGAGAACATGTTGACAAAAAAGGTCCCTAGTATACACAAAACAATAACAAATCAATGTTATACAGTTTAAAAGAAAAAGAAATGCACTGAAACACAGCTTCTCACTCATTCACTGATCCATTGGTCCTGAAAAAAAGTGCACTTTTTCACAAATAACATCAGATTTGCAATACTACTGGAGTTGTTTTGAAAGTTGTGCTGAACAAGTTGTTTGACCTCCTACATTGAACTCTTTGAAGACCATGAGTATCCATGGTAACAGAAAAGCTATTTACAAAAGGATTAACCAAGTAGGCACTCAAAAATCAAATTAAAAGACATCTACATAGTTACATTGATAAGTGTTGTGGGGTGTCTCAGTGATGGACAAAGCTTAGAACAGGCACGTGGTTAACCAGTTGCATGGTGCAGAAACAATCACCTCATAGTAAACACAAAACAGAATGGATGATTGTGGATTTCAGGGGGAACAGGAGTAAACAAAGCACGGTTTACATGCTGAGAGACGAGGGAGAAGACTGGAAATGTAACAACGACTACATCTACCAAGGAGAGAACAGATTCTACTTCTTGAGGTGTGTGCTGGATGGGCACCGAAGATTTTCATGTAAAACAAAAATAGGGCCATCAGATAAAGTTTGGGAACTACTACTTTAATGTCTGCACCAAGATGTGGAATATCTTCTACAAGTCTCTTGTGGAAATTCCAATCTGCTTCCCAGCCATTTGTTAGGGCAGCAGTATCAGAGTCTGTGAGTTTGAAGTCACACTGGTGACACACTGGTAAAGAAGGCTGGCGCTGGAGTTCCTGGAGCTGATTGTGCAAAGAAGAATATTGCACAAACTGCTAAACATAACTGGAAATTGTTCACATACCGTAACACAGTGAGGAACCAAAAAATGGTTTAGTGAGAGCCGTCTTCAAGTATGCTGCAAACCAGAGAGAAATATGTGGTCATTCCTGGCAGCAGCCATCACCCTCCAGAACAACCTGAGCTGATGAGCCCCCCCCCCCCCAAAAAAAACCAACCCAAACATAATTTCCCTCAATAATAAAGTATTTCTAATTAATTTCATCTCCACAGTCTATCTAAACCGAGTCACTAAGGTATACCTCTCTTGCACGCGACACTGTGCCCTTGCTAGGGCTGCTCGATTATGGCAAAAATGATAATCACGATTATTTTCACTGGAATTGAGATCTCGATTATTTGACGATATTTATTTAACCCTTTAAGACCTACTATAGAACCAAGTCCGCCAGAGCTTATATTATTTTTTTACATGTTGTAGTGCCATTTGTGGGAGCATTTTAATTTGCTATGCAACTGTTATAGCCCATATTTTAATAATATGTATGCATTAAGTCCATAGTAACTACATTAATTGCAAAAAAGTGCAATAAACTACAAAAAAAATTGAAAATCATTTTTGTTTTTTTTACATATATTTCTACTTGGAGAAATTTAAGAGGCTTATCCCTCAAAACTTTAAATACAAAAAAGTTGCAAAAAATAGTTTACAACAACAGGAAATTTATTTTGAGTGTCTTCATAGTTTTATTTTGGAGATACAGCAATTTTTATATACTGCAGGAAAAACGAAAAAACAATCCTATGATGCAAATTTGCAAAGAAAACAGCATGTGCATCAAAATAAACTATTTCCAGCAGTGCAATTCGAGTTCTAAGCATCTCAGAAACTATTCAGAAAAGTCAAACATGACCAGTATAGGCTTTTAAGGCCTACGAGTAAAAAATGACGTCACTTCCGGTTTCGGGCAGGAAATGGCGGATATGCGGTAGTTCGCGCTGACCTCTGTTTCAATGTGGGAAGTGTTACGAATAGCTGATCGGATCGGCAAAGCGTGTTTCTGGAATATTGTGTTTTTGTTGCTGCAAGCGCTTTTTATGCAGTTTTTGCAAAGCTTTATGTGGAAGGAAACCGTGACCGAGGACAAGCTGATGGCATCAGATGTAAGTACAACTCCTCCGGGTTATTGCGCTAGCTTACACGGTTCCGGTTCTACAGGGATTTAAAAATAGTTACACAAAACGGAGCGTGCTGCTCGACCGGCTTTAAAGGGTTAACAATGACTTTAAAAAATAATATAAAATAGTGTGCAACACCACTTTAGTTTTTTTTTTACCTCTCTTTTCAGCCAACGGCAGTCACTCTCTCCTCTCCAAATAACTTCTGCTTAGCTTTCCGAGCTTCCCTCGGGTCCTCTTAATCAGCGGTCTCCAACCTTTTTTGCACCACGGACCAGTTTATGCCCGACAATATTTTCACGGACCGGCCTTTAAGGTGTCGCGGATAAATGAGGGAGGGGCTAATAATCGGCTCCGTCATTTTTAATGATCGTTGAAAGCCCAGATCGTAATCGTGATTAAAATTCGATTAATTGAGCAGCCCGAGCCCTTGCCATGCGATTTCCTCCTCTATCTCTTGTACCAATAAACCACTTAGATGCTGCCTTTTCTGCCTCTTTTCTGGTAATCTGGCTTGTAAGAGCATTTTTTTTCAAGCTGCCTGTAAAGCACAGATATTGACCACAAGAAAGTGAGACTTTATTACTGAATCTAGACACAGCTGTAATTCTCTTTTTTTTGTTACATACTTATATTTATACTGTGACACAGCATAAGATGTCACATAAATGTTGAACCAAAGTATAAAAACCTTAAGTCAGTGATTAAATTGATTGGAAGACTGACTACAGCTGAAGTGAGCATCTGTTATTCAAACATCAACAAAATATCTTACAAACTAATGAGCTTACCATATAGCACTTCAAAAATTTTAAGCCCTCGAAATTCCCGCTTTCCATGGTGCCCAACGAAGTTATATTGCCTGGATAGAGCATTGTCCATAATGAAAGCCATCATTCTTCTGGTGGCTTCATCAACAGTGCTCCCTCCGATCTCTGCCACAACAGCAACCTTAGGACACACAAGGACAATAATTTTACTGACAGTAGTACCATCAGTCACACCTAAAAGAAAACCTGCATAGCTACACAGTAATTAGGCTTAAATGCAAAGAGCTAAATGACTGATCCACCAAAAGTATTTTCTTAAGGTTTGGCGTGGCACAACTTGTAAAGTACAACTTATTTTATTTTCAAAAACAGCAACTTTTGTGAAGCTCACCTTCCACTACTTCATTGAACTGACCATGTTTGAACAAACACCAACTTTCCTTGATCATGGTAAATGGCCTGTATTTATATAGCGCTTTACTAGTCCCTAAGGACCCCAAAGCGCTTTACATATCCAGTCATCCACCCATTCACACACGCATTCACACACTGGTGATGGCAAGCTACATTGTAGCCACAGCCACCCTGGGGCGCACTGACAGAGGCGAGGCTGCCGGACACTGGCGCCACTGGGCCCTCTGACCACCACCAGTAGGCAACGGGTTAAGTGTCTTACCCAAGGACACAATGACCGAGACTGTCCAAGACGGGGCTCGAACCGGCAACCTTCCGATTACAAGGCGAACTCCCAACTCTTGAGCCACGATCGCCCGTCATAACTGCTAGCATAAAACGCAGATTGAGGCATTAATCAATGACTATTGTTATTACATCATTATTATTTACCACTTCTTTCAGGAAGACAGGGTCTATCAGTTTTTGCTCCACTACTTCCACGTCTGCGACTGTCCGGAGAGGAAAAACAGCACCCTCGGGTAATACTGCAGCAACTGGTCCATCACGTTGTTTGAGGAGAGACTGTAGCATTCGACTTTGGATCCTCTGAGTCTCCTTAATGTCTTCCAGGAGGGTTAGAACACGTACAAACATGCTGGTATTGGTGGCTTGTACAAGTTGTCTTGGAACTGGTTGTGAAACCACAGGTGAAGGAGTTGAGGGTGGTGGTAGCTGAACAAATGGATGAGTGATGTTCTGGTGGGGAGTTTCACTTGAATGTCTATTCTCCATTGCTGATGGTGATGAGGTCTCTGGCTGTTCCGCAGCGTTGTCCCAATCCTCATCCGAGCTTGACTGGATCACTGGCCTTAAAATGAATTTTAAAAAATATTAAAAAACCCCACAAACAATTTAGTTACTGGTTAGTCCTACAAACTAAAAACATTAATGTATAGTCCGGCATCAAAAGGAGTCTAAAACTGATTTTTAAAAGTCAAAAAGTTACAAAGTGCTATTTTAAGATCATATCTAAATCTGGTGAGCAGCAATGGTCTGCTAAAGACACTGTCAATTTTTTTTTGTTTTTCTTATAATCACCACGATAAATTGTTGCTTTTAAGGCGTTTTTAAGAAACATAATTACCTCCTTTTCCGCTTCCCTTTTCCCAATCTGCTTCCAGAATCCGACTCAGTCTGCAGATCAGAGGTTGCTTCAGACCTCCGCAGTTTCACCCTGGCATTTTCATAGTTTTCTGTAAATTTTTGACATACATCAACAAAATGTTGTTAGTGAAATTACAGGGAAATTTTTTGTTCTGTCTTTAATGACAGAATATTTGGTAGCAATAAATAAAAATGCTTCTTACCAGCTTTCCCCAAGATGTGAACTCTGTACTGTGACCAGTTTGTATCTGGAGTAACTCCATCCTTTACAGCCTTATTGATATTGACTCTCCCTGGTGGCCAGAAACAAGAATCTTCCGCTGGTCCTGTAAACCACTTGCAAGGAATTATGGATACACCTCCACCATCCAGAAAATCAACAACTGCAAATGGTAGCATGCTGGTGAGAAAGCAAAAAGAAGCCAACTAGTACAGCAGTGGCAATGCCATATATCCAGACTTCACTGGCAAAAACACCATTTTCTGTTTTAATTCATCAAGTAATACAAGATGCATTTGTTTAGACAGATTTGAAACAAAGTAAATTCCAAGGCATGTTGAGTCCAATGGATAGCTGAAAAAGGCATTACAGTTTTCAAAGATAGATATTTTTCTTTAGATATTTAGAAGTCAATGTGGGCAAAGATCTACTTCTATATAATAAGCTCTAGTACATCAATCTTTATTATTTTCAGCTCATGATTTATTTCCATTTTTCAGCAAAGCAGCCTTTGAACTATACACAGCACCTGCAAAGGGAGTTTTTCCTTCCCATTGTCACCAAAGTGCTTGCTCATAGGGGGTCATATGATTGTTGGATTTTTCTCTGTATGTATTATTGTAGGGTCTACCTTACAGTATAAAACACCTTGAGGCGACTGATGTTGTGATTTAGTGCCGTATAAATAAAACTGAATTGAATTGAACCATCTCACAAGCTTACTCACAATTAGGGGTAGGTTTCAATAACTGATTTTCCGATTAAAATCGATTTTAGTTTGAATTAAGTGCTATGGATTCATTAAAATCCTGAATTGACTTTTAAATTTAAATGTACTTTGCCAGAAACGCCAGAATCTCAGGCTACGTCCACACGAACACGGGTATTTTTGAAAACGCAGATAGTTTCTATGCGTTTGGGCCTTTCCTCCACATGTAAACGGCGTTTTGGGTCACTGAAAACAGAGATTTTTAAAAACTCCTGCCAGGGTGGAGATTTTCGAAAACTCAGTTTTTGTGTTTAAGTATGGATGAGGAAAACGCAGATTTAGTCACGCAACGTCAAAGATGTGTGCCGTTTTTGACGTCACGCTGTGCGCCACGTTATTGTTTACATGAGATTAATTTCTACAATAAATAAATACTGTTGCTGTTAATCTTACCATCTGCAGTGTTTACACGCTTACATATACACATGCAGTTACTGTCCCTGCATTTAGAAAGACAGAGGCGTCAGAGTGAACTTCTACATTGAACAAAGACGCTCTCACAACCCAAAATCCCGACATCAGTTTTGAATAAATGTTTTTTTTTTTTTTATTAAACTACTTATGCTGTATGCATTTTGTTCATTCCTAAGTTGCGAGTCTACATCAGCCAAAATATTGTCTTTAGCTAATAACATTTGAAATGATGAAGGCACTTGAAAAGTAACACAAAATTAGCTGCCTTTTCAGAAAAATACAAAAACTTTTCAGAAGTACTTAAAGTTTTGTGAGGGCACAAAACCCTGTTTACTCTTTCCCTCCTAGGCTTCTAGACTTCTGATTGGCCAACATTTAGTTTTTAGCGTTTACATGTGGACGGAGATATTTGTTCAAAACTGCACGTGTGGACTGGACTTTTTGTTTGTTTGTTTTTAAACAAAAAGGTAAAATCTCTGTTTTCAAAAAGACCCCTGTACGTGTGGACATACAGTGGGGTAAAAAAGTATTTAGTCATCCACCGATTGTGCAAGTTCCCCCACTTAAAATGATGACAGAGGTCAGTAATTTGCACCAGAGGTACACTTCAACTGTGAGAGACAGAATGTGGGAAAAAAAATCCATGAATCCACATGGTAGGATTTGTAAAGAATTTATTCGTAAATCAGGGTGGAAAATAAGTATTTGGTCAATAATAAAAATACAACTCAATACTTTGTAACATAACCTTTGTTGGCAATAACAGAGGTCAAATGTTTACTATAGGTCTTTACCAGGTTTGCACACACAGTAGCTGGTATTTTGGCCCATTCCTCCATGCAGATCTTCCCGAGAGCAGTGATGTTTTGGGGCTGTCGCCGAGCAACACGGACTTTCAACTCCCACCACAGATTTTCTATGGGGTTGAGGTCTGGAGACTGGCTAGGCCACTCCAGGACTTTCAAATGCTTCTTATGGAGCCACTCCTTTGTTGCCTGGGCGGTGTGTTTTGGATCATTGTCATGTTGGAAGACCCAGCCTCGTTTCATCTTCAAAGTTCTCACTGATGGAAGGAGGTTTTGGCTCAAAATCTCACGATACATGGCCCCATTCATTCTGTCCTTAACACGGATCAGTCGTCCTGTCCCCTTGGCAGAAAAACAGCCCCATAGCATGATGTTTCCACCCCCATGCTTCACAGTAGGTATGGTGTTCTTGGGATGCAACTCAGTATTCTTCTTCCTCCAAACACGACGAGTTGAGTTTATACCAAAAAGTTCTACTTTGGTTTCATCTGACCACATGACATTCTCCCAATCCTCTGCTGTATCATCCATGTGCTCTCTGGCAAACTTCAGACGGGCCTGGACATGCACTGGCTTCAGCAGCGGAACACGTCTGGCACTGCGGGATTTGATTCCCTGCCGTTGTAGTGTGTTACTGATGGTGACCTTTGTTACTTTGGTCCCAGCTCTCTGCAGGTCATTCACCAGGTCCCCCCGTGTGGTTCTGGGATCTTTGCTCACCGTTCTCATGATCATTTTGACCCCACGGGATGAGATCTTGCGTGGAGCCCCAGATCGAGGGAGATTATCAGTGGTCTTTCTGATGATTGCTCCCACAGTTGATTTTTTCACACCAAGCTGCTTGCCTATTGTAGATTCACTCTTCCCAGTCTGGAACAAATCAACAACACCTCAAATCAAGAACACCTATATTTTATTTGCTTTTTCTGGAAAAATGAGAACAATGGCAAGAAAAATGATGATGTCTTCTACAGAAATAGAGTGCTCACTGATCTGCCTCTCTGACTGCTGTGCATGCTCCTAACACAGGGACAAAAGCTGAGGAATGAAGCTAATAAAGACAACACCAAAGCAGTTTTGGTTGCTCTGATAGTGAAAATACCCTCCCGTATTCCTCTTAAAAAATTAGAACTTCGTTAATTTGGTCTAATACAGTCCTTTATTAATACTAATCATAGAGAAAAACCAAGATAATGTTTAAGTACAACTTGATGTTAAGTACACGCAGTAATTAATTTTGGTGCTAGTTAAGCAGTATACAGGACACCAGACAATGCTTTCAAACTGTGAAAATTGGCTAAATCCAACATTACGTAAAAATTTCAACTAGCTTAGCCTTGCTTGAGTGCTAGGAAAAAGTTCGCCAGCACTTGTGCCATACATTACTTTGCAGCATCATAACTTTGTAAACATTTCATTTATACTCATTCAAATTAAGTCAAAAAAGTTCTTACCCTTAGTGCAGATAAGTCCGTAGCTCAAAGATTAGTGATGTGCGATACCACTGATTTCCTTTCCGATCCGATACCAAGTAATATTCAGGGTGGTATCGACGATACTGATCCGATACCGAAATTATAGCATCATAATGATTACAGGACATCAGATTACTTGTTCTCATCACTTAATACATTCATAATACATTCATAATCTTCATACATTCTTATATATTTCTATACTGTGTATTTTGTTGTACAGTTATTTTATTTTCAACTTTAATTTATATATTTTATCTTGTTCTTTCCCAGTTAAATTTACCCTTCATTCTAATTTGTTGTTGTACAGTTATTTCATTTTTAACTTTCATTTTCATTTTTATATTTTATTTTATTCCTTCCTAGTTAAATTGACCCTTTTTAATTTTCATATTTATTTCCTATCTTATTCATAGCCTTTTTTTTTTCTTTAGGTCACGAGCAGTTGTGTAAGCATTTCACTGCATATCATACTGTGTATGACTGTGTATGTGACAAATAAAATTTGAATTTGAATTTAATAATGTAGGGTTCATCATATAGAAATAAAAAAAAAATGAAGTTGTGCGCTATTTGAAATGTTGCCTGCCTGCAGCACTAAAGGACCCGTAAGAGACGTCTGTCTCGCCCTAGCAGCACCTGTCCCTCTCCTCCTCTTCAGTTCATCTCAACATACTGTAACAGCCGTTATGGTGTGGTGTCCCTTTAAGACACCCAAGTCGAGGGTTGATGGTGTCATCAGTGTGTGCCACTGCTCTCTCGCTCTCTCTCTCTGTGATTATGAGGACACGTGCCTTCACGCTCGTGCTTAACGAGGGACGGACTTATGTTTTCTTTTCGAGACCCTTTTTTTTGTTTTGTTTGCAGCGCTTGGGTTGTATGAACGCTGGGCATTTTGTTGTTGAGCCGCAGCCGTTCAGCCGGGCTTTTATACGGTTGTTGAAGAATGCGTATTAAAGAACCACCGTAGATTACTGATACCAGTGTGGGTGTGTATCCTTCCGCCTAGCCTGCTAGGTGTTTTGCCGCCTCTTCTCAACCACACAACACAACCCAACGTTACAATACGCTCGTCATATTCTGTGATATGGTTTACTCTGAGGTGTTTGACAAGGTTAGTGATTTTGCCACAATTGTGGCATACATGCCAACCCTCCCAATTTTTCCGGGAGAATCCCAAATTTCAGTGCCCCTCCCGAAAATCTCCCTTAGCCACCATTCTCCCGGATTTCTCCCGATTTTCCACCCGGACAACAAAATTGAAAAACCATATCGCAGAATTCATAGCGCGGCCCAGCCAATTCCAGTTTCCAACAACGGCGGCAGCGACTTAGTTTTAATATTACTCTTATTTGTCTTTCTGGGTCGCAAAAAAACTTTTAACATGTTTTCAGGTGAGAATGTAGCTGTGTAAACTTCAAATATCTGAGCTGACTCACACATTGTTTTCAAACCCCCGCGGTCTTTCACTACTCGGGTTAAACATAAGTCACTTTGATAACTTAAAAATGTTATTGTTTGGCGTTTTCAGTGTTTTATTTGTTCGTGAGTAAATCGGTTTGGATGAGATTAAAGTTATTAGATTAGATTAAATAAAATTTAACTTTATTAATCCCTCGGGAGGGTTCCTCCGGGGTTTTCACACAGCTGAATAAACGCCAAACAGAAAACTAATTAAACAAAGTGAAACGGTCGAGAGTTTACGTCAGTGCCCAGTTATATTTTAGATAGCAAGGAGCAGACGGCAGAGTTTCACTCCACCGAGGGAGCTCGTGACCTACTACCCAGCTTTCTTTAGACCGCGAAGGCCGGGTCCTCAGGTAGAAGCAGCATCTGAATTTGGACACCCCGCTGTTTCCGGTCATTTAACGTATTTTATCCGATAAATAAACACTGTAAAATGTATTTATCCCCCCCCAACAGCCCTTTTGAATATCTCCATAGTGTGGTCACAACACCTCATGTTTTTGCCACATGTATCGCAAACCACGTCTCAGCTTTTGTGGAGGTAAAATACGTTCGCACATGACTCCAATTATGCTCAGCCATTGTTGTGAGTGCGCGCGCCAAGGGGCTGCGAGACATTTATACAGCCGTATTACGCACATGACTATGAAAGGCGGAAGAGAAAGTAGTTCTTTTGAATGTAGACAATCCGAATGTTATAGTTTCTTTCCACTGTGTTCCTGTTCATGATAAACTACAAATTTACTCTAAATTACTAAAATATCGATATTCTAATGTGAGAATCGATTCTAGAACATAAATGATTGGTATCGGAGGAATCGATATTTCAGGATCGATCCGCACATCACTATCAAAGATGCACTTAATCCAAAAATTGCCAGCTTAACTGTCAGCTTTGTCCAAGGGCGCGAAATGAAGAATGTTCCAGAATGGGGGTGACGGGTTTAAGAAAACCTCGTGATATTTCATTAAATAACGCGAGATTTCGAAAAGCACTCCTACATAGAGTGATTTTTTTTTCCCATTTAAATGTAAAACCATTTATTTTATTTTATTAAGCGTCTTTATTAAGTCACATCTGTTCTTTGTGTTTCACTTATATTAATATGTTTTATATGTATATTTTGTTATTAATTAAATATACATATGCTGCCTCTGGCATAATTTATTATCAGTTATTTCATCTTAATTCATGTTTATATTTACACATGACTAATAATTATACTTACCTAAGGTCGTTAAACTCAGTTGCCTGTTCATGCAACTTCCCATATATTACCCATATGGTGCCCATAGAACATAGCCCATCTGGGCTGTCTCAGATGGGTCCTACTTGGTTAACCCAGGTGGGTCCCAGATGGATGCCCATTGTAAGCCCATCCCCACTTGGAACCCCCATAGCCCATGTGGGGCCCACATACTGGTGTTTACTGGGTGAGGAAATTTGCCATTTTTTTAATGTCAAACGGATGCTGTTTCCAAATGTGTACCTTTCGCTTTTGGTCAAACGCGTTTGCTTACTCTTTGTAACGCGAACATCTACACAACGCAGTGCTAACGCAAAGCTAACGTTTAGCTACTTTTGCTAAGCTAAGCCCTATCCATGTTAACGATACACTTAGCAAGCAATAAAGCAGCAAACTGAATGTTAACTGTTAAAGCGCCACATTATCTGTGTCTATTGGACTCCCACCGACTCTGTCAGAGTCGAAATATATGTATTTTATTTGTTGACGATAGCTGCTACTACCTTGATCGCATCCTCCTGGGTGTGATGCCATCTTGTTTTCTGTTTGGGTCGTTTCTGGTTCCCGTGCAATCACGTGATAACAGTTATTTGTTCGTACCAGTGGGCGGCACTTGTCACCCTCACTTTTTCACCCTCTAGTTTAATTTACAAATATACAAATAGAACTATAGGCAACAGAAATAGGGAAAAACTATAATGTCCCCTACCGAACGTAAAGTGGTACGATAACTCTGTAATTTTAGTCCAAAAAAAGTCTGTTATATCTTTTTTTAGCCTCGCCTAAATGAACGTCATTTCCCGTACCTCGGTGTCTTCCGTCCGTCGCGCGCATACACAGGCCTCTTTACGACTCGGCTGGCAAAGATGGCGGATGCACAAGTATGTTCGGCAAAACGGCGTGGTGACTTTAAATCGACATATTTACACTTTAATAAACCTTTTACTCATCTAGAATTAAGTATATGTCATTATAGTGTTCTTATATTTGTTCCTGAGTCACTTCAAACTACATTTACGCGCTTATAGTCAACATTTTTTGCTCCTCTGTACTCCCTCGTGCAGCACTCAAGTAGCCGGAATGGTAGCTTGGTTAGCTTAGCGTGCTATTACTTACCATTCCCTGTTGATACGGCTTCCACTCTTTGCATGTTGTGCGTGTTAAGTCTTAGCGTGTAGGCATGTCTTCTGTAACTTGTTAGGCTGCATGTCATATTAACCACATATATTTATATATAAACATATATAAATAAAACCACTTTTTTTTTACGTTAGTAATTCCTTTTGTGCATAATTTTATATTACTGTTAATAATAAATTAATTAAAGCAACAAAACAACCTGAAGAGCCGGTTCGGAGCAGAAAGAGCCAGCTCTTTTTAGTGAGCCGAACCGAAAGAGCCGGATCTCTAAAAAGAGCCGGAAATCCCATCACTAGTCCTAAGCATCCCAGAAACGATACAGAAAGTCATAAAGTCAAACATAACTTTTATAAACACCAGTGTAGGCTCATGAGGCCCTGATGGTAAAAAACTACATTTCCACGAAAATGACGTCACTTCCGGTTTCGGGCAGGTCATGGTGGACATGCGAGAGTTCGCGCTGACGTCTATTCCAACGTAGGAAGTGTTATGAACAGCTGATCGGATCGGCAAAGCGTGTTTCTGGAATATTATGTTTTTGTTATTTTTGAAATACACCAATTTTTATATACTGCAGGAAAAACGAAAATAAATATTATAATGCAAATTTGCAAAAAAAACAACATATGCATCAAAATAAACTATTTCCAGCAGTGCAATATGAGTCCTAAGCATCCCAGAAACGACATAGAAAGTCATAAACTCAAACATAACTTTTAAAAACACCACTATAGGCTCATAAGGCCCTGATGGTAAAATACTATATTTCCGCAAAATGACGTCACTTCCGGTTTCGGGCAGGACATGGAGGACATGCGATAGTTCGCGCTGATGGACGTAGGAAGTGTTACAAACAGCTGATCGGATCGGCAAAGCGCGTTTCTGGAATATTATGTTTTTGTTGCTGCAAGTGCTTTTTATCCAGTTTTTGCAAAGCTATATGTGGAAGGAAACTGTGACTTAGGACAAGCTGATGGCATAAGATGTAAGTACAACTCCTCCGGTTTCATATGCAAAAAAAATTATTGCGCTAGCTTACGTGGTTGCAGTGCTACCGGGATTTAAAAATAGTTGCGCAAAACAGAGCGTGCCTGCTCCCACCGGCTTTAAAGGGTTAAAGTCCGTTTGGCTCGACACCACCGAACAGAGGCAGCAATATAACATATCTAACATTAACAGTGCAGTGAATCCTGCTTGTGCCGTGATATTCAGGACTGCAAACCGAGCAGCATCACTGACTTTCAGTTTGTTGTGTTTGTGAAATATATGACTGACTTTAATTATTCACAAAATCATCACATTCTCTGTAAGATTAAAGTCAACTATTGAACGGGCATATATTTTGAAGTAAAGGCCTTAAAACCAAGTTAGTACAAACATCACTAATGTCACATAACTTTCCCGACATGTGGCCAACAGTAATGTTTTAATATTCTTCATTATAAAAACATTTGCGCATAAATAAGTGACATAATATTCAGTACTTACTTCTGAAAGTTTACTCTTCGTCCGCTCCACTTCCGCCGTTTTTTTGGGGTTTTTTTCGACAAAATTATCCACACCACTGCCGCGCTATGAAGTCTGGGATATGTCGGGCCATGAAGGCTACACCGACCCATCCTTAAAATTCAGGGAAATTAAGGACGCATTTGAGGGACGCATTTCGAGCAGCCTTTGAATTGGGACAGCCTTTGTTGTATCGCTGTGACGTAATCGGCTTAAAATGAAGACCCCAAATCCGGTCATTGGTACTTCCTGGCTTGTGTAGTTACTGGGTAACAAAAGCTCAACACTGCCCCTAGTGTCCTGGAGCACTTCTGTTGTGTTTTGGAATTTGCATGTGTTTCGGATTTTGCACGTGTTTTGGAGTTTGCATGTGTTTTGGAATTTGCACGTGTTTTGGGGTTTGCACGTGTTTTGGATTTTGCACGTGTTTTGGAGTTTGCACGTGTTTTGGATTTTGTACGTGTTTTGGATTTTGCATGTGTTTTGGAGTTTGTACGTGCTTTGTCTCTAGGGGCCACCGTAAATATGTGACGTCTTGATGAATCGAGCAGATATTTGAAGTTTACACAGCACCATTCACGCATGAAAATATCTTAAAAGTTTATTTTGTGACCCAGAAAGAGTAATATTTCAAACTCCGCCACTCTGTGTTCCTCCACCACTGCCTCCTTTAGTGATGCGCGAATCATGAACGAATCGTTCAATACTCGAGAATCACTTTACTGAATCATGAATCACGATTCACGAGCCCAACTGACTCACTGACTCATCCCTGTTGATAATATATCTAGCTAATAATTAAAATTGTGGAGAAAAACACAACATCCAGTATCTTAACAAAAACATTTCTGCTCTGAACTGGAAGAAAAAACCCTGAGTAGAAGCTCACATCAAGACAATAGCTCCTCAGTTCACAGTAGCATCGATCTGCTAACATGCTAACAGCACATTTCAGACCACTAGTCTTTGATTTTATTTATTTTCTGCTGTGTTTTACTTGCATCTATTTGAAGGAGTGAGTGTAAACACAAAATATTTTTTTATTTTATGTGCTGGAATGTGCAGGTTTAAATAGGTTTAAATGTTAAACAAATTTCTTCCAGTCAGAGAATGTTGCATATAATTACATTTTTTAAAAGATTAAAACTAATAAAACAAGTTTTATCACCTATTCAGGTTGTAATTCGTGTTTGTAAAAAGTAACTAAGTAATTAATTACTTTTGAAAATAAGTAATCAGTAAAGTAACTGGATTACTTTTTGGGGGAAGTAATTAGTTACTGATTACTTTTTTCAAGTAACTTGATCAACACTGGTGGTCTTAATGCATCATACACAAGTATAGATGAAAGTATACTTTGGAACTGACAGAAGAACAGACGTTGATCTTATAAGCACAAGAACATTTGTGGCTGGAACTTTGTACATGTCTGATGCTAGTTTACAGACATTAAAGAAAATCGTATTTTCACATTTTTATCCAAGTGGATTGATAAGTAAGCATGAAGGAAATAATACATTGAATCCATTTGCTTTGTTTTCAGTTGTGAAAAAATAGCCTGAAGTGCAGCTGCTGAGACACTCCTTCATATCAAAGCCTTGCCAAGTTCACATTTGGCTATTTTGACCCCATTTAGCCTATACATTGATTATTTTCTTCCCAAGGATAGATAATCCCAGAATCAATTCACTGCACCTTCACTAAGAAGAATACTGTATACCTTAAGAGGTCACATGCATTAAAAAATAAACTAAGAATGCATTATCCTTCTAGCATGTAAATGTTATTAATTCCCATAGCCTTGCCCCTTGGAGTGATTGAGGTGTTTACTCCGGTGCATATGTTTTATAAATCAGCAGTGGGTGAGCACCTGCTTAGTGTCCCATTCTTCCTTATTATGCCTGGCAGGGTGATAGAGCACATAGCAATAGATCAATATTCACCCTCACACACGCACACACACACCAAACAGGACACTCAGGCTCAAACAATGTGGATGCCACACCTTCCCACAGCTATGCATGGGGGGATGCACGTGAACATTAATAAACATGCACAAATAAATGCACAAGCACATTTGCATAAGGGGTTGTGCCTATTTGCCCATTTTCCAGGTTATGAGATGATTACCATCCCATTAACAACAGTTTTCCTGCCCTGCACAAACCCTCTTTATGCCATAGGTGCTATGGGGATGATGAAGCATTGTTATCAGGGGCCATGAATCATCCTCTTCCACAAATTAAACATGCAACGTCATAAACACATTATGGCAAACCTGCAGTTCAGGATAGATGTGTAGACAGGATTATGTGTGAAGGTGTCTGGGTGTATGTGTGAGTGTGGGTGTGTTTGACTGAGTGCCTAGTGTCCCAGTTAAGTGTAATAAAGCACAGGGCTAAAATAATGTGATGAGTTAAATGAGCAGACCATCCATGCATTCAAATCCCTCAATTCCCCACCCGCCATCCACTGTCTCCCTCTGTCTCTGGCTCACGGACCCCTCTCTCTCGCTCTCACTTTCTCTCACACATGTATGTGTGTGTTGGGCGGGGAGTTTGGAGTTGGGCTTGGAGGTAATGTGATTCGACTGGAACGATTAATCTTGCTCAGGTGAGAGTGCGTTGGGAGAAACGGAGGGCAATAGGGAAAAGAGAGATGGGCAGCGATGGTAGTTTAAATATAAGTGGGGAAAGAAAAGAGAAGAGAGGGAAGCAGATGACGTATGGCTGGTGATTTCTTGTCTCCCACTCCCTTTCTGCCTCTATCTTTCTTCATAAGTTTACTACTCTTTTTTTACTCAGATCTAATCATTTCCTCCATCCTTTGATTCCATGTTACCTTTTTTCATATGCTTTTGTACAAAGGCCTGCAGTAATCAGTAGACCAACCAAATGGCAGCAACAAAATCATTTCACCTGGTAGACCTGCATACAATGCGCAGGCTTGTGCAAATACTGTAAAAGCACATTCAGGTGCACTTTATTCAAACTTTGAAGAATTTATGTGTTCAAATGCACAAAGACGCGCCATACATAGGTTTGTAAAGGCCACACTAATGTAGGGAAAGTAGAGATGTTTCAATAGGTTTAACAATGAAATCAAAAAGAGGCATTTTTATTGCTTTTCTGATTTTATTCAAGGGCAGTTTCAGTCTGTGATTTTAATTCATTTTCAGTCAAACAAGAACTTTAATTATGGCTGCTGCAAGCATTGCAAGTCCATCACTATGCATTCACCCTTTATTATTAAAGCAGGACTTCCAAAACAATTAGTATTTGAGGTTGAATAGAGAGGGGGGGAAATTAGAACACAAAAGGGAAGAGGCACTGACACACTGACCAGTTTAACAAGATTCTTTAGGTAAAAGTTCTTTTTTTTTTTTTTATTTAATCAAAACTTAAGAGTTTACTTACATTTGGCAAAGTTAAGGTAATCCATAAGTATTAGAATCCCTGAGCTTAGTGGATGGAATGAAGATGAAATCTAAACTAAGAGCTAATGGTATTACTGGCTAGGGTACAGTGTTGGATCTGTGCTAATTTCTTAATTTGATTTCCCTCCTCAAATAGAGCGAGTAATTTGTTTAGGCGACCAGAATTTGCCTAATTTAGCTGGTAAGCTCCTTGGCAGCAGTAATGGGGATAAACAGCTAGAAGAAACTGCAGCCTAATCATAGTGCGTCTGTCTAAATCTTTCATTTGCACACACACATACACACACCGACACACACAAATAAACTCATGTATATTTTTTTAGTTCCTCCCCTGTCTCTACATTCCACCATAATTATCTAGTTTAAAAATTACAGCTTCATAAGGCTCAATAGCTTGCCAACTAACCTGTTAGCCAAGTCAATTTGTACAGACAAACTCACACTATGGAATTATTGGCTTTTCAAGTTTTGCAACCCATACCAATACGATATCAGTTTGATATAATGAAATCATGTAGTAGTGCTCAATCAGCCAGATAGAGTTCTTCTAGAAAAGTACAGAAAAAAAAATCTCTTTCCTCACATAAGACAATGGCCGTTATCCAACAGCTATAATAACTTTGGTGTGTCAAGAGATAATCTCTATTAATACTGTAGCCGATGCTTTCTAAGAGGGCAAGTACACAGAGTGCACGGCATCCAATTTCGGAGCAAAGCCAGGCGATTTGAAATTGAAAGAGAAGCGGTATGTACTTTATAATGGAATACAAATGAAGGCGAATGGAAACAAGCTACAGATATAGTCCTCATAGTGATTTTATAGTTGGTATAGTACAAACACACACACACACACACCTATACGCCCACATCACTTACTCGTGTGTGGATTGATTATACACTTACAATGGGTGAAAACATATGTAGCTATATGATGAGGCAGTTTAATGTGAGTGCAGAAACATTTAATGCATTCCAGCCTCATAAACACACAAGGGTTTCTAACTGGTTGCTTGGACTCTACACACAAACACACACAGACACACAAACTCTTTCCTGTACTGCACCAGAATGTTTCTGAGCATGTTTCCCAAGATAGAGATGTGTTATATAAATACAGGCATGCTGCTAAAATCAACATTCAATAGCGCACACACGCATGCACACACTCCAACCTGCTCTCCACATTTGTGTACACATTTGCACAAACAATCAATCCCTGTATCCAGGGAGAGGAAATGCGTGTATTAAATTTAGAGATCTCCCATATGGAAAAGAAATAGTAAAAACTTATATGTGATTACTCATGAAAGTGGCCACTTTCGCATTACTTTCATACATTGTTTTAGTAAGTATCCAAAACATACAAGTTTCATTATATAATTTTTCAAGGGATCTTATATCTGTTTTCACTCTTATATGCTTTTCATACAAGTTTCACACAAGACAGATACAAACTTTATAAGATTTATATATATCTTTTCCATATGGGCTGCATCAAGGCAGTATATGGTTAATAAGCTAGTTCCCCATTACAATGTGTAAGTAAAGCACTTTGAGGCATCTCTTGTTGTAATTTGGTACTGTATAAAATAAAACTTGATTGAATTGCATTGAACTGATTGTCTAAATGTGTGTTTATACTCGCTCTGCTCTGTGCTCAGGTGCTTATGTTTTCTTAGGGGAATGCCGAGCTTTCTCTCAATTACCATCCTATATCTTTCTCATCCCTCTGCTCTTCTCTGCTTCCTACCCCAATGGATTCTCCCTTTTCCTGAAGCTCCTCCATCCTTCTCTCTAGCTCCTAATACTTTTCAATAAGTGCGCTATTTTAGCTGTTAGCACGCTGATTCACCTTCATCTATACAAGCAACATGCCCAGCAGGATGTTCACACACGTATGTGGCACTTCGTGTTTTGCATCTCACAGACAAAAAGTGTGGGCGGGATGACTGACATCTAAGTTTGATTGACATATACTGTAGCCCCAAGACAGAGCAAGCCAAAGAATCCTGTCATCCTTGGTAGGCCATTCTCAGAGTTTCTGCTTTTTATCTCCATGTTCACTCTGTGCTTTCATCAAATAATGAACTCTTTCACGTTCCCTTCACTTCTCTCTCAACTGCCTGTTATTTATAGCCTTTTGTTATCTGACTTGGTGCTCTCATTTACTCTCACATATGATTTTGCTCTACACAAACTTTTCCGTCACTGTTTTAGCCTCAACACCCCCCCCCCACACACACACACACACACACTCACACACACTTTCCCTCCTACGCCAGGTTCACGACCATACTGTTCCTCTCGAACGTTCCCTCTGTCATCTATTCATCATTATCACAAGTGATGGGTAAGCTGCAGCGGTACAATTCATAGTTGCAGAGCTGAGTGACAGCGTGTTGGCACTATTTGTGACATTCACGCGTGCAAGCGGTTGATAACACGTTGCCTACCCCTTTATTTAACTGGCCACGGTTGAATGAGAAGTGGGGTTTCATTTTCACAGCGGTAACACTAAGTGGAGTTGTGGAGGAGGGAGGGCGTGTACACAAACACACACACATTACACACACGTGCGCAAACATAAATGCATGCATGAGCGAAAACTCACACATTCAATTAAACTTACATGTGCACATTTCTGGGGAGCTGTGACGCACCTGTCTTCTAGTGAGTGTATTAGTGCACACTACCTCAAAGTTAAAGGAGAGATTGCTGCTGAAAAGAATGAAACTGAACAAAGCTGGGATTTTAACAGCATTGTTCTTGTCTGAACCCCCCTAAAGAAACCTCTGGCTCTTCCTGACATGGATTTTGCTTAAAGCAAAAAGTCAAATGTTTTTGAACTCCGGTTGAACTTTGGAACTGAGTTTCCCTTAGCTTCCGTAACCCCAAAGGTAAGGAAAATAGCTC
Source organism: Maylandia zebra (assembly GCF_041146795.1). Lineage (NCBI taxonomy): Eukaryota > Metazoa > Chordata > Actinopteri > Cichliformes > Cichlidae > Maylandia > Maylandia zebra. The sequence continues at coordinate 14,470,385 of NC_135180.1, forward strand.
TGTGTTGCTTTAATGTCATAAATATTCAATTAGTCTTTTTTTTTCCTTCATCTGCAGATCTCTGACTTTCATGTGACTTTTTCCTTTGTGTATTTCACAGGGGAGAGTTTTCAATTCTCAGCCAAAACCCGTTTGCTAAGGACATTTCTAGTGTAGAGGAAGATCAGCACCATGGATAGTTCCACACTCGCAAACAACTACAAGTACTCGATTTGCTTCATGGTTTGCGACTCGTTTCTGGCACCTGACATATTGGGAATGAAAGAATTTTGCATCACATGGATTTCATTTTTTTAGATCTCTTACAGGTGATTATTTGAAGTGAGTTTGTCTGCATACTTTGTTTTATTGGTCATATATTTTCTCCTGCTGTCTTTTGTTTTCATGCCCCTTTTTCAGACCTCTCCTGCCTATTAATTTACCTTCCAGCATTTGAGCTCAATGTTGCCCCTGTGTTTCATCACTGATTTGATTAAAGTTTTTAGGCAGGTATAAAGAAGAGCTTATGCTTCAGTCACACTGAGTAAAAACAGGACGGCACCTCTTTGCAGCTAGGAAAAACCAGCGGTTGCTCCGTGATTACACTGATTTTTTTCATGCTTGATGACAAATTGCAAGTAGCTGCGACATCCAGTTCGTCACCCAGAGGTTGAGCATGCAAACACTATCTACCTCTGGGTGAACATTTTCAGTCGCAAGGGAACTGCACAGGTTGCCTGGTGGGAGGCAACGTGTCTCCAACAATCTCCTACTTGGACTGACTGAAGTCACTCTCAGACAGAACCTGCCCACGGTGTGTCCCTTTGCAGCTCAGCTGTTTGGTATCTGGCTGTGTTCTGGTTATATTCCTGCATAAAAGCAGAGCTGGCGAGCCCCTATGTTACAGTATGTTAAACTGTCATCCTACAGCAATTACGTGACTGTTTATGGGGGTCAGAATTTCTAATTCAAACCTATGAGGTTCTGACTGGAGTCTGGTCCCCATCTTCGAAGCAATAAAGGGAATGAGATCGCAAATTCAGTGCACACGGTTGCTGTCTCCAACCACTGTTTTCCCTAGTGAGACTGTAGCTTTATACAAACCTTTGTGCATGTGCATGACTAGCACAGCTGTGTGTGTTCGTGTGTAAATGTGACACCAGAAGAGTTTTTATGGCTTCAAATGATTAATTTGAAAAGCCCCCACCCACCCCCACCCTCCATCAATTCAGAGCCCATGTCACAAGTGAAAATGATACAAATTAACGGATGAAAAGGACCTTGACAAAAGCGCTACAGTTGGTGGCCATATTTTTCTATGCGTGATGTAGACTGATTGAGGTGAAAAAGAGCAACAGCGATTGATGAGGGATGACAAGAAATGACAGATGTTGAGCTACTTGTTTATTTTTGTCATTTTATTTTGGGGCTTAATTTAAAGGTCTGTGTCAATGCAGCATTATAATATTTGGGGGTTTTTTTTTCTTTTCAAAAGACGAAGTTTTACCCAACTCCTAAAACATCACACGATGTGTTTTAGGACTAATGTTACTTGGGTGCACAAACTCACTGCCATCTGATTCACTGAGCACCCGACGGATATGTTTATGTGTGTAAGAGTAAGAAGCTAAGCAGTTTCAGTATGATTTATGATAAGGCAGGGACTTGAGTTTCCCCTGATTTGTTTACTTTCTAACATGCCCGATCTGCCAAAACACACACACACGGTCGGACACACATGCAAATTAACACTGTCACTTTCAGAAATGAGATTGATGCGCAAGTAAACTTATTCTGAGTTGCCAACTAAATACTCTCACTGAGGATTTCAGTTAGTCTGTGGAGAAACGGAATTTATGGCTTCTTGTTAAATGCTACATGTATGAACACATGCACACTATGATAGGCACCCTCTAACTGTAATCTTTCACCCTTTAACCTTTGAACTCAGCCAAAGTTCTCATTAGACTCAGGCAATGTTACTTTTATTAGCTCCTCTTTTCCACATATCCTCGTGAGTCATGGTGAATGCACATGAATTCTAAGAGTGAAAAAAGATCAGCGGCGAGGAAACACACACACAGCGAGACATCATGTTTAAAGCCATCTGGTTGCGCCAGCAGGACACAGAAGCCGCTCCTGTGTTTTCTCTCAAAGACAGACTATCTGTTTACAAGATAATATCTCTGTGTGTCCCCGTGCTATACATGCAATTCATGTACAATGGTTTAGTCTGTTTTTAAACCAGGCAATTGCCAGTCATTCTTGACAACTGCGTTATATCTTTCTAGTGTGTCTCAAATTCTCAGTAGGCATCCTTGTCTTCAATGACTTGCGTTAACCCTTTAAAACATATATGTAAAAAATATTTTAAAAAATACAGAAAAGACTAACAGCAGGAACTAGTAGAATGAGATTTCACTGATGTTTATTCACACTTTTCAAGGTATTTCTGCTTTATTCGTTTCTATAGCTTGAAAGATAGTAAAAACCAGAGGAGAGATGATGGATTGCACAATATTAATTATCGACTGCAACAATAATAGGAGTAATAAACATAAAATGTGGCTACTAAAGTCACAGGTCTTCCTGTAAAATGAAAGATATTGACTTAATTTTTATTGCTTTTCATGCGTGTGCACTATTTTGTTACTAAGCACCACGTATAAGACAGGTTTTAGTTATTCAGCTGCATCTGTATTGGGCCCTAACACTCCTCCTTTACCACCTGCTCGCCTTAATCCAAACTGCTGCTACTCTGCTGCTGAACTGCTCCACATATTGTAAATCATTCTGGATCTGAGCACCTGCTAAATTTCCCCTGTGTTATTGTTAAACAGGTTGTGAAAGACAATGCCAAGTCTTATTTTTGTGCATCTCATATACTTGAAGTTGTGCAGTCGGTGAAAAACTTTGGAGAGTCACTCTGACAGATCTTCTAAAGAAATGATTACATTCGACACCAGAGCCCCTGTAAGATTATTATCATGAATAAATCATTTGAAAATATAAAATATTACACTATGTTAATCATTTTTGGGGGGATAGAAAAGACAGAAAAGCCAGAGTACATGGAACACAAAGGATTTAATGTTACAATCCTTTGTGCAATCATCCAGACACTGCATTCACATACTGAATCCTAATTCAGATTTTCAGGGAATGATGTACTTACTCCCAGATGGTGACTATAGAGGACATCACACAGCCACTATAAATCCACAAGACCATCAGGAAGCCCTATTCACCAGACGTCTTATCTGAATGTTACAGCACTGAGTGTGTTAAGTCCCACACTTAAGCTCCTACACACCAGGGTTATAGGGCTGGCACTTCCCGTCACATGTTGTGTTAAATTAGACCCATGACACCTGCAGGAGGTTCTGCAGTGGCTTCTGGCATCCCAGACCGAAACTTACAGTTAAAGGGTAAAAACTGGTCAGGGTATTTCAGGAAGATTAAATTTTATTTTAAGCCTTAAAATGTTTGTGCTTTATTTTAGGTCTGAATCTACAGTACTAATAATTATAATAAAGAGGTTTATGGATTATATTGCGTGGGTGTGTAAAAATATGAAGATGATTATGACAGGGTAATACTGCTTCAAAGTTAACCTCTTCTGTTAACTCTTTTATATTCCTGTCCCTGTAGATACATCTTGATTTAGATAGCATATATACCAGTGAATAAAAGGTGTCAGAAGATATATAGTGAAAGAGAATGATGAGAAGCAACAGCGGAGCTTTTTATTTCTGGCTTAAATGTTATGTTTATAGTTCTGTCAGGACCACTTTATTCAAAACAGGAGCGTGAGTTCATCTACAGTAATTTTATATTTGACTGTTTAGCTCTGATTTGGGATCTACCAATGCACTAAAAGGCAGCAAGACCCCTTGTACAGAGCAGAGCAGGCCTCAATACAAACTGTGGTAGAGGTAGTTTTGCAGAGGGGCTTGCAGAGTCAGCTGTAGCTGTTCTGAGGCTAGACTGTGCCCCATGCAGCATTTGTCAATAGGATGTGCACAAGGTTATCAGCTGATGTGGCACTGAGATGAGCTTGGATCGACTTTATGGACTGCTTTAACAGTGTGCTCAATTCGTTTAGAGAAATCATACAGTCATGGTCATTGTTTTATGATGTTATGTTAATTCCTCCTTCAAACTTTGCTCTTAAAAGCTAACTTTAAGGTCATGATATCGTCCAGTTGTCTAACAGTATTGGTTCCAAGAAATGCCCCTCTTACCTAAAGGATAATGACAGACAACATAAACATAAGGGAAGCACCCGTCACAATATAACCTTGGAGATATCACCTCTCATCTGGGCATGCTCCATCAGATCCAATTACAGAGACCAGGGATTAGACAGTCGGTGTGTCCTAGCTTAACATATGACGCCGAAAAGGACGCATACAACCTGTGGCAAAGAAAAAAGGGGCAGAGGGTGAAATGTAAGGAAACAACTATTAGAAGAAGAACAAGCAGTAGCTCGGCTGAGCAAAGAGCCTCTAAAAGTCGAGTGGGTCACAAAAATAAAGAATAATTTATTTCAAGACATTTAGAGGACATTTGTGTTTAAAAAAAAAACAGTTTTACAAGTTGGATTCAGGTGGGAATGAGAAGCTGAGTGAGTTTTTCTTCAGGTAAGAAATCATAATTAATGGATCTACTCATTGTTGAATTATTCTTAAAATGCTTTATTAATTGTCCTCTCTGCTAAAGACAAAAATAATTTAAAATAAATCAACTATGGTTTTATTTAAGTTCCATTTTTTATGAATCATTCTTCGTCAGGAGTTAGCTTCTTTGATGTCCCCAGATGGCCCGACTGTATTAATATTACACTGGTCTCAACTAAAAATCTGAGGACAGGCTGTGCAGCTTGTTTCCACTCTCATTCCACTCCAGTCACAGTTACGTTCATACTCGAGTATGATTGTGGCAACTGAGATTGTGACAAATAGCAGGCCCACACTCTCTGAACCAGTTTTCCTTTCTGTGTTTACTTCTCCTTCATGCCATCTTTTTCAACCTCTTTTCATTCACTAAACATCCCTATATTTCTTCAATCTGTCCTCATTCCCTTGCCTCCTTCTTTCCTGCTTTCACATTACCCCCCTTTCTACCATCTAGCCATCCATCTTCCCTCTGCCTTTGCACCTACCTCTATACTTTACACCCCACCCCCCAAAATGTCCTCGGTCTAGCTGTTTACCAAGCATCCACTCTGTCATCTGCACTGTGACTGATGCTGTTCCAGTGCAATCTCTCTGCACAGTGTCACCACTCTGCTTTCAAAATTCAATCATTTAGTGAAACTGCAGTCGTGAACCATCTCTCATCTCCACCATTCTGGCTCTGACTGAGAGGCACCATTGGCAGTGCCCACTGATGCCCTGCCTAGATATTAAACTCTTTGGACACTTCAAGCATTTTAACTCTGATGTGTTTTGATGGCTTCCACTGGTCTCTTGGGGATGATAGCAGTCACAGTCCTATTTTGGGATATGGTGGGGGGAAGTTTTCCGTTGGGCCAAACTCAAGCAGATCTAGGCCAAGCTGTGACACCTGCGACTAGACATTTACTACTTCCTGAGCTGTTGAATGGATAATGGTATGAACAGATCGCACTATATTTAAAGGGGATTTGGCCAGTGGCAGATACACATAACACACAAACTCAAGGTCTAGAATTGACAGCAAAGACATGGTAAAGTCTGGGAGGTCTGGGCCTCTTTGCTTAGGCTGCTGCCCCCGCGACCCGGCCCCGGACAAAGCGGATGAAGATGGATGGATGGACATGGTAAAGTCTTCACTGTCTAAAATGTACATGTTGGCATTTATGATTACTTTATGAATACTGGTCAATTATTTATCTAAGGTAAACTCATTTATAGTTAACAGATTTCTTTCTTTCCTGCTGCATGAGGATTCACGCTCCAGATCCTGCATGCCTATTTTCCTACTAAACTTACCTGCTGGTGTTTCTTCCCCTCCTGGTGATCGGTCAGTCCTCACATTCCTTCCTAATTTTTATCATTTTCTCTCTGAATTTTTCAAACCCACCTGCCAACCAGATTCTCTCATTTTCCTTTCCTCAACTTTTACCATCGGCATTGGGTAACACTTCAGTTGTCTTCTTTTTCTTTTTTTAGGATGATTGTGTTTTATGCCAGAGCACATTAGCAAATCCCTGGACTCAAGCAAGCCAGCCCACATGCGAGATGATCCACCCTGGCTAATACTGGGCTCAGATGTTCATTTGGGCGTAGTGCAGACAAACCGCTTGTTTCATCGGCAAAGCCCCACTCCAGAGTTTAATCCAGACTTTTTTGCATCAACAGTGTCAGATGCAGATTCCTTTTTTAAATGATAAGAGACACCATAAAAACATAGTTTTTCTTTTCTGTAGTGGTTGACAAGCTTTTCTGAAACCTCTCTCTTCCTTTCTTTCTTTGCCTTATTCTAGACATCTTAGATCCAGATCACAAGAGACCAGACAGGAACAGTTCGTCTGTGTTTGTATAGTCTGGCCTCCTGCTATCTCTGTGCTTTATATTGATATTCTAATTTGAGACTTTCCTCTTTCGGGATGTGTGCTAACCTTTAGTTACATTTTAAAGCTAAGGGACCTCAGCACCACAGTAAAGCAGTTTTTAAAGCGGCTTTCATGGGTAATTTTAGATGGTAGAAACAAATTTCCAATGTGATCATTTCCTTAGAGCACTTCTTGTTGTGACTCTTCCCTAATTTGGACAGCCTTCCTGAACTGTACATCAGACCTGCTTGGAGATGGATGAAGCTCAGGGGCACAGTTAGAAGGGTAAGGATTTTAGAAGTCATTTTACTCTCAATCCATCCAGTAGATTTCATGTAAACCTCTTACAGTCAGTTTAACAAAGAGAATGCATTATAGCCAAAAGTTCAAGCACAACTGAGTTAACTGAGCTGTATTTGTAAAAGCCGTCAGATATACCAGTTTATCAGTTTACAAGTTACTTAAAGTCAATCTCATTCTGTCTTTCGCACATCAGATTTTTTTATCATGCTCTGATTAAATCCATCCATCCTCATCTATCGTCTTTGCCCCTTTAGCCCTACCTCTCTGCATGCCTATGTCAAGACTGCACAGTACAACAACCTGACATTGCTTATACACTGCTATCCAAGCAAAGCAAAGCAAATCATATTGCCTCCTCGAGCATTTGTCCCATAGCTCTCTCTAATGTAGATAGCGGCAAACACAGATAGCAGCAATCTGCAGAAAGCACTGGGTTCCCCCCCTCCACTTCTCTAATCCACAATCTGTCAATAATAGGCTGATGCCTGACAAGATGTGGCGGAAAGAAAGGGAAGCCCATTGAAATGTTACAAAGGTTTGATGTGTGATGTCAGGTAGTCCCCCCCCTTAAACATGACACCCTCTTCAAGCTCGGACTGCCGAGCGGGGAAATGCAATCTCTTATCTTGTCACTCTTATTGCGGGTGAGGTGGGGGCCGTGGGAGCCTAGTAAAACGAGAGAGAAGGGGAGCAGACACAGGAGGACAGAATGCATGAAGATGGAGTTTTATAAGATAAGTGTATTGTGGAAGCAGAAATAAAGGCAAGAAGGATGGCAAAACTAGGAGAGATGAAGTCAAGAAAGGTGGAAGGTGAAGGAAGTGAAGAGCGATTTTTTTAGTAAATCTGACAGGAGCAAAAATCCTATTCTACACAGTTCAGTGTGAACATCTAGAGCACTGGAGCAGGACGAGAAGGAAGGCGGTCGAGATGATGCATAATATAGAAGGATGGGGAGGAGAAGGGGTGTAGGTTTAGGAGAGGGATGAAAGCAGTGAATAGGAGCCCATACAGACTGAGGTGGAAATAAATGAAGAGGGGGGGAAAAAAACACAAGCGCTTGACATACACAAGTTTTGCTTCCTGGCCAGAAAGGCTTCTTGTCACAGACAAGAAAAAATGAGAGAGAAAGAGAGAGAGAGGGAGATAATATAGGGAATTTAATCCTAAACCCGCACCGTGCCGCATCTCATAACTCATAATGTGCTACACATTCAATGCTGGCCTGGCTGATGCTGCTCCAGGTCTAGATCCAAATTGGGAAACAGGCAAGAAAAGCAATATGTTTTAATGAGCTTGGGAAACTACAGGGAGAGACTACATTTCAGTCCCCAGCTGAAAATATTTACAAACCCCTGCTAACAGCCCTCGTCTGACACTTGTATTACATGGAGCCCTCAGAAATTAATGCGCTAAGCAAACAGACACCGTGTTACCTATTGCTCAGTATTTCCATGGTGGGAAGCTGCGGCGCGAACATAAAGCCTTTGGCAGGCAGCTCCGAATGATGCACTGCCTTGTAATGAATTTGATTTCATCCTGCCATTTCAGGCAATAAACATACAAGCTTAAGATGCACGGGGTTGTAAATTTTAGCTGGAACACTCTTTTTTTGTTTGGGGTGTGAAGATTGGTTAGCGAGCAGTCTGACAGGGTTGGACAAGAGGTTTGCTGTATATTAACATAAGGCAATGCATATTTGAAATTATAAAATGGGAGAGGATCTCTTAAAAACCTAAAGGCTAACTTACAGACTTGAGGTGAAGGGCTTATATTATGACGCTAAACTGAATTTCTTTAATGAACAGGCGTTTGGTATAGTAGAGATGTTAGCAAATTGAAAAGGAGGAAGGAAGATGACAAAATAGAGAAGAAGACGAAGGTGTAGCGCGGAGAAAAGTGGATTAACGATGTCACTCACTGGAACAGGTTCTGAAGAAAGGCAAATGTGCACGTGAGCGTGTGTGGAGGTTCGTTACGTAGGGCGCAGCAACAGAAGCTAACCTGTCCTGTCAATTCCGAAATTAGCAGCACTCTTCTTGGGTCTCAAAGAGTCGGCGGGAAGATTTTCCAATCAAATTCAATAATTTCTACGTCAAATAATAAAATCCTTTTTCATGCAGCATTTTATAACTTTGGTGGATTTTCCAGCATCTATAAATTATTCACACACAGCAGTTGCACTAAGCCAGACTTTTACGACTCCAATTCAAAAGAAATCCATATTAGTCTCACTGCACTGCACACATTTTTTTTCTATTTTAGTGAATAACCATAAAACAAAGGCGCAAACTAAATTGCTGCTGATCCCTGGTCTTGTTTCACTGTTTCAGAATTTAAAAATCACTTAGCAGACCTGTTACGGCAGATGATACATAAAAGCCCAAAAGCTGGCTGTAGATCTTCTACTGATGCAGATGAGAGTGAACATGAACAAGAGACAACATCATAAATTAGCAGGATAGATTATAGATCAGTATAAATGCGATGCCTATTTGTGTTGTTTTATTTTTTTTAACATAGCTATATAGAGGAAACAACAACACAGCTTTAAGCGATGCCGTGTGCCAGTTGTCCACATATACTGCAGCTACAACACTGCTAGGGGTGTGTATGTATCTGTTCAACAGAAGACTAAATCTGCTCTCTTTTTGTACTTGCTTGCCAGCTGAAGGTGTTATGAGTTGATAAGATTAGGATTTCACTCAAGGATTCTTACTTTAACTCTCTAGCCAAGGTTAACATGTGCACCTGAATGTGTGTTTCCCACAGACAAGTGTATTAGTGTGTGTTTAGCTCCTTGTAATTGCCAGTAAGTTGAAACGTGCATGTGAATTTTGAGCATCTCTGCACAACTGTGTGTATTTTCTACAGTGTCTACTACAATTTTCTAGTAGATGTGTTTTAAATTTTCATAGCCTCGGGGTCCTTGCTCTCTGATTAAATGTCTGTCCTTCGTATCCGTTAATGCTTTGCTCTGTGTTCACTTAAACACATACAGGGAGAGCAGAATTATTAGGCAAGTTGTATTTTTGAGGAATAATTTTATTATTGAACAACAACCATGTTCTCAATGAACCCAAAAAACTCATTAATATCAAAGCTGAATGTTTTTGGAAGTAGTTTTTAGTTTGTTTTTAGTTTTAGCTATTTTAGGGGGATATATGTGTGTGCAGGTGACTATTACTGTGCATAATTATTAGGTAACTTAACAAAAAACAAATATATACCCATTTCAATTATTTATTTTTACCAGTGAAACCAATATAACATCTCCACATTCACAAATATACATTTCTGACATTCAAAAACAAAACAAAAACAAATCAGCGACCAATATAGCCACCTTTCTTTGCAAGGACACTCAAAAGCCTGCCATCCATGGATTCTGTCAGTGTTTTGATCTGTTCACCATCAACATTGCGTGCAGCAGCAACCACAGCCTCCCAGACACTGTTCAGAGAGGTGTACTGTTTTCCCTCCTTGTAAATCTCACATTTGATGATGGACCACAGGTTCTCAATGGGGTTCAGATCAGGTGAACAAGGTGGCCATGTCATTAGTTTTTCTTCTTTTATACCCTTTCTTGCCAGCCACACTGTGGAGTACTTGGACGCGTGTGATGGAGCATTGTCCTGCATGAAAATCATGTTTTTCTTGAAGGATGCAGACTTCTTCCTGTACCACTGCTTGAAGAAGGTGTCTTCCAGAAACTGGCAGTAGGACTGGGAGTTGAGCTTGACTCCATCCTCAACCCGAAAAGGCCCCACAAGCTCATCTTTGATGATACCAGCCCAAACCAGTACTCCACCTCCACCTTGCTGGCGTCTGAGTCGGACTGGAGCTCTCTGCCCTTTACCAATCCAGCCACGGGCCCATCCATCTGGCCCATCAAGACTCACTCTCATTTCATCAGTCCATAAAACCTTAGAAAAATCAGTCTTGAGATATTTCTTGGCCCAGTCTTGACGTTTCAGCTTGTGTGTCTTGTTCAGTGGTGGTCGTCTTTCAGCCTTTCTTACCTTGGCCATGTTTTTCCACACGCTTCTTGCGACCCTGTTGACTATTTTGAATGAAACGCTTGATTGTTCGATGATCACGCTTCAGAAGCTTTGCAATTTTGAGACTGCTGCATCCCTCTGCAAGATATCTCACTATTTTTGACTTTTCTGAGCCTGTCAAGTCCTTCTTTTGACCCATTTTGCCAAAGGAAAGGACGTTGCCTAATAATTATGCACACCTGATATAGGGTGTTGATGTCATTAGACCACACCCCTTCTCATTACAGAGATGCACATCACCTAATATGCTTAATTGGTAGTAGGCTTTCGAGCCTATACAGCTTGGAGTAAGACAACATGCATGAAGAGGATGATGTGGACAAAATACTCATTTGCCTAATAATTCTGCACTCCCTGTACTGTATTACAGGAGCAGCCATAATCAAATCTGCATGAAGGCACTAGAATATATACAAATGTGCTATCACACACCAGCATCTGAGCTCACTGATGCACATCCCTATGTGCAAATGCATCTCCACTCAGAGAGACACATACAAACACGTTCAAAATTAAAAAAAACAAACAAACAAAAAATTACCCATCCAGACCGAGTGAGCTAAATCCAAAAGGAACTTTACTATGTAATTTTGGTTGAATAGCAGCAAGCCTCTGTGGTATAATGGCCACAATTCGGCTGAAGGCTGCTTCATTTCAGTATCAAAGTGGCTGTAATGAAGGCTGAATGACACTGGGGAAGGGCAGATATTGCTTCCAATTAATGTAGCTGATGTTAGAAGAAACATGAATTAGATCTTTCTAAGCTGAGCAATAGATGTAATTAAGTCCAATGACTGCTACATACTCTGTTTCTTTCCTTTTTAACCTGTCTTTCTTTGCACATTTCTGTTTTATGCCATCTGTTATTATATATCTCTGTGTCATCTACCCTCATCTTGCCATCTCCCCATACAGATAATACCACAGTATCTGTCTTGTTATGAGGATTTTAATATTCTGCTCATTTTCCTCTCCCTAGTTCAATCCGTGCCTTTGCCCATCACTTGGCATGCCTCTCTAACGATGAGCATAATGATCTACCTGTCTATCTTTGCTTCTTGTGAGGAAGTCTGTCCATCTGACTCGCTCCTTCTTGTCTCCTCTTGACTTCAGAAAATAAAAGCTTAGCCTGTTTGACACCAACAGGATTACCTAAGCAGACATGATCCTCTCACCTTTGTTCTCTGCAGCACCAACACTCCATATTAACATTCCAAAGGAAGTGGAGGAAGGCCTCTGATTTATGAACTAGGCTGTGTGTAAAAAAAGAAGGAAAGAAAAACAGTGGAACAGCAGGCACATATTAATTCTGCCTGCCAGAAGCAAAACCTACCACTGTCCAAAGGTACCCGCAGCTTTGTTCTTAATATGCTCTTCTGCATGTGCCATTTGTTTAAAAATGAAAGAATCAAAAGTCTAAAATAAACACACATTTTATGGACGGCTACATGCCTGGGAGCAATGACTTCCTGTGGTCTCTTTTTGTTGCTTGGCAACCTCATGACGACAAAGGTCAAGAAGTTACAGTAAAACGACCTGTACTTCATTCTGGGTGAGAGAAATTCTAATATTTTCATTTCTGTGTTAACTCTAAGTATCTGTGTGTGAGTGTTACACCCAAGCAGTGTGTGGATGCACCTTGCTGACCTTGCTTACTATGATTAGCTGTGTTTATTTTATTTTAATGGTTAGCCACAGTTCTGTGTTCTCGAATAGTCCAGAACACAACACCTTTTTTGTATTTGCTTTTGTTGCAATTAGAAACAAGAAATACAATACAATAAAATATAACTTTATTTATATAGCACATTTAAAAACCAACAGTATACCAAAGTGCTTCACAATAAAACAGCAGGTTAAAACATGAATAATATAAGACCATTAACAAACTACTGAATATGCTAACAGGTCAATGGCACTAATTACACAAAAATAAAAGTGAATATCAAATCAAGCTTGCTAAAAACAAAGGTTTTAAGTAGAAGATATATAATAAAGGCGTTAACTAACCGGGAAAGAAAGATTAAATAAGTGAGTTTTTAATCGTGATTTAAATAATTGGATGGAGTCACGCGATTAGTAATGGGAAGGTTGTTCCACGGGTTGGGTGCAACCAGGTCAAACGCACAGTCACCTCTGGTCTTAAGCCGAGATCTAGGCTGCACCAAGAGTAACTGGTCTGAAAAAACAAAAACAGAATAATCCTTCTGACTTAAATACATAAAACAAATTCCTATTTCCTCCGAAGAAAGTCATTTTTATAGTGTAGCATCTATGTGCCAACACAGAGGGTTGTAGCTGAAGTGCAGACTTTAATTTAAGGGATTTAGCTGCTGAAAATCGATTACCAGCAGGGGGAGATAATATATTTAAAGCCACAAAGTCAGTAGTGAGCAAAAACCGCATTGAGTACATTCCAGGGTCCTTAATCGCCGGAAACGATTAAGTTGGCGGATAATATTTATATACATGTAAATGTGTTAATAATGTCTGTTTAAACACTTTCCCGTGATTATTTTCATGTTAGCTTGAAATAAAATATCTGCTCCCTCTGTTGTTAATGCAGCTTACTGCAACTTCGGTGTACATTTTTTTTTGGAGAAGCAAAGTGTGAAATGGACACGGTGCACCGGCGTGTTCATTACAAGCTTTGCCGTGATATTGGGTTGCTAGAAACTATAGGCATTCCTATATAGTGCATTTTCTTTGAGGCTTTTGGACAAATCTTTCAGAAGAAGCTTCAAACTGATCAGGAGTCTGAGGGACTATTGGGATATTGATTGGATTGAACTCAGTTACTCTGCCATCTATTTTTATCTTCGTTGCTTGTGGGCATGCTCCATGGTCACGGTCAAGAACATACAGGCTCATTTTTGTACTAAAAACTTGGCCTTCTCAAATGAACATAAACAGATGGTATTTGCTGTTGCAAATGTAATATATCTTTGATACGAATTGATGGCCATAATGTGTAGTTTGTAAGCTCCTGTGAGAACCTCCCTGGAAAAATTGCCTTAAATATTTAAAATTTCGCCAAAGTAATGTTTTACTTTCAGAAGCAGTCTAAATTATTGAACATATATGATACACAAACTGAAATGTGATGGAGTACCAGTTTATCAGTTCCTGGAACCAGGAGCTCAGAAAAATCACTTTTTATTGTTTTAACACATTCACATTATATTTATTTGAATGAAGTTTTGGATCAGTTTTTACCTAATGTATGATACTATATTAACAGTTTCAAAAAATACACATCCAGTATTTGGTCAGACAATGTTAAATGTTTTCAGTTGACTTTGCTGTGCTTCAACAGTTTTATAAGCATCTTCTTTAATAAGTCAGTAAGCCTGCACTCCCTCCCCCCTTTAACTAACTAGGTGGTATATTGCCAGCACATACGCTGCAACAAATCTAGATAAATTGCTGTGTTCAGTAACATTATTTACATATTTGTTGGGTAATGAGAATTTCTATCATCGTGGACATCATGGTGTGTTCCAGTAAACAATATAGTGCAGAGAAACAAACGAAGGAAGCCATTTGGAGCTCTTGAATTTCATCATATCATCTGATAATTAGATTTCTTAATATAGTTTTTACCTTTAATTACTTGTTTACTGCCATGGGTGGTAGTTTCTACATATAGTGTATGGCAATAGGGCGAGTAATAGTCATAGAAGCCTGTTAAAACTAATTTAATATTTTATGATGCAATTTGGTGTGTGCTTGTATTTTATGCATGGGAAGAGTGCTTGTTCCAAGCCACATTGTTCTTTTTAAAATAAAAGTGTACTTTGAACAAAGGTAAAGGAGTACTTTTCAAAAAACACAAAAGTCTGGGTTACTGTATTTGGTACCCCAAAAAGTTGATTCTGTTCACTTGGACGTAGCATTTTCAGTGGTAGAAACATTTTGTCGCTCACCTGAGTGACTTCTACAGAATTCATGACATACAGTTATGATCCCCCACTACTCCCACACCAACATTCACAACACTGAAACTAAGAATCTGAAGTTGATTAAATGTTAATATTATACAGATGAACACAACATTTGAACACCCCATTCACTATTGCAAGTGATGATAAGCCAATTTATGCATTCAATTTGTTAATAAGCCATAGTCAAGTTTGTCTGACTATGGCTTATTAACAACATCTGTTTTGCTCTTAATAACACATAATGCTGCTCAGTAGTGCGTGGTCCAGTGAGTTGTGATCCAGAGAGAAAAGCTAGAAATGAAGAAATACGTGTGACAGGTCAAACAGAAAAGCTTCCAACATGAGATAGGACATCAAAAACAAGCCATGTGAATTGAATGAGGGGATTAAAGTTGTTTACCAGGGATGCATACATGTCATGGTGCTAAGTGCAATGCTGAAGGTCAACAGTGACCCCTGATGCATGCCCCCTCGCCAGATAGTCTTATCATGGCCAGCACCATGTTTTCACAGCCATCTTTGTGGACGACTTCTTCGCTAGCCCGGAGACGGTAACCGCAAGGTACATGGGAATAGCCAGGCACGTGAGAATACGCCAACTTCTACTCAGAAGTCACAAATGATGATTGGACAAAATACTAATTCTACCAGTTCTGCTATGAAACCAAGAGGAAGGTTCAAGTGAGCTGCCCTCTTGTCATCAGGTTGTTTCTCCTACAGTCTAATTTACTTTATGTTTATTAATGATGTCACAGTGGGATTTAATGATGTACTAAACTGCATTAAAGTTGTTCCTATTTTGTCAGACCACTGAAATTCACGAGGGAGCAGAGTATTAGAAGTTTTCAGATATTTAAATGTACAAAGCACAATGACCTCAGGGTTAAAGATAAGTAGCACTGTCATCATTTTGACAATGCCAAAAACAACAGAAAATGTAGCAGCTTTGTAAAGCAAAAATCGACAAGAAAGCTCTATTAGGTTTCACAAGTACTGGATTAGATTTAACACAGCACATCAAGCGGTATATACTGATTTTAATACATGAGACAAAATGGGAAATCTGCCCTCATTTTCTTGTTCTTACATCACAACTGTCTGCATAGTTTCCGTACAAAAATACAGACTTTATTAGCAGAAAGTATCATTTGTTTCAGTGTTTTCTTCAAAGCATCCACCCACTTGTTGTTCTGTAGTCATGTCTAGTTCTGTTTGAAATCTTTTAATCAGCAGGCAGCACATGTACCCGTGCTTGACTATTTAGAGGACAAATTGAAAGGACACAGCTCTGCAAAGGCAAATCTGAATATCATGAGCTCATCATGCCATTTTGGTATTAAAAATGAATCATGAAAGCATTTTTAAAATGATCAATAGATACCGATTTGGGTGTGCATGGTTAAGATTTAATGGAAATAAGTTTGCCGTGGCAAACGTAGGCATAGTTTTTAGAATATTTCAGTTTATTGTGAAATAAAACACTTTATACATTGATTCAGATACCAGCTAAGGGAAGGTGCAAAGACAATAACACTGTTAATATAACTCATCACAAAACTTAATATTGAATATTGAGGTTTTGCCATATTTTCCATTCTTGTTTATAGTCATAGACATGTGACATATGATTTTACCAGGTTTCTGGTCTCATACTCAAGTTAGAAAGAGAAAAATATATACGCAACGTAAATCGACTTGCACATATACTGAAACGTAGCTTGTGTTTTGTCCAAAGGTAAAAGCACTGCTTAATGGATGATTGCATGAATGTCGTGGTACGCACTTCTTTCACATACACTGATGTTTAAATAAAGGAAGGATCAGACAGGTCACTTACAGAAACCACTCCATCCATTAGTGCTATTGTTTATGCTCTTAAGGGGTTTAGGCAGCTGCAATTGAATCCACTGGGGAAGAGATCTACACCCTGAAACAGTCAAATACACGGTGGACACAGAGAGCGATAACCATTAATGCTGACATTCATAATTAGGAAAGTTAACCTCTCCTGCATGTCTTCAGATGGTGCAAAGAAACCTGATATAGCATAACAAAACAAGGTCTGCTCCATTGCAGGAGGGGGGTGTGGCGCCATTGCTGTTCCTGGCTGCTGCAATGTTTAATATCCAGTTCATTATCTTAATCGGGTGTGTTGGAGCAGGGATTTAAGTCCCCAGGAGAACCTGTATAGATTAACATTTCAAGACCACTGACTGCTGGGGTATTAGATAAACAGAAAAGGATGGATGGAATATATAAATAATCAAACCTTCCACTCACGTGAACTTGTACTAACTTCCAGGAAATGGACAAAAAACTTTTAGGAAGAAAGAACATGATTGGACCATAAGGATGTTCTGTTTTTGCCCAGAATCTGGTCCGAGGAACATTTAGGAGTCAAGAGGTCAGTTCAGGGTCAAAAATATTGGATATGTGTTTATGTAAGTGTTCATATCTGTCCACGTGCATGCTTGTGTGCATGTATCTCGGGAGCATGGAGAGTACTTTGAGACATTCTAATGGAGTAACCGGATGAAATAGCAGTCCAAAATTTGAATGCCAGAAATGTGATGTCCTCCTCTGTTTCACATTCATGTTAGAACTGTACACACCTTGTTTCTACCTTGCATATTGTATTTCCATGTATGTTTGCACATGCTTCAATAAATCACTGCATTTCGCATTTTCTGAGCAAAACATGCAGCAGGGCAGTGGTTCATAACATTTTCACAGAAAATCATGTAATTTTGGTATTCTTGTAGCACATTGTTGACTTGAGGCAACAATCCCATTTCTGGTGGTGATGTTGGTGTTGGTGAGGGTTCACTGCTGACAGGGAGGTCCAAACTCCAACGCTGCCGGGTGATTTTTTTTTTTTTTCAAAAACTAAAAATTCATGTCCCTGAGGACTCTCAGTAAGAAATGAAACAGTCATCAGAGGCTTCCAGCAAAGAATATGGGACAAAGGGAAAATACTAATACTAGCCCTAAAAGAGGTACATTAGGTGGGTTGAGAGAAAGTGAGACAAAAGACAAACAAACCGGTGGAATAAAAGTGTAAAACAAAAACAGCTGGTGAAAAAGGTGGACCTAGTGAAGTTTAGTCGGCACTGCTGAAATAGAAAGGGTATCATAAAGAAGTACAGTGAGATGAGGAAATATGAGAGGAGACAAAGTGACAAAGTGAAAGAGAATTGTGGCCGTAAAAATGTTTTTATATCTGTCTTCACTAGTATAGGAAGATGAATAAAATACCTTAAAAACATTTTTCCAAGGTTGATTGATTTAAAAGACAGTGGTTGGGCTGGAGCATGAGATCAAATGAGGCTTAGGAAAGAATAGGATGTATTGGTTCTACACATAGGTGACCTGCAAGAAGATGCCGATTGCCTCTTTCATCATATTAGTTAATTTTCAGTATATGTCTATGTGGCGGGCAGTGTTGGGGAGTAACGGAATACATGGACCGCCGTTACGTATTTAAAATACAAAATATGAATAACTGTATTCCGTTACAGTTACCGTTTAAAAAGGTGGTGTTCAGAATACAGTTACTTTGTTGAAATAAACGGATTACACGGCGGTCTTTTCCCAAGGTTCAAGGTTCTTTATTTGTCACATGCATAGTTATACAAGTATAACATACAGTGAAATGTAGCCGTTTCATATGTTAGGCTATGCCCTCTCTATTTTTGGTAATTCCACGCCGATGGAAACCCAAACAAAACATGCATTAAGAGGCTAAATGCCCGTGTCTCAATCTCATGTCTCATAATGATGTGAAGAAATATGTTTAAAAATGATTTCATATGAAGGCAATAGGCAGAGTGTTACAGGTATCGCCCTAAAGAATGTAGCCTCATGGGCAGTGTAGTCTGTGCTGCAGAGAGAATGGACTGCCATACCCGTTATGTGTCTGTGAGCGACAGGGAGGGAGAAAAAGGAGAGTCAAAGTACAAAGCAAAGTATGAGCTGTCACCGAGCAGAAACGGGAGCTGGAAGCATGTAAATATAATAATAACCACTGCAGCCAAAAAGAGTGCCTGACGAGCCCAGTTGTAAGTAAGCTATTAAGACTCGACTGTTGGAGCAGCCTTTCAACGCCTCTCTCTGTCTCTCACTAGCAAAGTTGACCCAGACAACAAAGTAAAGCTAGTTTTCGGCTACCAGCCCGACACAGAACATAACATATTGGCCAGAGGTCCCTTTACTACAGTTCGGAGCCGCGGACCTGTTTTATATACGCGCGGAATAGTTTTCTATATGAGATCGCTGCAAAAAGTGCAGCCTAATGTCTACCCTACCTACTGTTACTCATTTTATATTAAGATGTAAACATCTAGTTGGTATTGGCATGGCGAGTAGCCTTCAGTAATACTAATAAATCACACAGCATTAGTACATTCATGTAGTTGTAAAAAGCATGATAATATATTAAGTAATCCAAAGTATTCAGAATACGTTACTGTCACTGAGTAACGTAACGGAATACGTTCCAAAATACATTTTGGGGCATGTATTCTGTAATCTGTAGTGGAATACATTTTAAAAGTAACCTTCCCAACGCTGGTGGCGGGTGTGGTTGGTGACCCGGGGCTCACTGGTGGCTGGACAGGCGCCTGCCGTCCAGGACCACGCAGCACTTCAACGCTCTGTTACAAGGCTGGTTGGAGGCCGGTTTGGCCAGCACGCCGACCTCCGGCTTCACAGTACTGTCGCACGCCTCCTCCTCCCCCTCCGATTGGCGAGGTGCCTCGCACCCCATAGCCTACAGCTCCACCTCCGGGTGGCGAATTCCCTCAGGCGCCTCCACACCCACCTCCGGCTGGTGAGTTCTGTTGCGCGCCTAAATCTCCAGCAATGGCATGGCAGGTTCCTCCCACGTACTCTGCGCACTGACCTCCGGCTCGAGCTGAGCAGGTGAGTGGGCTGGTGGTGGGCCTGGCATTTGCTCCGCGGCCCTCCTTTGGGGAGCAGCACAGTCAGCACAGACAGACTTTTGATTGCGGTTGCCGCTCAGGTGCGTCGGCCTTCTCTGCAGTGGCACCGCAAACCATGCCCCTCTGCAGTGTCTCTACATGGATATTTAAGGGTTAGCACAGCAACAGCGCCTGAAATTTTAATCACTGCCATAGTTTCATTTTTTACATGAATCAGTTTGACTTTAAGTGAAGCTTTTCAGTTTGGTTTAATTCATAGTTCCAGTCATTCATTAATGTGACAGCTTTACAAGCTAAATTTATACCTGCTTGATAAGACATACATGATGATAAATCAGTGACGAGTACTCACATGTGAAATATAAGTTACTGTCCTTCTAGTAAATGGGGGGTAAAAGGAACACTTTCCACTTTCATTATACTGGCAGGGGTCTAAGCCATCAGACGTACGACAGGACTGTTGAAAGAAAGAATGAAATGAACTGAGTGGAGAGATAAGTGCAGAGAGATAGAGGTTAACCTTTTTAAATCTTCTCTTGCTCATTTCATGGTCTCGGCTCGCCGAATCTGCCTCATCCTTAAAATAAGGTTTCGGTTCTTGCTGATTTTCTTTTTGGCTGTCTTTTCCAAAAGCATTCTAAGAAAAAAAGTAGACAGAGCTTTGACCTTTACATTTTCAAAATGTTTATTAGTGAAAACAAAATAGATGAGTTTTCTGCAGCATCTGCAAAGCTAGAGCACACAAAAAAACATACTTGCAGCCTCACTGTAAGCTTCACTTATTATTTTAGGAAATTATTATTGTTCATAATGATTTTTCATTTATTGCCCAGTGATTTGGACCCAACAGTAAAAGCTGTCACCCTTAAATCTACAGAAAGCTAATGTATAAAAACTTTGCACATATAAAGAGAGCTGTAGGAAATTGTTTAAGTCCTGCTCTAAACAGAAATTAGAACATTTCCTCGTTGTGTGTGTCTGCATGTGTGCCAGTGTTTAGTGGATGCCTTTTTGACAGCTCGAACAGCTTTTGGCCTTTTGGCTGACCACTGCAATCTGACCTCAGTGGCAGTTAATCAAAGCCTCATGCATGCTACCATTCATCATACTAACACACACAAATTATCTGGATTACATCTGCAGTGACATGTTTGCAACAGCCTACACACATATAAAAAAATAAAAAATAAAACCAGATCGACTGTGCCTTTGGGTGTGCCTAACAGCAAAGCCCAGCCTCAGTGTACTAGGAGATTTATTAGAGGCTCCAAAACTACAGTATGTGGGGGTTACAGATATACATGAGTCAGCATATCTGTGTGTGTGTGTGTGTGTGTGTGTGTGTGTGTGTGTGTGTGTGTGTGTGTGTGTGTGTGTGTGTGTGTGTGTGTTATTTTTTTAATGGCTCAGTCACACAAGAGTGAAAATAGGATGGCAACCTGCTTGCAAGTAGGAAGGATCAGTGTTTCAATGTTTTGTTGTTGTTGTTGTCAGAGCAACTGCAAGTAGTTGTAGTAGTTGTGATACTCAACTGTTCAGCCAGAGGCTGAGTATACAACATCCTCAACCTCTGGGCATCCAACTTCATTTGTGGGGCACTCGCAACATGCAGTTTCCACAGATTTATCACAGTTAATCACTGTATTGTCACAAACAGATTGCATGTTATGGCCAACTCAGTTATGAATGCACAAATTGCTGATTATTTTCAGCGTGGTTTCACAAATGATGAAATCCTTGTGTTATTAGCTGAATCACATGGCCCTACTATCAGCAAACGTACTCTCGAAAGCGCCAATTGCTTAATGCCGTTTTGATGCATCAAAGTTGCTTTGAAAGTGACAGTCACAGACCTGGACCCCATCTTTGAAGCAATGATTACAAAGGCAGCAAGATCACAAGCTCATTGCATATGGTCATAGTATTTTTTTTTTCTGTGGTCTCCAGCTAGTAGTTCCGGTAGACAGTTTATTTAGTATGCATATATAGCTTGGAGTTTAAAACTTTAAAGTTTGAGAGGTGAAACGATAGAAGCAGGATGCACACTAGAGCATGGTCATATGTGTTCTGTGCAAGAATTTTGCTGTATTTTTGAAATGAACAGTAAATCAATTTGAAACATATTTTACTAACAGGTAAATCCATACCCCGCTTTCATTTACTCCTTTGTGCCATAAGGCTTCACTGGTGAAAAAACATATATACATCAATGAACCACACTGTTGCACAGGTTATACAGCTATACAGACTAATAGAGGATATCACTTGTAACAGTCTCTGGAGAGACTTTCCTGCGAGGGCCAGGTTTATGGTCCCTCAGAAGTAGTTCCTAAGATGTTGTGCAGACATCAAAAATCAAACGTGTTTATAGTTGTTTCAAAGAGCCACACAGGAAGGGAGCCACAGAGGAAAAGGGGACGATAAGTTCTTTAAAAAAAAAAAAGGGATAACTGCACACATTTTCAGTAATTTCTTTAGGGAGTCACTGATAGTTTCACTTTGGATTATACACATGAAAAGTGTAGTTGAAAAACTATTGCAAGAAAGATATAGAAAGAGGACTAGAATTTCTTACAACCACCTTAACTCTGTAGAGCCAGCCAATCACAGCATGGAGTCTGTGCAAATGCCAGATCATATGTCTTTAAAAAAAAAGTTAATACTCCTTAGCAGCACCATAACATTGTAGATCTGTATCTGTAACTATTTTTATCTCAGATTGTGGTTTAAAAATATGATATCCGTGACATTTTTGTACACACTTTGTTTAATTCCCTGATGTAACAGATTCAGACCTCCTCGGGGAGAATAACCTTTGAAAATGGTCACGTTTTTAGATGCATATTATGCTGTCATAGATAATAGTGGAACACTACTTAATATATTTAGATTATTAAAAGAGATCAAAATTATTGATAGTTATAAGTTATATTTGAATAATATTACAGGGCACAATGCAGAACCTTGCAGACTATGCAGCACTATGGGAGACACTATTTTATACTGAAAACAGTCTTATAGTCTATTTATCAACCTGGCATTATATCTTACTGTAAAAACAAGTAAAATAGATTTTCTTATAGTAATTCTGCACCATGTTGGCCTAACTGGAAAAGGTGTGGTTAAAAATACAAAGTGTATCACCACAAATGAATCTTTGGCAATTAAGATTAACAGCAAGCATGAAAGTCACCAAAAGTCACTGGCACTGGGATGATAACAAGCAGGAATCATGACAGAGGTGTTTGTATACATGTTAATCCTTTCTTCATCATGGTGTGGTTCGCTGATATTTTACTAATACTTTTGGGACAACAGCAAATATTCTAAACTGGTCTTTGGATACTCCAATTGTGACAGCGTGAGAATCACAGTGCTGTTATTTGAATTTAGGACAGGTGTTTGTTAGTTTACTCGTCTGTGGACAGATTTAGTCCAAATGATAGAATCACAACCACGAAGTAACAAAATTCAAAGAGAAGCAACTGACATCAAAGTGAAAAGATTAAAGGCAGTTGTGCTCTCTACAACTGCTCATCTGTTGAGTGTGCACTGAAATGTCTTTGGACAGCTTTAGCCCCTCTGTCGCTTGAAGGCAAAATCTCACCTGCACCATCGAAAAGCATCATGAACATTATTTATTTTTATTCAGTCAAATTTATTTCTTCCATTCATTAATTTTGGATTTCATTTTCATTCATTTGCTGTTGTATTTTATTATTGTTATCAAGTGATAACCAAAACCCAAGCATCTGGTAACAGGAAGAGACCTCTGGTAGAATCAAGCTTAGGGAAGGCCATGGATCTATTGTGATAATCTGGGGGAGGGGAAAGAGAAGAATTAAAAGGAATAAAAGGCGTAGAAAGATAAAAATAAAACACAAAATGTGGAGGAAAGAAGAACCACAGGTTAGCTTTCACTCTCAGAGCAAAATATGACAATATGATTGCAAAAATTTGTCGAAATTGGAGGTCCTAAATTTGTTATAACATAGTAGAGAGGCTCCTTTGCTGTCCACATTTAAAACACATCTTAAAACTCATGTTTATTCTTTGGCTTTTGGCCTAAATGAGACTCAGTTTTCTTTTAGTATTTCTCTTAGTTTTTATAAAAACATACTTTTTTGTTTTATTTGGTTTTTATTTATATTTTATGTGTTTTTATTATTTAATTCCAATGCACAGCACTTTGTGTCAGCTGTGGTTGTTTTAAAGTGCTTTATAAATAAAGATGATGATGATGATGATGATAGTTGGGAACTTAAGAGCCTAGAAAAACACTAATTTTCAAGGGGATAGGAGGGGGGCAATATTATTGTATTTTTTAAATGTTGCTGCAATTTAAAATGCAGTGTAAAAAATGACTAAACCCTTGTAGAGTTAATTTGCATTTTGCAGTGTGGGAAGTCACTTAATGATTCAACTCATGCACCTTGCATGAGTTGAAAATAAAGATTTGAAAATAAAGACACCAATAAAGAAAAAGTTTGTCATTAAAGTGAAATTGTATTGGAACATGCTGGGAGCTCATAGTGGCAATCACTGAGGCAGAGAGATGATCATGGGTTCCAATGCAATTTCCTGTGTACAACACAGTTCTAAGAAATGATGCTGAGCAGCAACAAAGTACACAGGAAAATGCTATGTCTCCAAGGAGGGTTACTAACATAACTTTACTCTTACAGTGCAACATGCCTTCTTTCAGAAATATTGAATCATGACAGTGGATATCTGTGATGATCAAGAAAATTATTGACCTATTAAACCTATGTAAAAAGATACATAATGTACCTACATGCAAAATGTGGCCCTTGTATTCAATACAGGTATTACAATTAATTCATTAAATAAAATAACAACATAACTAACAATGTCAACGCCACTGCAATTTCAATACATCTTTATCAAAGAACACATCTAAAAGTTACGTCGGAATATTAACCATTCTACAGTGTCAGCAATAAGGGGTGATTACGTCACAATTAATGAAATTTGAGCAAGGACAAAAAAGAACATAAATACAGTGGGGCAAAAAAGTATTTAGTCAGCCACCGATTGTGCAAGTTCCCCCACCTAAAATGATGACAGAGGTCAGTAATTTGCACCAGAGGTACACTTCAACTGTGAGAGACAGAATGTGAAAAAAAAAATCCATGAATCCACATGGTAGGATTTGTAAAGAATTTATTCGTAAATCAGGGTGGAAAATAAGTATTTGGTCAATAACAAAAATACAACTCAATACTTTGTAACATAACCTTTGTTGGCAATAACAGAGGTCAAACGTTTACTATAGGTCTTTACCAGGTTTGCACACACAGTAGCTGTGTTTTGGCTCAAAATCTCACGATACATGGCCCCATTCATTCTGTCCTTAACACGGATCAGTCGTCCTGTCCCCTTGGCAGAAAAACAGCCCCATAGCATGATGTTTCCACCCCCATGCTTCACAGTAGGTATGGTGTTCTTGGGATGCAACTCAGTATTCTTCTTCCTCCAAACACGACGAGTTGAGTTTATACCAAAAAGTTCTACTTTGGTTTCATCTGACCACATGACATTCTCCCAATCCTCTGCTGTATCATCCATGTGCTCTCTGGCAAACTTCAGACGGGCCTGGACATGCACTGGCTTCAGCAGCGGAACACGTCTGGCACTGCGGGATTTGATTCCCTGCCGTTGTAGTGTGTTACTGATGGTGACCTTTGTTACTTTGGTCCCAGCTCTCTGCAGGTCATTCACCAGGTCCCCCCGTGTGGTTCTGGGATCTTTGCTCACCGTTCTCATGATCATTTTGACCCCACGGGATGAGATCTTGCGTGGAGCCCCAGATCGAGGGAGATTATCAGTGGTCTTGTATGTCTTCCATTTTCTGATGATTGCTCCCACAGTTGATTTTTTCACACCAAGCTGCTTGCCTATTGTAGATTCACTCTTCCCAGTCTGGTGCAGGTCTACAATACTTTTCCTGGTGTCCTTCGAAAGCTCTTTGGTCTTGGCCATGGCGGAGTTTGGAGTCTGACTGTTTGAGGCTGTGGACAGGTGTCTTTTATACAGATGATGAGTTCAAACAGGTGCCATTCATACAGGTAACGAGTGGGGGACAGAAAAGCTTCTTACAGAAGACGTTACAGGTCTGTGAGAGCCAGAGATTTTCCTTGTTTGAGGTGACCAAATACTTATTTTCCACCCTAATTTACGAATAAATTCTTTACAAATCCTACCATGTGGATTCATGGATTTTTTTTTCACATTCTGTCTCTCACAGTTGAAGTGTACCTCTGGTGCAAATTACTGACCTCTGTCATCATTTTAAGTGGGGGAACTTGCACAATCGGTGGCTGACTAAATACTTTTTTGCCCCACTGTATACTTAACAGAAATCATGCAAAATTTCAGGCCCCTAATAGCTTGAACCAAAATTTGAAGGTAAAGATAGAGGAAAAAAATGTCATCTAACTATTTGCCAGATATAACACCATGTACCCAATCTGACTTACTTTTAGGAAGAACAGGCTGCTGTTAATATATCCAAATGTTGTTTTAGTGTTCCCTCTTATTTTCCAAATATGACTTTTGAAATACTTAGCCAAAGATTGTTTTGGATAGCAAGATGTTTTAATTTAGTTCATGCACCCTCATGAGCCAGGAGGATGTTTTTTTTAGACAAAAACAGACAATGTCTGCTGGGTGCAATTATACCACACACCCTTTGAAACCAAATTCTTTTAAAAGAGATTGGACATCCAGATAGTTTAGGGCCACTTTCTCATTACTTTCATACATTGTTTTAGTAAGTATCCAAAACATACAAGTTTCATTATACACTCAACAAAAATATAAACGCAACACCTTTGTTACTGCTCCCATTCCCCATGGGATGGACGTAGAGGCCTAAAATTCATTCCAGATACACAATATAACCATCCCTCCCAAACAGTGGTCACAAATCAGTCCAAATGTGTGGTAGTGGGCACATCTGCTATATTGAGATAATCCATCCCACCTCACAGGTGTGCCACATCAGGATGCTGATCTGACATCATGAGTAGTGCACAGGTGTACCTCAGACTGCCCACAACAAAAGGCCACCCTGGAATGTGCAGTTTTGTCTCACAGCAAAATGCCACAGATGCCACAAGCAATGAGGGAGCGTGCAATTGGCATGCTGACAGCAGGAATGTCAACCAAATCTGTCGCCCGTGCATTGAATGTTCATTTCTCAACCATAAGCCGTCTCCACAGGCGTTTCAGAGAATATGGCAGCACATCCAACCGGCCTCACAACCGCAGACCTCGTGTAACCACACCAGCCCAGGACCTCCACATCCAGCAGGTTCACCTCCAAGATCGTCTGAGACCAGCCACCCAGACAACTGCTGGAACAATTGGTTTGCACAACCAAACAATTTCTGCACAAACTGTCAGAAACCGTCTCAGGGACGCTCAACTGCATGCCCGTCGTCCTCATCGGGGTCTTGACCTGACTCCAGCTCGTCGCCGTAACAGACTTGTGTGGGCAAATGCTCACATTCGATGGTGTCTGGCACGTTGGAGAGGTGTGCGCTTCACGGATGAATCATGGTTCACATTGTTCAGGGCAGATGGCAGCTGAGAATGTCCCAGTTCTTGCATGGCCAGCATACTCACCGGACATGTCACCCATTGAGCATGTTCGGGATGTGCTTGACCGGCGTATACGACAGCGTGTACCAGTTCCCACGAATATCCAACAACCTCGCACAGCCATTGAAGTGGAGTGGACCAACATTCCACAGGCCACAATTGACAATCTGATAGACTCCATGCGACGATGTGTTGCACTGCATGAGGCAAATGGTGGTCACACCAGATACTGACCGGTTCTGGGTCCCCAGACCCCCAATAGCGCAAAAAACTGCACATTCCAGGGTGGCCTTTTGTTGTGGGCAGTCTGAGGTACACCTGTGCACTACTCATGATGTCAGATCAGCATCCTGATGTGGCACACCTGTGAGGTGGGATGGATTATCTCAATATAGCAGATGTGCCCACTACCACACATTTGGACTGATTTGTGACCACTGTTTGGGAGGGATGGTTATATTGTGTATCTGGAATGAATTTTAGGTCTCTACGTCCATCCCATGGGGAATGGGAGCAGTAACAAAGGTGTTGCGTTTATATTTTTGTTGAGTGTATAATTTTTCAAGGGATCTTATATCTGTTTTCACTCTTATATGCTTTTCATACAAGTTTCACAAAAGACAGATACAAAATTTATAAGATTTATATATATCTTTTCCATATGGATATATTTATATAGACATAATATATATTACACCCTAAAAAACTTGGATCGCGCAAGTGTTTTGTTTGTATGTGTGTGTATATAAGAAACACCCACCAGCTTCTCATTGTTACAGCTGTAACTACTTTGGTGCACGAAAATCAATCTTTTAACACTAGCAACAAACCTGTACACGTTGCTTTTTTGTACTCGTGCTCTATTTTAGTCCAGTTTGGTTTAACAGCTGTAGTGTTACAGCGATGTTCAAGTTTTTGTATAAGAGACTAAAACAAAATAGCAGATAATCCATCAGCAATTTGTTCCTACCAGACCCAGCCAGGCTCCACCATCAGCCAGCAGGCCACAGCCAGGCTCCACCATCAGCCAGCAGGCCACAGCCAGGCTCCACCATCAGCCAGCAGGCCACAGCCAGGCTCAGCAGGCCACAGCCAGGCTCCACCATCAGCCAGCAGGCCACAGCCAGGCTCTACCATCAGCCAGCAGACCCAGCCAGGCTCCACCATCAGCCAGCAGGCCACAGCCAGGCTCCACCATCAGCCAGCAGGCCACAGCCAGGCTCAGCAGGCCACAGCCAGGCTCCACCATCAGCCAGCAGGCCACAGCCAGGCTCCACCATCAGCCAGTAGGCCACAGCCAGGCTCCACCATCAGCCAGCAGGCCACAGCCAGCAGACCCAGCCAGGCTCCACCATCAGCCAGGAGGCCACAGCCAGGCTCCACCATCAGCCAGCAGGCCTAGCCAGGCGCCATCATCAGAAATTCCACTTCCGGGTCCTTCGTGGTGGCCGCCTCGTGCTCTCGCTTCAGTATGCCACCCAAGAAAGGCCCAACACCAGAGGAGGTTGAGGACATTAAAACCTCCCTCGGAGCGCTGTGCGGAGACGTGGCCGCAGTCAGGGCACAGCAGGAGCTGCTTCTGGGGCTTCTGGAGGAGGTAAAACAGCTACGCCTCCAAAATGCCGAGAAGGACAGACGGATCATGGATCTCGAGCGGCGGGTGGATGAGCTGGAGCAGTACACCCGTACGAACGACGTGGTCATCAGCGGTATTAAAATCAAGCCGCGCTCGTACGTGCGCGCGGTGGCCGGGAACGTCGGGGAGCCCAGCGACGAGGAGACCCGCTCGGTGGAGCAACAGGTGGCGTCCTTCCTCCAAAGCAAGGGGATAGAGATGGACCTGGAGCACATAGAAGCATGTCACTCACTGCCCAGGAGGAGTGACAGACCGCCGGCCGTCGTTATGAGATTTGTCAATCGGAAGAACAAGGTCGCACTGCTGAAACAAGGACGCAAACTGAAAGGCACGGACGTTTTCATTAATGAGCATCTGACACGAAAAAACGCAGACATCGCGAGGAAGGCAAGGCAACAAACTGTAAGATTTTCATTAAGCTAAACGGGACACCAGAAGAGGCAAAAGTACTGATAGTGAGGAACATGGAGGATCTGGACAAGTATAACTGACACCAATGTATCAATTACACCAGGAAATGACATGGACACGTTGAAATTAGTTCTTCAACAGAAAGTAATTGATCTAGATTGTGAATATAAGGAGCATAATATAATAGATCCAGAAATAGATTCTGAAAGTAACTTTCTCTCTTCTTTTGTTAAAAATTGTAATTATTTCACTCAGGAACAATATGAAAAAGAAATTAACCTAGACGGGAAGCTCTCATTAATTCACTTTAACAGCAGAAGTTTGTACTCTAATTTTGATTTCATTAAGGACTATTTGCAACAATTTTCTCGCCCCTTTAGTATTATAGCCATCACTGAAACTTGGTTCAATGTCGATAAAGGAATAGATTTTTGTTTGAATGGATATGATTTAAAATACATGAATAGATTAAATAAGGCGGGCGGCGGGGTTGCTATATATGTTCATAACTCTATAAAATATAATGTTGTAACAACTATGTCTATGGCTATTGATGGAATTTTGGAATGTTTGACTATTGAGATTATGAATGAAAAAAAGAGAAATGTTATAATAAGTTGCATATATCGGACACCCAGTTCAAGTATTGACACTTTTAATGAATGGATAGAAAAAACGTTTGCTTCGGTGAACCAAAAATTACTATTTATCTGTGGTGATTTTAACATTGATTTGCTAAATCCAACAAGGTTAAAAGCCATTGATGACTTTACTGACACAATGTACAGCTTATCACTATATCCAACAATAACAAAGCCAAGCAGAATAACATCACATAGCGCCACTATTATTGACAATATTTTTACTAATGTCATGGATTTCCAAATTAATAGTGGTCTG
The DNA here is from genome assembly GCF_041146795.1 of Maylandia zebra. Taxonomy (NCBI): domain Eukaryota; kingdom Metazoa; phylum Chordata; class Actinopteri; order Cichliformes; family Cichlidae; genus Maylandia; species Maylandia zebra. Next base: position 14,500,723 of record NC_135180.1, read on the forward strand.
CTTGTCTGTGATATAACTGACCACTTACCAGTTTTTACTTTGTGTGACTGTGATTTAAAAAAAATAGATACCAAGATCATGATAGCAAAGCGAACAATAAATGAAGAAGCAATTCATGCCTTCAATTTCGATTTAGCACAACAAGATTGGAGTTCGGTGTATGAAGAGTCAGATGTGGACAAGGCTTATGATAATTTTCTAGATATTTTTACTATGTGGTACAATAAACATTGTCCTGTAAACGAACACATGACAAAGAAAAAAAAGATAAAAAGTCCTTGGCTCACAAAAGGAATTATTAATGCTTGCAAAAAGAAAAACAATCTGTATAAACAGTTTATCAAAGTAAAAACAAAAGAAGTGGAACAAAGATATAAAGCATATAGAAATAAATTGACTGATATTATAAGAACGAGCAAACAACTTTATTATAGAAGAAGATTATATGAAAATAAAAACAATATAAAAGGAACTTGGGATGTGTTAAACAACTTAATTAAACAAGGATCTTCTGGAACATCATATCCTGAATATTTTACTGATGCAAATGGTGAAAATCACAACATGAGTAATATTGTCGATGGGTTCAATAAATTCTTCATAAATGTTGGCCCAGAACTAGCAGCGGACATCCCGTGTCATAAAAATGAAAATATCAGTAATATAAAATCAAATCCCTTTTCACTGTTCCTCTCAGCTACAAATGAGCAAGAAGTAATAAATATCACATTAAAATGTAAAAGTAAGTCTTCAATGGATTATCATGACATAAATATGTCTGTAGTTAAACAGGTTATTCTGAATATTGCTAGTCCCTTAACATATATCTGTAATTTATCATTTCAGTCCGGTTGTTTTCCAAAAAAAATGAAAATTGCGAAAGTAATACCACTATATAAAAGTAATGACAAACACAGTTTTACCAATTATAGGCCTATTTCTCTACTGCCTCAATTCTCAAAAGTTCTAGAAAAACTTTTTAATTCAAGATTAGAAAAATTCCTTGAAAAACATCAAATAATAAATGTTGGTCAGTATGGTTTCAGAACGCAAAGAACCACTTCAATGGCGATAATTGAGGCAGTAGAAGAAATTACTGATACACTGGATAAAAATAAATATGCAATTGGTATTTTTGTTGATCTCAAAAAGGCCTTCGACACAATCAATCACTCAATTTTACTGGATAAATTGGAAAGATATGGTATTCGAGGGAAAGCTGGTAACAGGTTAAAAAGTTACCTAACGGGTCGGGAACAATATGTTAGCATAGGGCATTACCATTCAGAGAAACTTGGTATTACATGTGGTGTTCCCCAAGGGTCAGTGTTGGGACCAAAACTTTTCAATGTATACATAAATGATATTTTTGATGTTTCTCAAGTACTTAAACTCATACTGTTCGCAGATGACACCAACATATTTTTCAGTAGCGATGATTATACTGATCTTGTAATGACCGTAAACAGGGAGCTACAATTAATAAAAAAATGGATGGACATAAATAAATTATCATTAAATATAAATAAAACTAAAGCAATGTTTTTTGGTAATTTAAAATATAATATAGAATTACCAATTATCATTGAAGGTGTACCAGTTGATAATGTGAGTGAAAACAAATTTTTGGGAGTTATAATTGATAACAAAATTTCATGGAAACCCCACGTCAGACACATAAAAACCAAAATTTCTAGAAGCCTCGCAGTTTTGAACAAAGTGAAACAATTCCTTGATAAAGATGCACTTCGTACTCTGTACTGTACCCTGGTTCTTCCATATCTTACATATTGTGTGGAAGTGTGGGGAAATACATATAAAAATACAACTAATCCATTAGTCACAGTACAGAAACGAGCACTGCGTATTATTCACAAGGCTGGTTATCTAGATCATACTCACAAATTCTTTCTTCAGGCAAAGTTACTTAAATTCCAGGATCTGGTTAATTACAATACATCCATAATTTTTTATAAAGCTTTTACTAAACTTTTACTGGCAAATTTACAAACTAGATTTGAAATTCGAGAAAAGGTTTATAATGTGAGAGGCTTTGGAGAATTCAAATTACCCAGAACTCGAACAACCCGTAAAGGCTTTTGCGTGTCTGTATGTGGTGTGAAAATCTGGAACAGTCTGAGTTTACAATTGAAACAATGCAAAAATATTCATAGATTTAAATTTCTCTACAAACAGTTGGTCTGGTCACAGTATACTCAATGATGGGTTTTAGTGTGCTCTGTAATGTCTGTTCTCTTACCATTGCTGGTATGGATTCCAAAATAAAAAATAAATAAATAAAGTGTGCGTATGTATGTACATATATGTACTTGTGTGTGTAGATATATATGTATGTGTGTTTGTTACTTGTAGTTATTACTGCCTGTTACCTGTGGTAATGCAATTTATAATTTATATATTCTGTATTCAGTTATGAAGGCTCTAATTGTTGGTTGCGAGCTGCCGCTTAGATGCTTGTATGTGCCCGGAGCTGTTGATGGGTCTGTATGCAATGATGGGCGTAGCTGCGGGAAGTTTATTGTTTTTTTTGTTGATGAGTGAGTATAGGGGTGGGATTTAATAAGTTTTCTTCGTCCCACTCCTTTTTCAGGCAATTTTTGTTTTTTGTTTTGTGTATTTTATGTTCAATATAGGTATTTGTTGTGCCTGAAAATGAATAAATAAGGCTACGTTCACACTGCAGGCGAAAGCGCATCAAATCCGACTTTTTTGACCCTATGCGACCCATATCCGATCATGGTATGACAGTGTGAACGGCACAAATCCGATATTTTCAAATCCGATCTGGGTCACTTTCGTATGTGGTACTGAATCCGATACATATCCGATGTTTTAGAAAGCGACTGCAGTTTGAACGGTCATGTCGCATTAAAGCACCGCTCCTCTCTAAAACAGCAATAAGGATAATTATTAGGTTATTTATGTAAATAACAAAATAACTTAAAGCAAAAATTGGGAAACGTAAAGTCCGAAGTCTTTATATTAACGGCCATCTGTCAAGCAATACTGTTTGCTCTGGGTCTAAACAGAGCGCGTTGTGTGTGACATCTTCTTTTGCGCATGCGGGCCGCTTTGAGCGTTCACACTAGAGCGCGTTTGCTGTTGCATTTTATTTGTAGTGTGAACGAGCAGACAAAAAAATCGGATTTGATCAAAAAATCGGAATTGAGCATTAAGACCTGCAGTGTGAACGTAGCCTACATAGACATAGACAACATAGACCTGTAGCATAATTCCTATTAAGAAATGTTTATTTTCAGATTCAAATCTGAGATGGTCAGGTATTTATTTGACTGACGTGGAAGGACGCTAATGACCTTTGTCTATCAGGATATGATGCTTTAGTTGCAGCTTTAGTTTCTCAGATGCGAAACTTACATGAATAGTCTTGTTTTGTATTTCATTTCCTTTAGCTAACATGCTGTCCTTAGCTTGTTTCAAGGGATCATTCCCTTAAAACAAGAGAATGATCTGTTATAATATTTTCAAGGTCTCTAAACAAAAAACAATAAAGACTGTATTTTGAATGTGTCACACTGTAAGGACTGCAGGAATATCCATCGGACATTCAATCATAGGTGACACAATCTGATCCCAATATTTTCCGTATACCCTTGCTGGTACTTTTCATTAACACACATATTATTGATACAGATGGAATTGAAGGTGTGAATAATAACATTCAGAACATGCTGGGTATTCAAAATCACTTGATTTTTTTTTTTAAGCCTGAGCGGTGTCCGTCTTCTGTCAATCATCTGAGCTGGTCATGATGAATAATAGATTTTCTCAAAATATCTTAATTTGCCATTTGTGCAGTTTTCTATAATCCAAATTTTGCATTTGTACAAAATTGATCAACACAAAAATGATTACACACACCTACTTAGCTTGCATACAGATTTATATGCGGCACGAAGACATAACTGCAGAAACACACACATTTACTCAGTGTCTCAAATACTGTATATTAGGAAAGTACCAGTTTTTCTCGCCTAAAGGCACACTTCCTCTATTGACTGGGTCTAATTTAGACAGAAACCCCCAGTGTCTTTAAAACAACTTGAGGTAAAAGGGAGTGTGAAGCAGAGAGAGAAAGAGAGAGTGTAAAGCTGTGGAGAAAACAGGAGGGAGAGAGGAAAGAAAGAGACACACCAGGAAGAGAGAAAATTGAGTTAATGATGTTTTCATTTTGTTCAGATTTTATTTGGTGATAGACTGAATACTAAATGTCGTCAAAGAATGAAGTTTTGCAGCTGCTGAATTTTATTTCAAGAGATGGTATTTATTTATATAAAAAACCCAAAGAAATACGCCAAATGAAACAATTAATCATCAGTTTATTAATAGAATTTAGAAAGGTTTTTTTGCTCATTACATTTTTCAGCTAATTGCTTGGGCTACAGGAAGTGCAAAAAAACGGAGTTGTCTACTTAAGGTTTTTTTTGGTTTGTTTTATTTGTTAATATGGTCAGTTTTCACCAGTAGAGCTTTGGTATTTTTAAATATAAACATATTCCTGTTTGTCAGTTGTATTTTCATAAACTTATCAAACAGAGTCGTCAATACTGCAGACCGATCAACACACATCCCATTATCACTTGAACTGCAGTCTGAAAAATAATGTGTTTGCATTAAAAGCAAATAAACAGACATACATCCCCACATCTTTAGTCTGAGAATGGTGTGCTACACTTCACTATAATTTCCAGGCTGAATGAGTTTAAGTGAAATGGGTGTGAAATGGTGGTTAATGGGCTATATTTTGTATTTGGTGAGTGTGTCAGTAGTTTTAAGATGTTAAATTATACATTAGAACCCCATAAAGTGGTCAAATTAAGGTGCATACATTTTTCTCTTTTCAATGTTAAACGATATTAGAAAATTACATAGCAGACTAAATCAGGGCTGTATAAAAAGCACTTTTAAATGAATTTGTTTAGACACCTGTTAGCTGTGCTAACAGGTGTACCTGATACAGAAACATTAATTAACTCAGTCCATCAACACTAATGCGCTTCAGTTTGTAGTTGCACTGTTTAATGTATTATACTTCTATTTATGTGTACGACTTCCTCTTCATGTTTACAAGTTTCAGTAGCCAATTTAAGCCATTTGCCTGACATTTTCAATAATATTTAATGCTACAGTGTGAATGCTTCATCAAATGCATGTAGCCTGTGCCTATTTAAGATAATGCAATTAGGTCAAAAACTTTTTTGTAGTTGCAAATCAGAAAACCAATCAATATGTGAGTAAAAGGTAACTGGACAAACTAATATAACTTTAAATTTATGATTGTTTTTAATACTTGAATAAAACTGCTTTGCAGTAAGTATACAAACCTTCGACATCACCAGATGCTGTGTTTGTTCCCTTGAGAAGCTCTGCTTGGCAGGCCTTTGACAGGGCAGTGACCCCCTGGAAACAACCTGTGGCTAGAGAAAAATATGTATTACTGGCTAGCTAGCAAGTGTTTGCTTTTGATGGTAGCATATTGCTGTGGTGATCATTGAAGTAGTAGTGATGGATGGATTTGTCAACAAACACTGGCCCACTATTCTCTGAGGTCTAGTGAAAACGTCAAAAGGTGTGGTGAAAACTGAAAAATGGAAACCATTTGCCTTCAAAGTAAAAGTTATGCCATTAGAAATGTGTTAGATGCAATTTTTATTTTGAAGGCAAACCTTTTCCATTTCTGCTTTGTGTCACACCTTTTCAGGTCTCACAACCACTTGGTTATAGTAGTTAGCGAGTATTTGCCAATAACCATGAAAAACTACAGGCAATCTCCTAGCAACCAAAGCAATCACAGGAAGGATTTTGTCATTCAACAGCCAGAAACCTCCACGAACCAATGCCAACCAGTCAGGGAAGACACACTTTCCCCTAGCAACTGGTGATTGTGTCGCACCCAATACAATGTTAAGCAATGTGCGCGCAATGTCACATTTGAAACAGAAGTACAAAACAAGCTGACACACATTGCTTTAAAAGGAATGAGGCGATTGAGGAACCAGCAGCTACTAATAATTTCTTAGGTTGGGATTTCAGAGCGCATACAAAGTGTTTCTGCACAGCAGAAAGAAAGCACAATGTAAAAATTGAACAGCATTCTGTAGTAGTGCTGCAACGTTAATGTAGAGATAAAATGACTGAACCTGCTTACAGTGAGCTCAGGCAGTGCTGGGCTGAACGAACAGAGTAGTTTCCCACAGACTGTAAAACAGTTACTGTCTTGACAGCAGGGTTTTCACATTTGTATGCTTCATATTTCCCCCTTTAGTTCCTGCCTCTTTATTCTTTCATCAGGCTTTTCACGGTTTTTATCCTCCCCTTTATGTGTGCATCCTCCCCTGACTCTCTTTTTCTTTCCATCCTTTCTCTCTCTTTGTCCAAATGTTTTGGAGAGTTGTTGTTCGCTGATGAATGTATTAGATTTTTACTATCCCCATCTCTCCCACTCTCTGTTTCCATTTCTCTCTCTCAGCAGGAGAAGAGGGGTACTCTTCTTAATCAAAGCATCTGCCCCTGAGCTAACCCGGCAAGCTACAAAGTCTCATCATCATCATCATCATCATCATCATCCATGGGAACCGATCAATAATTCAGCATGCTGCCCAATGCATCACTATGCATGGAGATTTCAGCTCAGTCCTGGACAGTCAGAGCATTCTCATACATAGGAAATGGAGCTATTCACCGAAGACCAATAACAAGGAGTAAATGGCAAATGCAAGCCTATAATCCCCAGTTAGTATGGCAATAGTTCTAGCCCTAAGGCTTTAGGGCTTGCAGAAGTAGTGTACTTTGTAGAGCAGCATTTGAAATGCACACACAGTAATGGAGGGGATTTAAAAGAGCAATGAAGCAATCACAAAGGTTTTCCCCCAAGGGGCACAAAGTATATTACAGGGGCATATCAAAATAGCGTTAGGTGATTTCTTCCTCTTCTTGTTTTTCCTTCCCTTAGTCGCTGTATTTTATTCCCCTCTGGCCAATTGAAAATATACAGCATTTTTGCTGCTGCTGGGTACGTTAACTGTTTTACTCCCTTCCAAAGCTGTCAAATCATTAGGACTCAATTTTTGAATCTCCAAAAAATAATAAAATGGTTTTCATAGTCCCTAAATCATAAGGCCTTTAGGTATATATCCTGCATGCACTGTTCTAATCCTATATGTCATTCACATTTCTTCAGCAGACAAGCAACACAAAACTTTACCTAACGATTTCAAGACTGTGGACAGTCACAGTCTGCTGCCTCTCACTTCCTCTAATGCTGACAATCATGAGGAGGAGAACCAGGAGAAAGACATGCTGCTGGGCAGCATCTAGGCTGTAATTTATTTACCACCATCTGCTGTCTTTGAAATGCTGTACTAGACCTACAGAAGTAGGTATGGGATTCCTTGACATAATATGGCATTCACTCATGACAAATGTCTGTGCGTGCAAAATATATGATACAGATTCCAAGTCTTGGAAACACAGTGGCCAACATCATATCCAGAGGGAAGCTTCCAGTGAACATGAGGTATCCAGCCAGGGTGAGTCCAATCTGTACACTGTTCAGAAAACATGGTCTGTTTGCCTCAAGGCAGAACAGCTACTGTTGCTCTCTCCATCACCCAGTAAGATTCACTATTTAGAGTTGATGCATTCATGTGCATTCTCAAGCTATGAGGAGCTGTACAAGAGCACAACGGGATTATGACCCAACCTGGAGCAGGTTCATGGTTGAAAGTAAAAGCATAAAAACATTTTCACTTGTGATATAAAGTATATATATAAAGTAGATGAAGAGGACCACTTCTATAAGTTGTAAAAAAAGATTGAAAAGAAAAGTAGGTTGTTTTTTTTTTTTGTTTGGTTTTTTTGTTTTGTTTTTTTGGTTTTTTTTGGGGGGGGGGTTGGAGTTCACATACTACAGTAACCTGTGCATCACAGATACATATATATATATATATATATATATATACTTTGTCAACTGCAAAAGCACAGCTGAAGCTAGAGGACATGACACTTCTGTGAATAAGAAGCACTTGATTCTTAAGTTGAACAACTCTGCAGAGTCTGCTTGTATGGCTTCTGACATGTGGCACTGATGAAATGCAGTGGCAATATTTCACACATCTATTAAACAACTTCTCATGGTAGGTTTTTTTTTCTTCAGAGGAACACAAGAGGATAAGATCAACATGGGGCTTGAAAGAGTATCTTCAGCTGGAAAAATAAAATACCCAGGAAAATATCTGTTACTTTACCAGTGCGTCTTTTGAGCTGTCCTAGGTGGCCAAATGCTTTACTATACTATGTTTTGAATCAGATAATAGTTTTGTGTAGTATGTCCCTTGTACCATAATTACACTTTAAAGTGCAAGTTGCCAACCTTGAGCTAAGGAGCATTTAAGAAAATGGCAACAGCAAAACCTGCTACTACTTGTGAGAAGCATTAGAAAGCTAGCAGTAAAAGGGTATTTCTCTACCATATAGTTTGATTTTATTCTATAATTCTCGGGTGTCATCAGAATTATTGGGGTCACACTGCCCTCCACAGGCTAGGGATGAAGCCACATGTGGAGCCACACACGGAGGAGAAAAAGAAACTACTTTTTGAACCTTTTAGTTACTGACGTATTTTTTCAAGAACACATACTGTCCTTCAACTCTCCTGCTGCTTCATCTCTCACTGCGTGCATCACATGCACAGACACCAAACTGCTGTACACACAGCCCTGCTTGAAAAATGCTGCTCGCACATTCACGTCCGAACACACACATTGAAGCACACACTTGGAAGAAGGGACATTTTAACTCTCAATTCATCGGGGACTCATACCTGTGATATGATAAATGGAGTATGTTCCTTATCAGCGTCACAAGCACAAGGATACAAGCACACCCTTACAGCTGGACAGTGAGGAAAGTGTCAGGGGACCTAATTATGAACAGGAGTATGAGTTGTAACATTAGGATGAGGGAAGAGACAAGAGCTGAGAAGTCCATAAAGTGAAAGGATGAATAACGGGGAGATGCTTAGTAGGGGAGATGTAATGTGAAATTTCTGCTTATCTCTCCGGTTTTCCATTTTTGGTGGGCTTGCACACATCACCACCTATCAGGCAGGTTAATCTGTGAGCGTATCAACTGATATTAAGATATATGTACTCCCGAAAAAAAAGCTCCTGACTCCTCAATGTACAGAACTGTGCAAAAGTCTTGAGCTACCCCTTATTTCTATATATTTTGCTTCCAATGAACCAGATTTTATGGGCATTTTTTGAAAGTGGTCTTAAGCGGTAGTTCTCCAGGCTTTCTAAAGGTCTTCCAAAGTTTTTCTTTAGCTGTCTTTTCACTCATTTTCAGTCCAATCCTTGTACCGGAACATTTTCAGAGTGAGTCAACTTAACAAAGAAGCAATTTTAAAGATTGAATCTTTAAGCAGTTTCTTAATAGACATCTATCAAACACATACTTGGCTGCCATTTCTTTTGTTGATTTTATAAAAATTGCCAAAGATGACACGGTTTGACAGACGGAAAACAGTACTTTTATACAAACAAGGTGATTTACAAAGAGCTATTTGCTGAAAACTTACCATATATTGACATTGTGTGCAGTGTGTAGCTAGATGCATCTCTCAAGCTGCATCTACTGTTCACTGAAGCCTAAACAGAAATGATGTCAGCGAAAGTGTGGTTTTCAAAGAGGAATTCTTATGACATTTTAAACTGGGAGAAAAGGCTGAGGTATGCTAAATTACTCAAGAATCAGACTGAGAATCAGCAGTAACAGGTCTTATGGAGTGATAAATACGGTTTCACATTTTTTGTTTCATATCATTGTCAAGTTGAGGAGGTCAGGAGAGAGTTGCCACGCCATCTGTAAAACACGGTGGATGCTCTGTCATGGTTTGGTGTTGTATTTTAACCAGTGGTGTTCTTCTTGTCAGAAAGGGCCATTATGATCAACCATGCAGTACTATCTGGAAAGCATGTGATTAGCAACAGCTTAATTTTTCACCATGACAATGATCCCAAACACACTGTGAATGCAGTAAAATGGAAGACTATTAGTCATGGATTGGCCTCACCAGAGCCCAGAACATTTCATAGAGAAAAGAAAAAAAGGCAGCAAATGTCTGAAGAAGAGAAACCTGAGGAACTATTGACCCTGTGCACGAGAAAATGCTAACTTCCTGGTTTGAGACCGGATGTGGGGTTGTACATTTCCGGTAGCTTTACTTTGCGGTCAATCGCTACTGCAAAGATATCCTCCAAAATCATGTCCAAAACTCGAAAACGGAAAGATCGCGTTAAGTTACAAAGAGCAGAAGGTGGGAACACTCACCACTGTTGTGTCATAAAAAATCTAATGATCAATTTTGACATTTAAAGAGTTTAGATCGATCAGTTGTTTACATCACTCAACACAAGCAGAACTGCATCACTGCAGCAGAAGACACATCGTCCACATTCAGAAGCACATCTCTGTATAGTGACTGGTCTCATGATTTAAACAGGCAAATGTTCAGCATTCAAACTACAGGTGAAGAATAGTCAAACCAGATGTTTCCCCCATTATGTTGATATCAGCTAGTCAAGTACACACCTACACAGCATGTTAACAAACTGTGAAAAAAGCCACACAAAAAATTAATGATTGCTGGTAAGGGTTTCTATACATTAGTATGTACGAAGGGTATGTTGTGACTTACCTTAAAAATTACAGTGGTCCCTTGCTATAAATGGCCTGTATTTATATAGCGCTTTACTAGTCCCTAAGGACCCCAAAGCGCTTTACATATCCAGTCATCCACCCATTCACACACACATTCACACGCGGTTCACCTTTCACCTCGCTGTTTCGCGGATTTTTTAGTGCAAGTTTGCATGCTTATTTATTTTTTTTACGTCACATTGTGTCCTGCGTCCTCATCGCTAGCAGTGTGACTTTGAAGTGCAGTACTGTATGTCCACGATGTCCACGAAACATTTTGCACCGTCAAAAAATAAAATTGGCTACTTGATTTCACCTATCGCTGGTTATTTTTAGAACATAACACCCGCGATAAACGAGGGACAGCTGAGAAATATAAAGTCGATAAACATCATTTACAGACATATTGGGTAAATGCCCAAGACATCTATAGAAATGTTAATCGCCGCTTGATTCATTCATTTGCTTAACTTGTTTTGGACCGTAAACAGGGCGCGAATAGGACACCGGAAACAAAGCTCCCCACAGGAGTTTCCGCACCGGAAGTAGCATATGCTAACGTGCACACAGTCAATTCCTGAAGACTGATGAAGTCTACTTACTTCTGTTTTTGCCCTATACAGTGTATTTCCATTTCCATGTTTCAGTAAATCTTTTAGTAACTCATTGCAAATTCCCAATTTCCTAGAAAAACAGAAAGTTATGAGTGGTGCTTCAAAACATTTCCAAGGTAATGTTGAATTAACCAAGGTTGACCTTAGCAACCCTGGTAAGAACATTTAGCATTTATGTAACAGAATGTTAGAGCTAAGTTTTGCTCTTCCTCTTTAGACTCAGCAAAAGTATGAGGATAACACTGATACCTAAAAAACAGTATGTCCAGAAGGTAGCAGATAGATATGGATAGAGCAGTGACTATGGGTAAAAAAGATCAAAGTCATCATTTATAACATGACCACTGGAAAGTCTTGCGGCTGTGGGAGTTCAGTTCAAACTCACACAATGATCTTTTCTTCTTTTGTAGTTTTCTCCCTTTAACTTCCGGTAGGGCTGCTCAATTAATCGAATTTTAATCACGATTACGATCTGGGCTTTCAACGATCATTAAAAATGACTGAGCCGATTATTAGCCCCTCCCTCATGCTTTACTCTCGCGCTGCTCCATGTGGCAAATCAAGCGCACTGCTCTGCATTTCGAACACGCGTCACAACAATTAAGAGGACCCGAGGGAAGCTCGGAAAGCTAAGCAGAAGTTATTTGGAGAGGAGTGGACTGCCGTTGGTTGAAAAGAGAGGTAAAAAAAAAAAAACTTAAGTGGTGTGGCAACATTATGGCTTCGCGGAGTCAGACGTGGATCAAGTAGACACAGTGTGTAAACTTTGCTATGGTGTCGTAGCTGCACCACAGAGCAACACTGCAAAGTTCACATTTTTCATTTATTTCTTATATTGCAAACATTTGCACTGTTATCAGTATTTGCACAATTTTATATTATTTTTTAAAGTCATTATTCAATACATTGTTATTGTTAAACCTTTAAAGCCGGTCAGAGCAGCATGCTCGTTCTGTGTAACTATTTTTAAATCCCTGTAGAACCTGAACGCTAAGCTAGCACAATAAATTTTTTTCCATATGAAACCAGAGGAGTTGTACTTACATCTTATGCCATCAGCTTGTCCTCGGTCACGGTTTCCTTCCACATATAGCTTTGCAAAAATTGCATAAAAAGAGCTTGCAGGAACAAAAACATAATATTCCAGAAACACGCTTTGCCGATCCGATCAGCTGTTCTTAACACTTCCCACATTGAAAAAGACGTCAACGTGAACTATCGCAAGTGACGTCATTTTTGCGGAAAATGTAGTTTTTTACTTGTAGGCCTTAGAACTCGAATTGCACTGCTGGAAATAGTTTATTTTGATGCACATGCACATTCTTTGCAAATTTGCATCATAGGATTGTTTTTTTGTTTTTCCTGCAGTATATACAAATTGCTGTATCTCCAAAAATAAAACTATGAAGACACTCAAAATAAATTTCCTGTTGTTGTAAACTATTTTTTGCAACTTTTTTGTATTTAAAGTTTTGAGGGATAAACCTCTTCAATTTCTCCAAGTAGAAATATATGTAAAAACAAAAACGATTTTCAATTTTTTTGTAGTTTATTGCACTTTTTTGCAATTAATGTAGTTACTATGGACTTAATGCATACACATTTTTAAAATATGGGCTATAACAGTTGTATTGATGTATAGCAACTTGAAATGCTCCCACAAATGGCACTACAGCATGTAAAAAAATAATATAAGCTCTGGCGGACGAAATAAATATCGTCAAATAATCGTGATCTCAATTTCAGTGAAAATAATCGTGATTATCATTTTTGCCATAATCGAGCAGCCCTAACTTCCGGTATCCAAAACACTCGCCTAGCTTGGGAGTCACCGCACCTAGTGCTCCGATTACCACTGGGACCACCGTTACCTTCACCCTCCACATCCTCTTGAGCTCTTCGTTGAGCCCTTGGTATTTCTCCAGCTTCTCGTAGACAAACATGAGAAGACGGCCATAGTGATCGATGTAGCGGTTCCGAATGACAGCAACATCAGGAAGAAGGAACACGAGAAGCTGGAGAAATACCAAGGGCTCAGAGAAGAGCTCGAGAAGATGTGGAGGGTGAAGGTGACAGTGGTCCCAGTGGTAATCGGAGCACTAGGTGCGGTGACTCCCAAGCTAGGCGAGTGGCTCCAGCAGATCCCGGGAACAACATCGGAGATCTCTGTCCAGAAGAGCGCAGTCCTGGGAAAAGCTAAGATACTGCGCAGGACCCTCAAGCTCTCAGGCCTCTGGTAGAGGACCCGAGCTTGAAGGATAAACTGCACACAGGGGCGAGTGGGGAATTTTTTTTAAATATATATATATATATATATATATATATATATATATATATGTGTGTGTGTGTGTGTGTGTGTGTGTGTATGTATGTATTCATGTATTTTATACTTAACTCATAGCACGCCGTGACACACTTAAATAAGACTATCCCATATTAAAGTGCTATCTCAGCAGTCAGTGTTGATGCATTTACATGCTAGCAGGACAGAGAATACCCTGTCAGCACAAGTCTAGGTACAGTGATAGCTCACCCCTTTGAACTGCAGTTAATTACCTCAAAGCTTAAATGTCTTCACTCATCTCCTCCACTTCATCTACACCACACTTTTTGGAAAGCATGTTCCATAATTGCAAAGCTGTCAACTGAATTTATTGGAAAACTGTGGACAGCAGATGTTCCTACAATGTCTATTTTTGCCACATACACTTTTTCGGCATCTGATATCTTGCATGCGGGCTTATTATTCCAAAGGAAAATACAGCTCAGGTGAGGTTGGATCCCACAACACCATAGGCTCTGGCAGTGCTGATACACACATACACAGCCTCGCTACCTCAAACAAATAGACTGTAATGCTGTTACTGCAGGCCCAAATATTGCCAGCTCACACAGCTGATGAAATATTCGCTGTTTACTCTCCTCGAAATGTCCTGCTAAACCGCGTGTGTGTATGTGTGTAATGAGTGGATCCTGAAATAACACAACACAACGAAAGCACACACAAACACAGACAAACATGCACGCAGAGGGGAAACTATGACATGATTAATACGATCATCCAGGCTATTGGCTATTTCCTGTAAATATAAAACCAAGGGCACATAGCCTCATTGGAAGCCAGGCTAAACCCATATTTCATGTTAGTTCAAAATAATGCATCAAGGACACAGTTTCCTATAAGTTTGGCTTTATTGCCAAGACCTAGCCCAATCCAAATCAGAAACTTATTTTTAAAATATATGCACATATGTAATTCTCTTTGGACAGCCTCAAAGGTGTCAACCCTGCCAAAAAGTCTGAAAAACTAAGAAACACGGTGCTTTTAATACATTATGCCAACTGAAATTCACCTGTGAAACACAAAAGAAAGCTACAGTAGCTGTTATGTAAAGAACACCACTGTGAAAAAAAAATCACAGAGATAAGTTTTCTGGGAGCAATTAATCATGTCTGGCACAATGGAACCAAACTCAAGAGAGACACTGATTTACATCCAGCCTTTTTAACACAGTCTCAGGATTCAGCAGTCCTAAAGGAGAGCCCTGTCTTGAATGATATCACGTAAGTACTTGCTGAAAGGTTCTGTCAGTTGGCAAACAAAGTCCTCTGACTTCAGGTGGGAGGGTGATGCATACCAGTGCTTTGGGCAAAACGCTAACGTCAGCAAGCTATAGTGCTCAAAATGTCAAGGTTAACATGCTGGTATCTATACTGTAACGCTTACTTTTTGCCCTATCCTGTTTAGCATGTTAGCATGGTAACATCATTAGTTTTTCAGGTACTTGATCATTGTGCAATGCTTGAATATAAAAAGTAGCAATTATCAACCAAAAACCGCAGATGACTTCCAACCTAAAAAGCTCAGAACTAATGGGTTACAGTACTGTGAAGGCTATTAGCTGAGAAATACTGGACGCCTCTGGGGAAAAAGCTGACATTAAAGCTTGCTCTCATAATGAAAGGCACAGCACTCAAGTGTAAGAGAAACACAGTTAGTGGACATAAATTTCTCTCCTTTTTCTTATTAATTTCCTTTTCAATTTACCTGTTTTTATTGCACCTACCGTTTGCATTATCTGATTGCCCTGCTGTGTGATTTTTGAAATGATTATTTGAAATCCTTCTCATACACAGACTCATTACCAATTACCCAAGTTATTGCAGCGTTGTGAGTTTCCTGAATGGGATTCCTCAAGCAAAGCAGGAAATGTGAGTGAAAACATCAAATTGGACTTTAATGAGTTCAATTCTGCTGTGCTTTCTGTTTATGAATTGTATCCCACACGGAATACATTTATTGTGCAGTTTTATGGGAAGTTTTGAAAGAACGTCATACTTTAATCTCTGCTCATTTGCATTTATGTTGAACTAACATACCTGAAGTTGAAAGCTGATATAGACTAGGCCTCAGCAAATAGTTAACTGCCTGGGAAAGCACCAGGTGTTAAAAGTGAGAAGTCATTGAATGGTTCACGAATCCGGCAGGGTGCCGATAGCAATGTGATATTCCCACTCGTTTGTCTGCGCAACCATGAGAGTCTCCTCGGATGAGAAGCAACCAGAGAAAACAAGTATTAGGAATCGATTGGAGGATCTCTACACTTCTACTCTTCATCATACACAGTGGAGCCCAACAGATACTAGATTTTTGAAGGTAGTATCAGATTCAGGAGGTTAAAAAAAAGATATTCTGTGTAAGTGCGTATGTTAACATACAAACTAATTGACTTTCCATCAGCATGTTTCACACGATAGTTAGCAATTTACTGTGCACCACCACCACCTGCTCAGCAGTGATGCTACTCCTCTGCATGTACTCTAGGCAACTGTAGGCAGATTGTAAACAACAGAGTTGAGACCAAAGTGCCAAAAAATAAATAAAAGTTCTCACATTGGACCATATCAAGCCTATGGTATACGAAATCTATACTCAGATACAAATATATTTGCAAAAGGTCAATACAGGCTGATCAGATAACAAACCTATCCATCAGGCTCTGACACACACTCCGTTTCACATGAACATATCCAGACTTTGAACCTCCTGCACAATCTGTGGCTTTCTCACACTTTCCGGAAATCAGTCAGCAAAGCCCATTGCTTTGACAGCAGACATATGAGCTGCAGACACCGAGTGTGCCAGCTTATCAACCATTTAGCAGCCGATGACCTGTAGCACAAATGGTCCTGTCATGATAAAGTGTCTGAACCCTGCAAATTCAATTGCAGGTCAGAGGGCAGCGCGTGCATCAGAATGCAGCATCCATCACCACTGCTATTGATCACCCTGCGATTAGTGTGTATGTTGCAGGCGTGTGCATAGATCTGTCTTGTGTATAAATGTGTCTGATGAGGCGTGCATGCTGTTGGAGGCAATAAGGGGCTGTGCTTCTATGGGGAGAAACATAATTCAACTTGAAAGGCACAAATTTGTTCTGTCCAAACTTAAGTAAAATGGGGTAAAAAAATGAAAACGTAAAATCATAAAACTAAATATGACATAAATGTCTCCCTGTGTTTTTACTACTATGATCCAATTCACTCAAGTCTGCAGATGTCACGTTGATTTTATGTTACGATTGAATTGCACCGGTACCCTTTGTTACGTACAAAAAAGACATTACATGGCTTATAGAATATGAAGCTTTAAAATTCACGACTCTCAATTATTCACCAGGATCCTCCGTGAGATATGAAAATCAGCCAAAAGCTAAGCATAGTGATAGACTGCCCTTTCTGCATGCCTACTAATCCCCTCTCACTCATCAGTCTGCCATTAGAGGGACCAATAATCACTAAAAATAACACCACTGCAATCTATTAATCACAGCGCCCTGCATATTATTATATGTGATAGATTTCATATTGTCAGCCAAATTACAGGCGGCAGCTCATTTACTGGTTATTGATCACCTATTGTTATGAAGGTTGGAGATCCAAATTTCCTGGCACTAATGAAGAAACTCCTAAACTGCCTGGCGTATCTTCTTTATACAACAATAATTTAACAAACCTTGCCTCAGAACATTCAGTTGAGTCTTAATAATGTTTTCAAATGCTCTTAGCAATTCTACACATTGTCAAAATACAGCTTTTCATTAACTGAGTGAATATGTAATCGAGTGAAGTTACTATTTTAGTTGAATAAGTAGGATTAGGAGTACTTTGGTGTGACAAACATGCAAAAAACTAATAAATAAGGAAGGGCACAAATACTTTTTCACAGCACTGTAACTACTGTGACATCATTCACTGCTTTCTAAAGTCCCATTTTGAAGCCTCAAGATAAGCATTGGTTTAAAAAAAAATGGATGTGACAAGGAGGGGCGGATCTGACTGTGAAACTGCTTGCTCATTGACTAATGACTCAAGATTTACAAAACAGCCTTAACGTTTTTTCCATAGGAGTTACGGTGAATACCTGAGCCAATAAATACAATCAGGCAAGTGTTTACCGAGTTTGAGTCAGAATGCCAGTTTCTCATAGACCCAAAACTTTTGTCATCGTCAAACTATCCTTGAAATAGAATGCAGGTTTAAGTTGGCGTCAGTACAGACGACTCATGCTCTAATTTTAGTCTCAGTTCTGTTTGAAAGAAATGACTAAGAATTAAAAAAGATGAATATTTAAATATCCATCCATTCTCTTATCCAATTCAGGATCGCAGAGGACAGACTGGCAACCTGTCCATGGTGTACCCCGCCTCTCTTCCTATGACAGTTGGAATAAATAAACAGGTATAAACTGGGAAAGAAAGAAAAAAAGGTTGCACTCGAGCAAAAAAAAGTATAGAGTTTGTGACATGTCAGCAGTTTTCCACATGGGCAAATGTATATACGTCACTTTTAGCTACACATGGACACAGACATTCACAGCCTCATTGGCCTCTCCCTCTCTATCTCTTTCATTAAAAAGTACTTTCACTCAGCATGTTAGCATAAATAAATAAACTCATGGCTTACCAGATGAAAGAATCCTAAACATGCAAGCCTATATGTGCTTAGACATCTTAAAGGTTTATTCTCAGGCTTTTTCTTCCAAGTCTAACTTCTCTGTATGCGCTCCTGTTTTCTCACTGTAAAACCTGACTGTCGGCACAGTCTCTAACAATCATTTCCAAAATAATGGCTGAGAAATTACACATGAAGATGTGCTTTTTGGTAATGCAAAGCCAATCAATATGCCAATAAATACCCAGACCTAGAAATACGAGTTTTGATGGAAAGAAGAAAAACATAAAAAAGAAGGGAATCTATTGTATTTCCAAATGTGCTTGTGTCAATATGGAATGTAAGAAATACAAGAAAAACAAGTATGTGTGTTTGGTGTGTGCTCATGTGCATGTGTGTGTATCTATGACTATTGCACAGCAGTACTGCCTGAGCTCAGTAGCAGTGGAGCATATATTGGAATCAATAGCACTTCAGCCAGAGAGCAAATCAATGGAAGCTGCACTGTAATGGAATGCACGGTCAAGGGAGAAGGCGAGGGGACGGTTGAGTGGAGAGACAGAGAAGAAATACAAAAAGATGTGAATATAGGCCAAGAGAGAGGAAAGAGGGGTGGGAATATGCGAAAGCCAGAATTATTGGATTAAAGATACATTACCTGAATTAAAGAGGAAAATCTGGAGCCGGAAATAAAGTAATACGAGTTCATGGCGGTAGGTAAACAGCGGAGTGTAAATTTAGGTGCAATGTAGGGAAAAATACAAAGCCATTTATCAGCGTAGGCAAATTTCTGCATAATTGTGCTTCCTTAGTGAGCTTACTTAAACCCCCTGTGAGGCTCAAGAAAAGCAACACAGGGAAATTGGCTCCAATGAGAGGAAAATTAACAATAAAGAGGCAAATACAGACAAAAGAAAAAGAGAGGGAACACCCTTTGAAGCAACTATATTCTGGTGTGGGTTTCTTTGCTAAAAGATTTTAGGGGATGTTTAAAAAAAATTAAAGATCTCAAGATTTTATGTATTAGATTGTGTGTGTGTGTGTGTGTGTGTGTGTGTGTGTGTGTGTGTGTGTGTGTGTATCTCCATTTCAGGCAGTTCTTATCTTCCTTCTTTCCTCACCTGACCTGTGAATGCAGCTCACAGCAATATGGTGCAGACATGACTCCTGCTCTCTCAATTATTGGAGTATATTTGGGGTCTGGTGAACTTCAGTAGAGCCTGCTTTTATTTCCACGGGGACTGTAAGGGCAGCTTCGCTATTACAACAACATGTAATGTGGTACAGCAGCATGTTATTTAACTGCAGGGCTTCATATGGAGAGATATTAAGGGCTGGGATGGCCACAACTTGACAGGTGTCATCATTTTTTGAAAAGCTTAGTCTGCATGCAAATTTCTGCATAAATCAATACGTAAAGATCGGGTTAATACATGATTGTGACGCTTCAGTGCTGGTGGAACTCTTCAGGCATCTTGCCTTTCGGTGTATTTGGTGTATCACTCTTCCACTTTAATATCGAAATGATCAGGCTCAGAATAACATCAAACTGGAGGGGGAAGGAGAAAAACACAAAGCTGACTAGCAAAATATGTGAACTGTGGGGCAATATTAAATTGGGTAAAAGTCTTTTACCCAAGTATAACTATTATGTAAGCTGCCAGTGTGAGCCATTCACAATGTTGAGCTCACCCGAAACCCTGGCTGATTGGGACCCACACCCAGTTTCACACCTTGGCTCAGGCGATTAGAGGATCATCAGGGGGTCCTTTTGTCCCTCTCTGGGGGGATACTCCCACTAGATTTAAATCTGGGACTCTCCACCATTTGACCTTTGAACTGAAGAAGCTTCTTGGATGAGAGGTGAAACGTCTTCAAGCAACTTAAAGAAGTCCAGACGCTTTTCTTTGCAAGCTCCTTTGACTACGATGACCTGGATGACTGAGAACCTTCACAGACATTCAAAATGTTGCTTTATTTAATGTTGTAATCTAATATCTGATGTCACTGCTATGTGATAATGGTTGCTCATAATATCTCCACAGGTCCATCTTTTGTTTTTGACAAAACCAGAACTTATCACTGGGTTCCATTTCCAGCAGCAGGTGATCGTAACACAGCAGATACAACAGAGGAACTTATTGGAGCAATTAATAATTGATTGTGTACCTAATCAACTGTGTACCTATACACACACACACACACACACACACACACACACACATATATATATATATATATATATATATATATATATATATATATATATATATATGTATATATGTACATACATATATGCTCCAGCTTTCCCGCGACCCTGATAAGCAGAACAGAATGAATGGATGGTTGTATAGATGGATGTTTGGATGGATGGATATAATGTTAGTAACAGTAGTCACTCTATCAATCAGCAGCATACTCTGCGGCAAACAGTTCAGAGAATATCGGGAAACATTTTAAAACCGTGACAGTGATTATCTGTACACTGATGACTTACTACTTAATGTATTTTTACACCAACAAGGAGGATCCCAAAGAGGTAAAAACTATAAAGTATATCTCAGCAGGGTAGGTAGTGAGTCGTTCAAAATCTTGAGGAAATTTAATTATGTTGAAAAAAACTATTGATTTATTGCATTTAAAGCAAGAGTTCTAAAATGCCTTTTGTGGACTGAATAAAGTTCTTCTTATTGTTCAAAATGGAAAGTGATGGATTGATTTTACAGCAACAGATGGGACAAACGCACGAAGACTGCAGGTGGAGCAAAGGGCTGGTGTGACTGTGAGGCAATGGATAGTAGGGCTTGTATTTGTAATAATTGCTTTACTACTTTTACTAAACACTCAAAACACTTCTACTCTACAAGATTCACACACATTCATATAGTACTTTATTCTATTAACTTTATCTATCAGGCACACACCCAGTAGCTTTGGAGTGCTGTTATTTGTTTAAGGACACTTTGACATTAGGACAGAAAGAGCTGAGAGATCAAACTAAATCGAACTGCATAGAAAGAAGCTAATTTTCTTGAACTAAATTGGTATGGTACACAGAAACATAAAAGAGCACCTGAAGTATTAGCCTAGCCATGATTTCAAGTTTCATTAGCCGTAGCCTTTGTTCATACTGTGTAAGTAGAAAGAAATAGGTATGTGTTATGGTGATATGTTGTTGTGTTTAAAGAATTTTTCCAGTATGTTAAAAGCACAGGCAAAAAAAGAGAAAAAAAAAGGCTTAAAAGTAGTTATTGTTAACAATAAAATCAAAGTGCTGATTGTGTTCCAAATGCAGCTGGTAATTCTCACATGCATGTCTCTTAGTTTCAAAGCTGACATTTAATTTTGTGCTTTGTGAGGGAAAAAAGGTTTCTTTAGGGATTAGTAAATATAGCAGTGAAAAATAATAAGTGTCATAAAATGGAAAAAACTAAAGCAAGTTGAGCTAAAATACGAGACTTAAATTAAAGTATGTTCTACCTTGTGTGTGTGTGTGTGTGTGTGTGTGTGTGTGTGTGTGTGTGTGTGTGTGTGTGTGTGTGTCCGTGTCCTGGGCCATATAAAACCCAGATAGTCGGTAAGCGCCAAACATTCAGAAATAAAACACAGCAGTAACAAGTCAGCAAAGTGAAAGGGCTTTCCCTTTATGGAAAAAGAACTAAAGCGTCTAATACTGCACTTATTACCTGTTTGCTGATGTTCTGTGTGTGTGCGTGTGTGTGTGCGCATGTGTGTGTGTGTGTGTGTGTGGCAGCTTAATAGGGATTGATAATAACGCATTTGTGAGTGTTTTTTGATGAGCTGGGAGATGTGAGGGTATCTCTCTCAGCTGCATACATATTAATAACACTTGGTGTTTGGAGGGAATACCACTGTTGCCTGTGTGAATGCACGTGCAAACATACGGGCAGACACACACACAAACTTGCACAAGACCGTGCACAGACTTCATTTCTTTTCCCTCTCTATGTCTGCTGCACATGTTAAGCCACGTACAGTGGAAATGCATAAACACAGGCAAGTATTTTCTCTTACTCGCCCAGTCTCGCTCTCTCACACACACTTACGCACTAATATATGCTCTCTCTGGGTGTGATAAACTTGCTTATGACAGCTAATAACTCCCCTATTCCCTCTGGTCTTAATTAGAGCCAGTTATTACAGAGTGTTTGATGCTCTCTCTCTCTTTCTCTCTCTATCTCTTGCTTATTTCTCTCCCTTTTTCCTCTTGCCCTCCTTCTCACACTGTTGCACAGCTTGATTCCAGCATGTTGTTTAGAGTGAAATGTGGAGAGGAACTCCTCTCCGCTTCTGTGTTGGAGGTCTCTGCATCCAGTCTGCTTTCCACACTTATATATCCCCTCACAGACAAACACATAATTACTATTCCCTTCTGCTTCTATCTCCTTTGCGCTTCGGTGTCTTGGCTCAACGTGGCTCCATGAAATTTGTAGTTTTGCCCTTCGTTTCACTGCTTTTTCTCTTTTTTTTTCCCAGTTCAAAGTTAAGAATAGTTTGATAGATGGAGGGTAGAAGGAGGGCATGAACTGAACTTGAACTGACAACATAACCGATGCTTCTTTCATCTCCAAAACTTCATATTTTAGGGAAAAAACTTGTCCTTTTCTCACCAAAATTTATAAACGTTTTAAAACTATAGAGCCTTCTTCCAAAAAGTGTCATAGACCCAGGGTCATATGACTTAGTCAAACACACAAAGGACAGTATTAGCAGTAGTTTTGTAAAAAAGAAGAAGAAGAAGAAGAAAGAGTTGAAGTTAAGTTAACCAAGGAATTCCAAAAACTGGCTAATGGAAATCAGTGAAATGCAGATTCTTTAGCTTATTTCCTTCTATCCTCTTTAAGTTTCAAAGTTTGCAAAAAAAGAAAAGAAAACACATATAGCAAGTTAATAAAAGGTAGATGTACTGTAGCTTTGTACTGGTGATGCCTTGTTCAAAGATTAAATATACCCATATTAGATATATCCAGCATATCTAATAAAAATGACAGACAGTACATCTCTAATTTCGCCCCAAGGAAAGATATTGAATTACACCATAAACTGAGTAATACTGGATATTTTTTAATCAAATCTTGTTTTATATAGGCTTTTCTTTGTCTATTGCCCACAAGCTTCCAACGTATTCAAACCACTCAATATTTGATACAATATGCCCCCAAGAAAGAAAGTGAAGCGGAGAAAAATCTGGAGGCAGAATCAAAACTAGGATGCACAAGGGGCTGAATCAGTGGTATTTGATTTGAAGAGCGATTGACCTCATGTATAATGCAGAAATTATCCCTGGTGCCAACATGATGTCATGATCTGAGAGGAGTATGTAGCGAGACTCTCGACATCAAATATTCATCATTACATGCACGTACACGCGCACACAGACAAACACACACACACACGTCCATACTGCATGTTAATTTCAGAAGTCTTGGGTTATACAGATAAATCACACTTCTGCGATTAAAAGCAAAAATCACAACATAATTTATTTTTACAAGGTTCAGCATACACAAGGCTATTTGATAAAACTGCCTGATACCTTTTGGCTTCCTTTGTGTTACCGTGAGGAAGAAAGCCTAAAGGCAGCACAAACATTTAACTTTGATTAGAATTACAAGAGTAAAACAAAACCTGGCCGGGAGGGAAAACTAAACAAAAGCGTCTGCAGAATCCAGCCCCTCATTTGTCAGTCTGTGCACCTTTGACTCCTTGCCACATCTCCTGACCTCGTGTTTTAGTGCAGATGCGTTTAATGAAGAGACACAAGGAGAGAGTAGCCAGTGCAACAGGCATTTAACAAAAGAATTTATCTATTTTTTTTTTCAATTTCGTAGACATGAATCGTTACAAATTTAATGGCTAAACCTAACCTTGCAGCTTTTATGCCTGAAGTTAACCAAGCAACATATTTGTAATAAATTCCATATTCCAAACTCTATCACTTGGTCTCTGGCATAACAAGTCAAGTCGAAGTTCTCTTCCGACCCTCCAACTTTCAAATGTGGATCAGAACATCAAAATATGCCCAGCAACACAAAGCGATACACTAAAGCTTGTGACTATATATCACAAACTGCCATGAATGGGTTATGATTATTATAAGTATAACAGTTGTTTGGTTTTGGTTTTGGGTTTTTTGTTTAAAACCAAAGTCAGAGGATACACATAAGCAGACATGGAAAAAGATAGTAGTAAGCAGAATAACAGGCAGGTAAACTGGCTGGGAAAGCAGACTGAGGGACTGACATGGGAGACACGGGACTACTATGAGGAGCTGAACAGCAAATGAGACACAGGTGGAAACGATTAAGGCAGAGCAGATAATCACAGAGATGGGAAAACAAAGGACCAAAGCTACACAAAGAAAGCAATTACTGAAGGAAGAATGAAAGTGATTACAAAAGAACAACATGAAACTGACACTGACATAAGTGTTTGGGCATTTTTGGAATATGTTTATTTTTTCCTTTCTCCAAGGACAAGTGTTTTTTTTCTCCTCCTGCCCTGGTCCAGATACACCTTAAGGACCAGCTTGAGCCTCCATTCTCGGCCATGCCGTCTGCTACTCACCAGTGGTAAACTCCAAATGTTGTTTTTTTTCTATCATCCTCTGTGCTAATCCTGTTTTCTCCTTGTCCCCAGTTGCTTTAGTATTCACTAATTACCAGAACTCACCTGGCTCCTCGACACTGCTCCGTTCCTTCCCACGACTTCTGTTTGGACTTGCCTACTCACTAATCACATACCTGCCTGCCCTCCTGGACTGGGGAGCATAATCTGTTGGTTTTCCTTGGCTCAAAAACCCTCAAACCCCACTGCATACCTCCTCCTGAGAATGTCAGCTCACAAGTGAACAATCATCCTTTCCTGCCTCTCATACTATAAACTATATTAATGGAACACGCATCTCCAGACCTTTGGAATTAACTCTGCTCTCCTCTTCCCTAGTGCTTTCCCTCCCTGTGACCCTGAACTCTTGTTCTGACCTCTCC